>NW_020649304.1:838849-1151066 GCF_003573695.1 Papaver somniferum
AGTACTTTTAAGTATTTTTTTACAATTATACCCTTATGGATAATAACTAGTAAAGTTTAGAAATGATTTATCTCTCAAACTATACCACGGATATTCATAAACTTCATACCATAAAAAAACATTCTAAAACACCTACATAACGAATATAAACATGCCTATCAAATTATACATATTTCTTATATTAACATTAATCAATTAAAAAGGTAGTTTTAGAAATATCTTTTTTTTTATAAACGAGAGAAAAAACTATTACATATTAGCATCTAACAACAGTTCATCCAACCAAAAATTCTGACTTGTTTGTAAGTAGCCCAGTCTGACTAGACTTACCATTTATCTAGATTGTTTGGAATTTAAATCATTACAAAATATTAAGTCGAAATTACATTTATACTCAAGAATTTAGTCAACGATGCCATTTGCTAACCAGGATGTGTTTTTTTTCACCGTTTATCGTTCTTGTCAGCTTCTTATTCGCACCCTTCAGATTGATGCTTTGGAACTTCAAAATATTGGCCCACTGAAGAGCTTCCAATATGCTGATAGACTGTCTCCCTAGTCTTTTGAGGGGACTCTTGTGGCAAAACACCTTGTGAAAAAAAGATGTGATTTAAGAGAAGAACATTATGGAAAATTTATATTGAAGAGAAAATAGTTGTTGGAATAAATCCGTTGGCTACACAAAATTGAACAGGCAACAAAGTTTCCATTGCTGACAACTAATATTGTGACGCTCAGTAAATTTTAGTACTCCCTCCGTCCCTAAATAGATAACCTACCTCAAGTTTGCACAATTCTTAAGACAAGGAGGAGAGAGGAGTACTTTTAAGTATTTTTTTACAATTATACCCTTATGTATAATAACTAGTAAAGTTTAGAAATGATTTATCTCTCAAACTATACCACGGATATTCATAAACTTCATACCATAAAAAAACATTCTAAAACACCTACATAACGAATATAAACATGCCTATCAAATTATACATATTTCTTATATTAACATTAATCAATTAAAAAGGTAGTTTTAGAAATATCTTTTTTTTTATAAACTAGAGAAAAAACTATTACATATTAGCATCTAACAACAGTTCATCCAACCAAAAATTCTGACTTGTTTGTAAGTAGCCCAGTCTGACTAGACTTACCATTTATCTAGATTTTTTGGAATTTAAATCATTACAAAATATTAAGTCGAAATTACATTTATACTCAAGAATTTAGTCAACGATGCCATTTGCTAACCAGGATGTGTTTTTTTTCACCGTTTATCGTTCTTGTCAGCTTCTTATTCGCACCCTTCAGATTGATGCTTTGGAACTTCAAAATATTGGCCCACTGAAGAGCTTCCAATATGCTGATAGACTGTCTCCCTAGTCTTTTGAGGGGACTCTTGTGGCAAAACACCTTATTCCAATGGGGATACATGTCGAAGAAGAGATGTATAATCCAATCCCAGTAAGATCGGAGACTCTATCATATTCAGAGTAATAAGACAAGTTCAAACGACTATTGTTGTCTTCATAACTGGTGTTTCCTAGTTGATGGAGTGGTTCTAGTGCAGGTTAAGAAGAAATCCAAGTGTTCAATGATCCATCTTCCAGTGTGAATTGGGTTTGATATCTTGTGCTGGAAAACTGTCTCGCATCTAGTTTCCACACAAACTAGCAGATTGTAGTACAAACCTCATCCCATTTCCCCCGGTGAGCATCAGTGTTGCTTCTGTTGAAATAATTTTGGAATCATTCATTTATGTTAGTAGCGTTTTGGGTTGCTCTTTCAAGGTTGATACCGGATCTAGTCCAAACAACTTTGGTAAAAGGACAGCGCATAAAAAGATGTTCTCTTGTTTCAGGAGAGTTATTGCAGAGCTTACAATAAGGATTAGTGGAAATCATGAAAGTGGATAGACGATTACTCGTAGGAAGGATATCATATTTCAATTTCCAAGCAAAGAAGTTGATTCTGGGTGTATTCATCTTCCAGATTTGGGTTGCATTTTTATCATTCGGCCTGCTTTCTTTTTGAGTCAGAATGTTGTACATGGATTTCATGGTGAAGATCCCTTGCGAGTTGTGTTTCCATTTTAGAGTATCTTTTTTATTGGCAGTTAATTGAATTTGGATGGCTAGGAGGAAGTTAGAGTCGGAGAGACAGGAGTGAAGAGCATAAATGTTCATGTTACCATTAAGAATTAAATCACTCACCATATTTGGTGAGTTGGAATTGGAGCTTTAGGGGGTCAAGGGGTTCATATTGGCCTGGAAGCCATAAATCCTTCCATATATTGATTTCCGAACCATCCCCTACTTCCCAAATACAATGCTGCTGAATCAATTTTATTCCTCTATGAACCCCTTTTCAGGCCCAAGAAGCATTAGGAGCACAAGTAGAGTGGAAATGATTGGTCTTTAGGAAATATCTTGGTTTCATGGACCTTGCCCAAAGAGATTCTGGTTGGTGGAAAAGTCTCCACCCTTTCTTTGCAATCAAGTCCAGATTTCATTTCCTCACCAGAAAGAAAAACTATGTTTCTTTGGAATCTATTAAAGAGAAATACTTGTCTAATTCAAATATAGATGAACATATTGTTCCCACGAAATAGACGAATATTGATTAGTGTTACCCTGATTATCTTACTGACGAGTCAGACTCTGAAGTAGAAAGGGAAACAGCCAAAGAAAGTGCAGCGATTCTAAGTATTGTTAGAATCTAGGCTGTTCAAATAATAGGTTGAAACATAAAGTCAATATGATCATTGGTATGGTAAGAGATCGTGATTCCCAGTTAAGCATTTTTCGTGAGAAAAATGCCGCTGTTTGTTTATCTCGAACTCAACTCGAGGTTAAACTCAAAGAGGATTCCTTGGAAATTGAACGTCTATTGAGTAAACCGTCTATTCAATGTAAAGGATGTTCTGGGGAGTCAACTATACCAACTACTTCTGACTCTAATATGATATTAGAAAACGTGACTACATGTAATCATGTTTCTCTGATGGAACCATTTTCAGAAGTTAAATTGCAAACTCTTCCTAGTACTAAAGATGGGCGCACAACCTCCTTTAATCGAGGAACTGCTGCATCCCAAAGGAGGAAGATTATATTAAATATACTTACTCTAATCACTCCGGTGATCAGAAAGTATGTTTCTTTTGTGACACAAAGGTTATGTTCGACGGAAGTGAAAATTAAGGTTGGATGATGATTATATTGATCAAATCCAACACACCTTAGATTTAATACTCGAAGGTGTGACTGATATTCGTATGTCTAAACCAATTGGCTTTAGAACTCTCCCTGAAGTGTTCCAGGAAGATCAGTTCAATTTGCTCCTCAAATGTCTGAACCTGTAATAGTTTTAACATGAATCGGTCAAGGAAGTTGCAAAAGAATTTTTCTCAAACAAGGAATCAGAAAGATATTTGAGATGTGAAAAGGGTACCAGAAGGAGTCAATCACATTGAAGTGACGGAATATGATCTAAAGCTTCTAATTGAAGGATATAAACATCTCATTTAAAAACTGTCAAAACTCACCAGGCAAACTTCTTCAGGTAAGGATTCAAACTTAGTCTCATATTTTGATGACAGTAAGTTTTATGATGGCTTTTCACATCAAAAAGGGTTTCCTCAAAATATTAAAAGGAAAAAGAGGTTTAACCATGAAAATCGTTCATCCGATGAGCTTAAAGCTCATACTTGCGTTAATTAATCAAAGGATTGAAACCTTACTCAAAAAATCATGTTGGGTAAGACATGCCAATAATCAGGTATACTTGTTGGCAAAGATGTTTTGTATTTAGTCAAGCTATTTTCTTCTCATTCTTAGCTGGTCTATTGTCTACAAACAACTTTGCACAAGTAGTTTTGTTTTTCCTCAAAAGTTGGTTGTTTTTATCTTTTTGTAGATGGGGAAAAACGATTTGTTGGTTTTTACGGAATTGAGGAGATGACCGTGCGGAGGAGACTCCTTGAACCGAGTGAAATGTTTAACCTCACACAGATGCACTGCAAGAAGGGAGTACTTTAAGTTCAAGAGATCAATCTGTAGGACTCCGGCCTAAACCAAGACAATGGCCGTTCCAGTGTCAATTCGGTCACAAGAGAGGATGGGTCGATCTGTAGGAGGGAAGCTGGGAAATGTGTGAGATCAATGGTGATCGAAGATTGTAGGTTTATTGTGTATTCTGCGTAAGAAAGCTTTGAATGATCGAGTTTACTCAATTGACAGTGATTTCTCAGACGATGAGTTCTTGTAGACGAAAGATTGTCTGTATGAACGTTCTTGTCCTTTTCAATCATGATTCAGAGACTTTTATATTGCTGCAATTGTAGACCTTGATCCCATGAAGTGTCACAGTTGCTGAAGTCAAAGAGTGAGAAGGTGGGAAATCGTGTCAAAACCAGTTGCTCATCGTGCATAGACTTGGTTGATTTTCCATCCACTAGTTTGCTAACTCCTCCAACTGATTGCACGACTTGCTCACATTCTCATCGTGTATATGAACACACGTGCCGTAGACCGCCAGACCAAAACCCTAGTAAATATCCCCCCATGTGACAAGATTGATGTCTTGTGGTTTTAGTTAGTCAGTTGTTGACTTCATGGGACGATGAGTCCTTGTATTGCTGAGTTGAACAAATATTCTGGGACTCATGAATTGAACGTGTCTGTTGAGACAAAGGTATAATTGTCGAATAAATGTTGATAGTTAACGTGAACAAATATTGTTCACTTGATGAATTGTTAAATATTGATAGTTGAACCAATATTCCTTAGTCTGAGCAAATATTGCTCATTTGAGAAAATGTTGCTCGTTTGATGAATTATTGGTAACAGTACCAAATAAAATATTAATTTAAAATACTGGCAATTGAACCGAGTATAATTAATTAAAATGTTGATCACGGGATCAACTTAAAATTATTAGTGTTTAAATCTGCTCAGAATTATGTTTTGTAAAGCTTTGGATTCGAAACCCTAATTTTGATCAATTGCTTATCAGTTGATGATTTATTGAAAATCAACCACGGAGTGAAGGAGGGACCGGTTACATGGGATGATGAGTCAACCATGTAATTCCCAGATGCTCGAGTGAGCAAAATACCAAAGTCTCTTGAAGACCAGTTGGTGAAAAGATGATCAAATGCTGGTTTAATCATTTTTTTAAATAATGTTCATCTGAACCTTAGGTGATAAAACCTAAAAAAGTTGTGAAGAGATGAAGGACCGACTAAGGGGTCATGAAACCGGCCCTGGTTGGTCACGGGATCGACTGACGATCATTTTATGAAATTTCCAAATTGTTTGGAAGAGTTCTGGACCTAATATGTGCAATTGCGCAAATTAGGTCAAAATGGTGAAAATACGTGGGACCGGATCCTTGCAAGCCAAAGATCCAAACTTGGTCGGTCAAGATAACATGCTCACTTCGCCAAATTGTATGTGTCTCAGTCCTGAGAATTTTGATATTTTCTGATATGCGTTTGAGCAACATTTTGAGAAAATACGAAGAAATCAAGGATTTTGCTGAAACTGAGGAAACTTCATAAGATGAAGGAAATAATAATAATAAAATGAAGAAAACATGAAGTGTGGAACCGACTATGGCCAAGGCATGGCCGTACGGCCAGTGAGCACGGTCCCATGGCACTTTCCTAATTTATTATTATTTTCATGATTTTAGGGAAATATCATGAAATGAAGGAGTTTGTTGAAATCAAGGAGTTTCCTTGAAGTGAAGGAGTTTCCATGAGATGAGGGAAACAAATAATATTAATGATAATAATATAAGGGCATGTGGGACCGGCTTGGGCATGGTTAGCCGGCTAGGGCCCGGTCCCGCGAGTTTCCCCTAATTTTATATTATTTTCATGATTTGAAGGAAATATCATGAAATTAAGGGATTTCCATGAGATGATGGAAATAATTAATAAAATAAGGAATTACAAGGTGTGGGAAGGTTACGTCTAGGGCATGGCCGGCCGGCTAGTGACGATGGTCTCGTGACACCTTTCCTAATTTTACATAATTTTATGTAATTTCCTTGATTTGAAGGAAATATCATGAAACTGAGGAGTTTCATAAAATTAAAGAATTTCCATGAGATGATGAAAATAATTAAAAAAATAAGGAATTACAAGGTGTGGGATGTTCACGACTAGGACATGGTCGGACGGCTAGTGACCACGGTCCCGTGACACCTTTCCTAATTTTATGTAATTTCCTTGATGTGAAGGAAATATCATGAAACTGAGGAGTTTCATAAAATTAAGAAGTTTCCATGATATGATGGAAATAATTAATAAAATAAGGAATTACAAGGTGTGGGATGGTCACGGCTAGGGCATGGCCGGCCGGCTACTGACCACGATCTCGTGACATCTTTCCTAATTTTATGTAATTTTTGTGTAATTTCCTTGATGTGAAGGAAATTTCATGAAACTGAGGAGTTTCATAAAATTAAGGAACTTCCATGAGATGATGAAAATAATTAATAAATAAGGAATTACAAGGGGTGAGATGGTCACGGCTAGGGTATGGCCGGCCGGTTAGTGACCAAGATCCCGTAACACCTTTCCTAATATTATGTAATTTTTGTGTATTTTCCTTGATGTCAAGGAAATATCATGAAACTGACGAGTTTCATAAAATTAAGGGATTTGGTCAAATGAAAGGATTTTCATGGGATCAAGGGAAAATAATAAAATATGATAAAATAAAGGGAGAAGCGTGGGACCGACCACGACAGCATGACCGGCCGGCCGGTGGGCTTGGTCCCCTTAGACGCCTCTTTAAATATTTTATTATTATTGTTTTCTCCATGGTTGATCGTTCCTTCATGTTATCAACAAATGTTCGTTCGTGCATTCAAGTGCTCGTCAGTGCATTTATTGCTGAATACACTTGCACCATTTTCTTGGGGCTTACTCGATGGTGGCTCAGATGCCCGCACGTTGAATATTTATCACTAACCCATGGAATTCTGCTGGAAAGAACCACGAATTGAAGTAATGAAATATTATGAAGAATGTAGAGTATTTCCGAATATTCAATTAATGAATTTAAGGATTAAAGATAATTATTTGATGGCTCTATACTAGCAGGCATGCTGTCTAGGAGCATTAATTATTCAAGAATTGAGCGATATGAGCTTGTTGAAGCGTCATATTTATTATGTATAGTATAGTTAGGGAAAACACGTTGTTGCATCCTGAAGACGTTATCGCTCTATACTAGCAGGCAAGTTGTCTAGGAGCCGTCCAATCATAATGATTCTATACACATGTCTTTTATATAGTCAGGGAAAACATTGTTACATCCTGAAGACGTTATCGCTCTATACTAGCAGGCTAGCTGTCTAGGAGCCTTCCAATCGTTCGATTCTATATAAAAGTGATTACTGAAATTGCTCAGTATTCATGAGATATGATGTTGTCTCAGTTGAGAGACTGCACATTTGCATATGCTCTGAGAGACAGTATTCTCAGTCAGATGTTCTTGCGGCATGAACTTTCATGCTTCAATGAGAAACACGAGCCTCAATACTCATCTGATTGTTGGATCAGGAGTATGTACAATTATAGTTTTACGATTTTACCCTTTATTGAAAATCCACCATCTACATTAAGTCCCCTGCTTAGTGAGGTACAGTCAAAATAACCAGCACTGGATAAACGAAATAGGTAATTGAACTTAGTCGTAAGATAAGATGTTACCAGATTTTCGATTGTACGAGCCAACCATGGCTTGAACGAAGATCCCAGTGGCATGATAGAGCATTGTCTAACGAGCGTAAAGTGGTGTAGCACCGCTGAATTGGTGATGGAACCTTGGTCGGTTTAGGATTCACGGATCCGGGCCCAAAAAAGGAATCCGTTTTAGCGCGGACGTTCGTTCGTTAGTTAGTTTAAGAAACAAACAAAATAAACCTGAGTCTAATGATAAAAATTTTGTCTATGAGCTTTCACGAAAAAAAAAATTTATTTTTTAAATACGTGAGATTTCACAAAGTGGAATAAACTCTCGTTTCAATGGTGGATGCTCGTACGATAGATTTTTTTTTTTTTGAACAAATGTGCGTTTGTTAGCAATAAAATTTTGTTTATGAGCTTTCATAAAAAATTTTATCTTCGAGCTTTCAGAAATCTTTGAAAATATACTCTCGCTTCAAAGACAGATGCTCGCGCGAGGGAGCAAAAGTATATATATATATATATATATATATATATATATATATTATTTTTCAAACTTACGTGAGTGTCACGTTAAATATATATATTTTTGTAAAACCAATGTTTTGATTTTGAACAACTGTTGAAAGTAGACAATTATACATGGTGAAATAATGTCTGTATGTGAGTTTTCACAATTGTAGAATGGGCGTCTGTCCAATTTTTGAAAAACCAGTGGATGTTAAAATTCACTTGGGTTGTTCACGGTTTTGTGAAAATCAAGTCATGATTTTGAAAAATGAATTTCGCTCGTCTTTGCAGGTTTGAAGGAACGATCAAGTATTCGAATTCTGACGTTATAATCACTACAACTAGTGAAATTGTAAATAGGTAAGAGTTGGATTGTTACCATTTTTGTTGCGTGTTTGTTATTGGTATATCCATGACTCCATGTATTTCGCCGCAGATAGTGGTGACTTCTGGTTACAACAACCCTTCTGGATATTCCGGCGAACGCTCCAGAAATATCAAGTCAAAGATGAAGACTTCTGCAGATGTTCATGCCGAGGTGAATCAACCTTTCAGAGACGCTGGAAAGCTGGTACTTTGTATGTTTCTCGATCATCTGGGAGTCGTCCCTTATCAGTAGAAGCACCGTCGAGTTCAGCAAATGAGACTATCGGCTGAAGATGAAGTCAGGCTTTGCGTTGATGGTGTAGATCCTGATTCAGATGTGGATGGACGAAGAATTTCGTCATAATTCGTCATCAGAAAATTCAGAAGTCGGTCTTTCAGTAAAAACATTGTATAATCTTCGTCCGATGTCGGATTTTCGCGATCTACTCATGTTTTTTCATCCTTAGAAGATTTCCAATCTTTAACAGAGAATATTTTCGAGTTTTGAGCATGTTTAGGGGCCGAAATAGGCGAAACAGTAAACTTCCAGGAGATTTCCAGAAAATTTTCAGCTGACATGTACTCTAATGTTTTGGACACATCTCTTTGCTCGTTTCTCCAATTGCTGTGAATTTTGGATATGTTATAGAGGACATCCATACGAAGAGAATGGTATATGACCCATACCTAGATTCTTCACCAATACCTCCCAGATAGCTTCTTTGTGTGTGACAGTGTAAAATCATCTCAGACGAGCTTGTTGTAAAACACTCTTGTTGTGTCTTTGGACCATTCGCTTGTGTCTTGAACGGTTGGTGAAGGATTCCAATGTCATTGATTCATTTGAGATCAGGACCCCTTGATTGATACATGAGCATGGTGCTTGCAGCCATCTTGTTTTTGTCAGTCGTAGAAACATCACTTCTGAAACCATGGTCACGGGACCATGACTGAGGTTGCTCTCAAGAGGGGATGGTGTAATGACCATGGTTTCATGTCCCGGTGGTAGCATTCATTTTATGATGAATGATTAGCACATGAGAGTCTGTTTCCACGGGTCTTGGGCTGTGAAACTGATCGTCATGATCAGTAGACCGTCAGTCCCCAGTATTTTGTTAAATCTCTCCTTTTCGTTTTCTCTTCTTCTGGCAAGACTTGGATAGAAGACCCAGGTATAAAAATTGATGTAAAGACCTATGTGGTCAAAATTGGAGGTACCTTGATAAAGTACTTAGTGGAAAGACCTGGTGGACACCGATCGACTGTGGAAGTTATGAATCCCGTCTAAGAATTGATTCCTGCATGTTGTATGCTCTGGAAGCTGTAGGGACCTCATACAACGTCGGAATTTGATGCTTGACACCAAATTTTGAAGCTAAGAGACTGAGTTATCACATGAGAAAAGAATCGCTCAATTTGGAGTTGTAGAGGTCAGCCAACGAAGCGTGCACATTTGTAATTTGTAATCCCGTACAAATTTTTCAGATTTCGTAGACCTCACGGTAAAGGCCATATCTTTCATTTCGTATGTACGATTGATGCTCCCTTTTGGTATGTTGTAGAAGAGACATATTCGAACATATTTTGTTGAGGAAGTATTGTCCCATTCCTCAATTATTGGTACGTTTTTGTAAACCCATGGGCTGAAGTATGTTGTATCTCATTTGTAGAGGCGATGAGAATATCTTGTAGAAGACTTGAGATTGTGCCCGCTTGTTGTGAAATCTTCAGAAAGACTTTCATGTGAACACATTTCATGTCTACACACCTTGATATGAGTCATTAGTGCTTGGAGAAATCTGATCCATCGAGTAACACTTCAGAGAACGGATAGTTGATGAAGCTGCCTGAGAATGTTGCCCCTGAGACCGTCGTTGATGCTGGATCACGATAGAATTTTCTCCAGAAATGCTTGTTGATGCCGATATTATGGTTGGAGTTGCTCCAGAGACCGAAAAAGCTATATCCATGATTATCGACATAGTCTTTACTCCTTCATCCAGTGTGCCTTTACATTCACGAACTAATTGATGAGTTGAGCGTCCCTAAGATGAGGGTGTAGGGTTTAACCCAAATTCTGCCGAACCTTTACTGTGAAGTGCCTTGTCATGGAATCGATGTTGTTTCGGTAGATAACAGCGGCAGTTTCCATTCTGGATGTGATCGGTGAAGAGAGAAAGTTCCTCAGTCGTGCAGGGGCTTGTGATGTAGAGAGACCCGTTGATGAAGTTTTATGGAATCGCATCAGGTTGCAATAACTTGTTATGTGGATAACATTTATTGAAATAGAATTGATTTGTCCAACAATATCAAGTCCCCGGTGTATGTTGAAGGAGTTTGTGCCATCCATGGATGAATAATGTTGCATCTGCTTCAGAAGTCTTATCATGGGATAAATTCAGTTACACTTTGATCGTACTGGTATTGAATCAGTGTGTCATCGTCGAGATATTTGTGCTGAAGCTAGAGGCGCCATTATATAAGGTGTACTGTTTGATTGGGAGTACAATTTGAAGGCTTTTTAGATGCTTGAGCGTTGAAGCGTCATATCCCTTGAGATCTTAGGTTGATCATCTCGGCCTTGAATATCTTCTGTTGATTCAACACTCCTTTCGTTGCAGTAATGGGATTCAACACTTGTGCAGACATCATAGCTTTTCTGATTTTGTGGCACACATGAACACTCCTGCAAGGCTACGTCCAAAGTGTTCTTTTCCAGGCTTGGACATCATCTCAGTAATGAATGTCTCAGTGTTCAATTCGGAGAAATGTCATATTCAACCAATTGGTAAAATACTAATGCGGTAAAGCTACCATTCGTCTTGCAATAATAGAGTTGCCAGCATATTAAGTCCCCATGCTAGGATAGCATGTGAGGAAATAAATGGCATAGACATGGAAGGAATGACACTTGCCTCAGTGCGGAACCTCTTGATGAATGTCTATGCATCTTTTGCAGGTTCTTGCGTTAACCTCGTCAAAGTTCAAAACTTCCCAAGTGCTTTGATGATGGAATGTTCGTCAAATCTTCTGGATCAGAACTTTCTTTGTTGGAGAGATGTGCAACCAAAGGCGCTCTGTCAGTACCCATATTTTCAGCATAGATCCACGCTCGTCTGAAAAACATGTCATATCCTGGATCTTCCTGAAACTTGGTTTATGTCCAGATTGAACTTATGTTCACTTTGAGAGTGATGTAGCCATAAGTATTTTCGTGCGTTCATTCAAGGTCTCTGATTGAGATGGGATCACGAATAGATTCTTGTCGAGTGATTCCTGCGGCTCTCGGGGTTTTCCGTGGAATGACGTTGATGGCGGTGTCAGTATCGATCATTCTTCCGAATTCATTTCCTCTGAGATGGAATGTGGTAAGCAGTCCCCAGTCGTGCATCTCTGGCTGAAGGTTCATGGAATATTTCCGAGATGTTCAGACGTTTGACACGCTGTGATTCAGTGTTGTGAACATGTCTTTCCTTTGTGCTTTAGACAGATAGAGCAATTCACGTATATGTTCGACCAAGGATTGAACTGCTTCGTTTAATGATTGCTCGGAGAGATTGAAGTTCGGATTGAGAGAGGATATTTGTGCGCTCCTTCAGTCCCTAGTTGAATCTCTCCTAGATCGACCTTGTCTTTGAATATGCGCTTCAAAATATTGCAGTCACTTGTTGGATGATTGAAGAACCCATGAAGGCGAAAATATCTGGGATTCTCCATTTCTTATTCAGTTGGCTCTCTCCTGATGAACGACAATTTGATTGCACCATCTTGAACCCAGACTTCCAGTAACTCTATTGCTCCTTCATGAGAAGAGGGAAGTTTGAGTTTGTATGATCATTTTACTGTTCGTTGATGTCGGGTCGAGGTTTATGCATTTCAAGATTGGTTATCTTTTCTTTGCGCCTTCAGAGGATCCTGGGATATTGGAGAAGCGTTTCGATGCTGTGTCTCGGCTTTCCTTTCATTCCTTTCAGAAACAACGTTTTTTGAAGGCTGGAGATTGTATTGATTATTGACTAGGTGTCGGCTTCTTCGAGGTTCCTCGATCTTGCAGACTTTGCTCTTTCCAGTAAAGCAGGTGCAGTAGTTGCAGATCTCTTAGACGCTTCATGAAGTTCTGAGAAAGTCTGGAACCTGAGATTTTCTAATAAAGCTCTGTAGATCGGGATCATTCCATTTATGCACAAGTCCACGAGTTGTTGTTCTGTGACATTTGGATCATGACAATCCAGAGCTTGAACTCTGCACCTTTTCATATAATCATTAGGATGTTCATTGATCCTTTGAAACATCCTTACGAGATCAGAGAGGGTGATTTGCTCTGAGATGAAGAAATATTTTCTATAGAAAGAATTAATCATTTCTCCCCAACTAGTAATACTTCCTGGTGTGATGTTATTGTACCAGGTGTATGCTCTGCCTTTCAAGGATTTTGAAAATTCTTTGAGGCGAACAACATGGTTATGTTCATGTTCACCCAAGGCTTCCAGGAACCGAGAAACATGTTCCCGAGCATTGCTTGTTCCGTCATACAAAGTGAAAGTTGGAGAGGTATAACCTTTTGGAAGAGGAATATTTTGCGTCGCAGCAGGGTACGGAGGCTGGTGATGGTGGAAATGTGATGTCTTGTCTTTTCCATGGTTCTCCAAGAGGCGTTCCAAATCTTCTCGAGTAATAAAATTTGATGATTCCTTAGTTGATGGATCGTCTGTTGCTTTGCGGACTTCGCTGTCATCCACTATATGAATTAGAACTACTTCAGGATCAGCATCTGAGGATGTTTCCTTTTCTTTTCCTTTTCCTTGAGTCTTCTCTGACATCTTGTCAGTGAGAGTCTTGAGATAATTGAATAGCTCCTTCTGTGTTGCATCCATGGCAGTTTGATTCTTTGCAAGAGTCACTTGCACTTTGATGAGATCGGGTGGATTCCCCATGACTTTCTCAGGGTGTCGGCCAAACAGGGGATGACCTTCCATGTTAGCGTGAGGAGGAATAACATCACCACCATCAGTGTTAGAGGCCGGAATGGTTTCCGGGATATCCTCATTGTTATTGTTGCTAGTTCTGGCGTCATTTGTATTGGAACCTGTACCTAACCCAGACCTTAGACCAGCCATCTTTGTGAATTGACATTACAATCGAGAGATTAACCTCCCACTGTGGTCGCCAATCTGTAGATGGGGAAAAACGATTTGCTGGTTTTTACGGAATTGAGGAGATGACCGTGCGGAGGAGACTCCTTGAACCGAGCGAAATGTTTAACCTCACACATATGCACTGCAAGAAGGGATTGCTTTAAGTTCGAGAGATCAATTTGTAGGACTCCGACCCAAACCAAGACAATGGCAGTTCCAGAGTCATTCGGTCACGAGAGAGGATGGGTCGATCTGTAGGAGGGAAACTGAGAAATGTGTGAGATCAATGGTGATCGAAGATTGTAGGTGTGTTGTGTATTCTGCGTAAGAAAGCTCTGAATGATTGAATTTACTCAATTGAGAGTGATTGCTCATACTATGAGTTCTTGTAGACGAAAGATTGTCTGTATGAACGTTCTTGTCCTTTTCAATAATGATTTAGAGACTTTTATATTGCTGCAATTGTAGACACCTTGATCCCATGAAGTGTGACAGTTGCTGAAGTCAAAGAGTGAGAAGGTGGGAAATCGTGTCAAAACCAGTTGCTCATCGTGCATAGACTTGGTTGATTTTCCATCCACTAGTTTGCTAACTCCTCCAACTGATTGCACGACTTGCTCACATTCTCATCGTGTATATGAACACACGTGCCGTAGACCGCCAGACCAAAACCCTAGTAAATATCCCCCCATGTGACACGATTGATGTCTTGTGGTTTTAGTTAGTCAGTTTTTGACTTCATGGGACGATGAGTCCTTGTATTGCTGAGTTGAACAAATATTCTGGGACTTATGAATTGAACGTGTCTGTTGAGACAGAGGTATAATTATCGAATAAATGTTGATAGTTAACGTGAACAAATATTGTTCACTTGATGAATTGTTAAATATTGATAGTTGAACCAATATTCCTTAGTCTGAGCAAATATTGCTCATTTGAGCAAATGTTGCTCGTTTGATGAATTATTGGTAACAGTACCAAATAAAATATTAATTTAAAATACTGGCAATTGAACCGAGTATAATTAATTAAAATATTGATCACGGGATCAACGTAAAATTATTAGTGTTTAAATCTGCTCAGAATTATGTTTTGCGGAGCTTTGGATTCGAAACCCTAATTTTGATCAATTGTTGATCAATTGATGATTTATTGAAAATCAACCACTGAGTGAAGGAGGGACCGATTACATCGGATGATGAGTCAACCATGTAACGCCCAGATGCTCGAGTGAGCAAAATACCAAAGTCTCTTGAAGACCAGTTGGTGAAAAGATGATCAAATGCTGGTTTAATCATTTTTTAAAATAATGTTCGTATGAACCATAGGTGATAAAACCGAATAAATTGTGAAGAGATGAAGGACCAACCAAGGGGTCATGAAACTGGCCCTGGTTGGCCACGAGATCGACTGACAATCATTTTATGAAATTTCCAAATTGTTTGGAAAAGTTCTGGACCTAATACGTGCAATTGCGCAAATTAGGTCAAAATGGTGAAAATGCGTGGGACCGGCTCCTTGCAAGCCAAAGAGACAACCTTGGTCGATCAAGGTAACATGCTCACGTCGCCAAATTTTCTGTGTCTCAGTCCTGAGAATTTCTGATGTGCGTTTGAGCAACATTTTGAGAAAATACGAAGAAATCAAAGATTTTGCTGAAACTGAGGAAACTTCATAAGATGAAGGAAATAATAATAATAATAAAATGAA
This sequence comes from Papaver somniferum, assembly GCF_003573695.1. Taxonomy (NCBI): domain Eukaryota; kingdom Viridiplantae; phylum Streptophyta; class Magnoliopsida; order Ranunculales; family Papaveraceae; genus Papaver; species Papaver somniferum. The sequence goes on from NW_020649304.1 coordinate 854,267, forward strand.
GGAATCATGAAGTGTGGGACTGGCTATGGCCAAGGCATGGTCGGACGGCCAATGAGCACGGTCCCATGGCACTTTCCTAATTTATTATTATTTTCATGATTTTAGGGAAATATCATGAAATGAAGGAGTTTGTTGAAATCAAGGAGTTTCCTTGAAGTGAAGGAGTTTCCATGAGATGAGGAAAACAAATAATATTAATGATAATAAAATAAGGGCGTGTGAGACCGGCTTGGGCATGGTCGGCCGGCTAGGGCCCGGTCCCATGAGTTTCCCCTAATTTTATATTATTTTCATGATTTGAAGGTAATATCATGAAATTAAGGGATTTCCATGAGATGATGGAAATAATTAATAAAATAAGGAATTACAAGGTGTGGGACGGTCACGGCTAGGGCATGGTCGGACGGCTAGTGACCACGGTCCCGTGACACCTTTCCTAATTTTACATAATTTTATGTAATTTCCTTGATTTGAAGGAAATATCATGAAACTGAGGAGTTTCATAAAATTAAGGAATTTCCATGAGATGATGGAAATAATTAATAATATAAGGAATTACAAGGTGTGGGATGGTCACGGCTAGGGCATGGCCGGCCAGCTAGTGACCACGGTCCCGTGACATCTTTCCTAAATTTATGTAATTTTTGTGTAATTTCCTTGATGTGAAGGAAATATCATGAAACTGAGGAGTTTCATAAAATTAAGGAATTTCCATGAGATGATGGAAATAATTAATAAAATAAGGAATTACAAGGTGTGGGATGGTCACGACTAGGGCATGGTCGGTCGGCTAGTGACCACGGTCCCGTGACACCTTTCCTAATTTTATGTAATTTTTGTGTCATTTTCTTGATGTGAAGGAAATATCATGAAACTGAGGAGTTTCATAAAATTAAGAAATTTCCATGAGATGATGGGAATAATTAATAAAATAAGGAATTACAAAGTGTGGGATGGTCACGGCTAGGGCATGGCCGACTGGCTAGTGACCATGGTCCTGTAACACCTTTCCTAATTTTATGTAATTTTTGTGTAATTTCCTTGATGTGAAGGAAATATCATGAAACTGACGAGTTTCATAAAATTAAGGGATTTGCTCAAATGAAAGGATTTTCATGGGATCAAGGGAAAATAATAAAAGATGATAAAATAAAATGAGAAGCATGGGACCGACCACGACAGCATGACCGGCCGGCCGGTGGGCTTGGTCCCCTTAGATGCCTCTTTAAATATTTTATTATTATTATTTTCTCCATGGTTTGATCGTTCCTTCATGTTATCAACAAATGTTCGTTCGTGCATTCAGGTGCTCGTCAGTGCATTTATTGTTGAATACACTTGCACCATTTTCTTGGGGCTTACTCGATGGTGGCTCAGATGCCCGCACGTTGAATATTTATCACTAACCCATGGAATTCTGCTGGGAAGAACCACGAATTGAAGTAATGAAATATTATGAAGAATGTAGAGTATTTCTGAATATTCAGTTAATGAATTTAAGGATTAGAGATAATTATTTGATGGCTCTATACTAGTAGGCATGCTGTCTAGGAGCATTAATTATTCAAGAATTCAGCGATATGAGCTTGTTGAAGCGTCATATTTATTATGTATAGTATAGTCAGGGAAAACACGTTGTTGCATCCTGAAGACGTTATCGCTCTATACTAGCAGGCAAGTTGTTTAGGAGCCGTCCAATCATAATGATCCTATACACATGTCTTTTATATAGTCAGGGAAAACATTGTTACATCCTGAAGACGTGGTCATTCTATACTAGCAGGCAAGCTTTCTAGGAGCCGTCCAATCGTTCGATTCTATATAAAAGTGATTACTGAAATTGCTCAGCATTCATGAGATATGTCGTTGTCACAGTTGAGAGACTGCACATCTGCATATTCTATGAGAGACAGTATTCTCAGTCAGAGGTTCTTGCGGCATGAACTTTCATGCTTCAATGAGATACATGAGCCTCAATACTCATCTGATTGCTGGATCAAGAGTATGTACAATTATGGTTTTACGATTTTACCCTTTGTCGAAAATCCACCATCTACAATGGGGAAAAACGATTTGTTGGTTTTTAGGGAAGTGAAGAGTCGAGCGTGCGGACGAGACTCCTCAACCGAGCAAAATGTTGAACCTCACACAAATGCACTGCAAAGGGAGTGCTTAGATTCGAGAGATCAATCTGTAAGACTCCGACCTAAACCAAGTCAATGGCTGTTCCAGAGTCAATTCGGTCACAAAGAGGGAGATGGGTTGATCTGTAGGAGGGAAGCTGAGAATGGGATCAATGATGATCAAGGATTGTGGATGTATTTAAGGTTTCTGAAGTGCGAACCGTTTGCACGACTTAATCACATTTCTCATCGTGGATGAATCCACGTGCCACAGGCCGCCAGACCAAAACCCTAATTGTATCCCCCCATGTGACGTGATTGATGTCTCATGCGTGGAGTCTGTATGACAGACGTGTATTTTACTAGTCAGTTGTTGACTAATTAGACAATGAATCTAAGTTTTGTTGAATCGAGCGTGAGTGATCGAATGCTCAATGATTCATGGATTGAACATGTTAGACGTTCTTAGATGTTGCTCATCTGAGCAAATATTATAAATTTGAGCAAGTGAGCATCGATAAATTACTGAATATTGATAGTTGGATCAATATTCGATCAACTAAGCAAGTATTGCTCAATTCGACGAATTACTGAATATTGATAGTTGGATCAATATTTGAGCAACTGAGCAAGTATTGCTCAATTCGACGAATTATTTATTGGTGACGTGACCCAATAAAATATTAATTAAAATATTATATAATTAATTCATATGTTGATTGCTGGATCAACATAAATTTATTAGTGTCCGAACTTGCTCAGAATGATGATTTGTGGAGCGTTTGTTCAAAAACCTAATTTTTGATCAATTGTTCGTCAATTGATGAATTACTGAAAATAGGTCATGAGTGAGGGAGGGACTGACCACATGGGACAATGGACGACCATGTGATACCCAATTTCTAGAGTGAGCGTGCACCAGGGTTCTGAGTTGATGATGTATTGTGGATGTCCCATATCGATATTGAAGCACCATTTATAGTCCATCCTAGAATTACTTTGAATATGTCAAGTATGCCCTTGGTGCTAGCATAAATTAGAAGACATAAGACTAAAGGAGGAAGTTTGGGAGTTTTAGAAGATTGTGTGAAGAATGAGAGGTTTTCTTCTTTCAAACCTAATTGTTATCTCTAGGGGGAATTAGATCATCTAATTCTAGAATATCAACTAGATGCCTCTCATAATCTTATAGTTTCCAATTTAATTGGGTAGAAATTATAAGTTATTTGAGAAGAATCTCCATTATTAGGTTCTTCCTTTATTTAAAGGGTAGAAGAAACTAAATTGGTTGATTATTTATCCTTTTCAAGTTATCAATTTCAATTAATTTTCATTGTAAGCTTCCGACTTCTCATCATTTGGTACCAAGAGCTTTGGTTTGATTCTCAAGGGGAAAAGGTGGTGATTGGTGAAGATACTTGTTCTTGAGGTGAACACTACTAATCTCTTTATCAAGTATTATGGTTTGATTTTTATATTCTTTGATAGTATTTTCAAATTGGGTTTTTTCAATATTATATTGATTGCAATATGGTTTACAAAAGAGAAGTTAATTTGGGTAGGATTCATTCAAAGGATGTTTTAATGAATATTGTACATGAAGTGTTTGATGATATGTATCTAAGAATGGGATAAATTTGTGAAGAATATTATTGGAAACTTGTAAGTCTCCATAACCAAGAAAGGATTCTACCTAATGATTGTGATTATGCAAGTGAACTAGATGTATCAATTTTGGTTGGTGGATATGAGGATGAACAAATTGCCCACAAGATGTTTGATGAAATGTCTCCACCAAAATTTGATAGTTATTTGAGTCATGGGGAAAGTGAAATAGTAGGTAATCTTCCAATCTATCAAGATGGCATGAATGTGGATCAAATCTTTAATTATTTCACTACTATGGAGCAAGTTCTATCATGTAAGAATCAAGAGAAATAAGAATACAATCCTTTGTGTTCAATTTTTGATGAGGTATTTAATGGTAGTGAAGTAAAAGATTTTGGTGTACCAAGGTACGATATTAAATTGGAAAATGCTACGTTAGAAGCATCTCGAGAACAATTTCAAGTATGTGAAGCGACTACCGGAAGCAAGCCTTCACTCAATCTACAACAAAATGGGGAGGCAATATATATGAATCCAATTTGGGCTTTCATTGAAGATAAGTTTCATGGTTGTAGTCTTCGTGCAAGTTTGAGAGAAATGCTTGGTGTTTCTTTACTATTTGGAGATGCTTTTAACAACGACCTCAAAATGCTACATTTGGTGAGTAACTATAATGGAAGGTGTAGAGGTAGAATTGTCTTCAAGCAAGGAAGAAATTCAAACACTAATGGAGAATATGCTTTGAAGAATTCGTGGACGAATTTTTTCAAACAAGGGGAGGATGATGTATTTACAAACGAAGAAATACTTGGTGTGTCATTACTACTTAGGGATGCTCTCTACTATGACCACAAAGTGCTACATTTGGTGAGTCATTATAATGGAAGGTGTAGAGGTAGAATTATCTTCAAACAAGGAAGAAGTTCAAGCACAAATGGAGAATACGCTTTGAAGAATTCGAGGACGAATTTTTCTAAGGAAGGGGAGGATGATGTATTGTGGATGTCCCATATCGATGTTGAAGCACCATTTATAGTCCATCATAGAATTACTTTGAATATGTCAAGTATGCCCTTGGTGCTAGTATAAATTAGAAGACATAAGACTAAAGGAGGAAGTTTGGGAGTTTTAGAAGATTGTGTGAAGAATGAGAGGTTCTCTTCTTTCAAACCTAATTGTTATCTCTAGGGGGAATTAGATCATCTAATTCTAGAGTATCAACTAGATGTCTCTCATAATCTTATAGTTTCCAATTTAATTGGGTAGAAATTGTAAGTTATTTGAGAAGAATCTCCATTATTAGGTTCTTTATTTATTTAAAGGGTAGAAGAAACTAAATTGGTTGATTATTTATCCTTTTCAAGTTATCAATTTCAATTTATTTTCATTGTAAGCTTCCGCTTCTCATCAGTTGACCAGTTGGTGAAAGAATGATGATTAAATGCCGGTTTCATCATTTATTGAAATAGTGCTCGATTGAGCATTAGGTAATAAAACCTAATTATGGAAAAGTGAGGGACCGACCAAGTGGGCATGAAACCGTCCCTTGGTGATCGTGGGACCAGCGGATGGTCGTTTGAGCAAATTCCAAGTTGGTTGGAAAGAGTTTGGACCCAATATGAGCAATTGAGCAAATTAGGTCAAAATTATAAGAATGTGTGGGACCGGCTCTTGCAAGCCTTAGGTCTGGCCTTGGTCGGTCAAGGAAGCATGCTCGTGTCAGCATTATGTCCATGTCTCAATCCTGAGAGTTTCAGCATTTTCTGATGTGCGTTCGAGCAATATCTTGGATTTTCAGAAGAGTTTGATGTTTGACTGAAATTCTTGATTTTACTCGAATGAGCAAGTAGAACTTTGCTCGTTTGATCAAAATTTGGAAAATATTAAAATAATAATATTTTGATATTTGGCGTGAGTAGCCTAGTCGGTCATGTGACCATTTGACTTTTTGGCTTTTTCATGGTTTGAGCAATATTTGAGAAAATATGAAGAAACCATGATTTTTGCTCAAACTGAGGAGTTTCATGAGATGAGGGAAATAATAATTATGAAAGACTAGGGATTGTAAGGTGTTGGGCCGGCCACGGCTAGAGCATGGCCGGCCGGCTAGGTAGCCCGGTCTCGCAACACCTTTCCCTATTTTTATTATTTTTCATGAAATTGTAAAAATACCGAGAAACCATGAGTTTTGCCCAAACACGGAAAGTTGATAGAATGAAGGAGTTTTCATGAGTTCATGAAAATAATAAAATAAGGAAAATAATGGAAGAAGCATGGGGACCTGCCACGGCTAGGGCATGGTCGGTCGGCCGGTGGGCCCGGTCCTGGGCGCCTCTCCATTATTTTAATATTATTATTTTCTCTCTCATGTTTTGTGTAGGATTCCTCATTTGTCCATATTTTCGAATGCTCGTTCGTGCATCATTGTTGAGTACACTTGCACCATTTTCTTGGGGCTTACACGGTGATGGTCCAGATGCCTGATTGTTGAGTATTTATTAATAATTCATGAAATTTAGTAGAGAATGATTCATGAAACTGAGTAATAAAGGTGAGTAGTTATTTATTATCAATCCATAAGATCAGCCGTGGATTCGATTATGGATTTGGAATAATAAAATGAGCATTACCATCCCATATGATCGTGGATTCGACTATAAATTCGAAGTAATAAAATTATTTATCACCATTTCATGAGATCATCCATGGATTCGATCATGAAATCGGAGTAATGAGATAAAATAGATTATCTTCTAGGAATTCAGTGGTGAATGTCACGGTAGAATTAATCTATTGCAGAAGGAGTATTATCCAGTTAAAGCGTCATACCCGTTCTGAAAGGTGCATAGTCAGGAAACAGAGAGTGTTGCCGATGTCATGGAGGCGTTTTTCCCTCTCAACAATCATGTATGGAGAACCACCTGGATCTATACACGGTCTCTCTACATAGTCAGGGAACAGTGAGTGTCACCCACGTCCTGAAGGCGTTAATGCTCTCAATCTTACGGAGAACTGCAAAACCGTTTTTCTATGTAGAGGGGGGTCTCTCTATGTAGTCAGGGAACAACGAGTATCACCGACGTCCTGAAGGCGTTAAGTTCTCAATCATACGGAGAACCGCCCAATTATGTTATTCTACATAGAGGGCATGATGAAATGCTAGAATCGAGCGCTCAGCTAGTGGAGGCCTTTCGAGAAACATATTCATCATGGTTCGTAAAATATGAATCGTCACATGCCTGAAGTCGTGTCAGAAACATGCAGTATCATGATTTTACGATTTTGACCTTTGTCGAAAATCCACCATCAACATTAAGTCCCATGTTTAGTGAGGGATAGTCATGTTCCGAAGTAAGCATTAGATGGTGATTTTCAGCCGACGAGATCAATGGTTGAACTCGGTCGTACAAAGATATTCTCAGAATCCTCGATTTGCTCCAATGGTGTCATGTACGAGCAAATGTACAGATAAGGACCCTGATAATAGAGCGTCTTCCCGTGAGCATGGAGGGATGAAGCATTTCTGATTTGGTCGGTCGGACGTCCAGTTTTGGTCGATTTAGCGTTTGCGGGTCCAAGCCCAAAAAAGGAAATCCATGTTTTATTAGGTTTTGGAAATAAAATTGATATAAAAGGGAAGTAACCCTAATTTTTTTTATTTTTTGATTAACCGACCACCCTCCCTCTTCACCACTTTCACGCGAGCAGCAGGAGGGGAAAAGATTTTGCCGGATTTCAGTCGCTGCCGCCCGTCGCCGATCACCGTCCGACCAAATTTCGGCCGGCGCCGACCAGGTAAGTCCGACTCTTTTTTTTTTTGCTGTGAGTTCATGAGTTTTCCATGAGTTGTTCAAAATAAAATTTTATGTATGCATGCATGTGTAGGTTTCATGAAGAAATTATTTTAGAAGACGTATGCTCGTTCATTCGTTAGTTTAAGAAACAAGCAATAATCCCTAATATGAAAGAGATATATGAATCCTTGAATAGACATGATTGAGTTATAGTAGAGAAAATTTTGTTTATGAGTTTTCATGAAAATCCAAAAAATTTTTCGAAGCACGAAATTTCACACCAATACCTTTAGAAAACGTATATCCGTTCGTAGTTAAAGTAATAAACAATAATCCTAAAATATTTTGGAAATAGACCTGCACCTCATGATAAAATTATTTATGAACTTTCAAAATTTTATTTGGAATACGTGGACCTTTACGAAAATAGAAAAGACCCTCGTTTCATAGACGAATGCTCGTTCGAGCAAAAATAAGGTTTTTTTTTTATTAACTCACGTAAAAAAGAACAATTTTTTTTTACTCATACGTGAGTTTTTGTTTAAATAATTTTTGATAAAATATCAAATAGCAATTTTTGAGTAATTGTTAGAGATAAACAATTGTATTTTATGATGTGTGTTTGCGGCATAAAATCATGGAACGTTCACATGAAGAGTTTATGTGAATTGTTCATATTTTCGTGAAAAATCAGGTGTTTGACTTTTGAATGATGAATTTTGCTCGTCTTTGCAGGTTTGAAGAAACGAGCAAGTTTTCATATTTTTACGTTATTATCACTAAGTTCGTGAAATCGTAACCAGGTAAGAGGTGAGAGTTACCATTTTTGTTGTGAATTCGATATTAGCATATCTGTAATTATGTGCTTCTGGTTCTAGATAATGGTGACTTTCAGAAGCAGTGATTATGATTATGATTATTCTTCTAGCTCTTCTGAAGAGGATTCCAAGATTTCTGCGGCCAAAGCACGTGCCAAGGCGGATCGTGCTAAGGAGATAATAAATAACATGCCTCTCAATGACCTAAAAGTTGCCCATGATGAGCTCTTGAAGAGGAAAGCCAGGGAGGAGATAATAGTTGATTATCGGGAGAAAAGGCGAAGAATCCAGCGGAAAACACTAGAAGCTGGGGAGAAACTCCGATCTCGTCCTGATGGTGTAGCCTCGGATTCATATGCTGAAGAAGAGGAACCCGTGTGGGAGCCGATGGAACGCAGAAGTAAGCCATATACGCCACACAAGGAGATTGAGCGAATGGTTAAGGCTGATCTCCAAGATGAACGTGATGAAGATGACAACTGGGATGCAATATATGGTGATCTCTAGGAGGAAGAATTCCCTAGTTCGGACAGTGATTCCGAGAAAGAGTCTGAAGAGGATTCCATGGACGATGATGATGATGACGATGAATCCGACGATTCTGACAATTAGTCTTGCTTGCGAATATTTCTGAGATCATTTATTTTCTGTTGAAATAGATATTACCCCATTATTTGAGCGGTTTGGCTGTAGAGATATTCAGAGATTATTTTTTATATTTTTTGAACAATCCTTCATCGCATATTCCATCCCATTCTTTGCATGTCGTCGATTGGCTGAACCCATATTCGCTTGTGTGAAAATTAGTCGTGATCTTTGGGAGTATGACTGCACGAGCAAACTGAAGAATCATGATTCACACAAATCATCAATTTCTGTTAAAATATTGACTGCGCTTGGTTGGTCTATCAGTCCCCAGTCCCCAGTATTGTCGCTCTTCTTCCATATCACCAACGGAATCTAGCTTGAGATCTAGAGTCTCAATAGAAATCACAACTGATTTGACCGTTCATAGAATATAAGTATCCACCGTCTTCTGTTTTGACTTTCAAAACTTAGGGTTTTTTATTTATACGACACATATTCTTCTGCTCCTGTATATTTATCAGAAGAAATTTTGATCACGGCCATACCTCTCATTATCACCATGTCTGGTAGCAGTGCTTCTTCTCAAAACAGATCTCCGGTAAACCATGAGATTGGGACGTCCATCTTGGTAAGTTGCACACTTTCTTTTATTTTCATGTAATCATAATGGATGACTAAAGAAAATAATTTGTTGCAGGGAAATCAGGGGAATCGACTTCCTTCTTCCTCTTACAGCTTAAGGCCTAAGCGGACTGTTAAAGCTCCTGCTCGTTATAGGCCTGCTCTTGCTAGTGTTGGAACGTTTGTGAGTCTCTCACCAAAGATTTCTTTCTTTCGAGCATTTTTCCAATTTCACTGAACTTGAACGTTTCTGCAGGTTGATGTTCATGTCGTCGTCGATGCTAGGAAGATAATAAATGGAAAGTCTGTGGTTGCGGCTGATGATGATGCTGATAACCGTGCTGACGAAAACTCAAACAACTATGTAGATGCTGATTCCAGGGTTTCTGTTCGTGAGTACCCAACGACTGGACTCCCATGGTCAACATTTGCCGAGCAATCAACTTGTTGGCGGTTTCATCGTTCCTAAGTGTCACGCATCCCTTTACACCAGAATTTGGAGGAAGTATGTGCACATTGCTACCACTGAAGTGTGGAGAGGTTTTCCGCCAACTTTATTGACTACAGTTGCTGGATTATTGCCCATTATTGACGAGATGAACAAAATAAACCTGCGTGATATCAAAAACGAAGAGTTGCACAGATGGGATGATATGATCTCGAACTGTGAGGTCTTACGGTTCAATATACGCTGGCTTCGTCGTCGACTCGAGATCATTAAGTTTGATAGAGCGACTGTTGCTGCAAATATGATTTCTGCTACAACTGTCATCATAGAAGAGGAGAAGGCACTTGCTTTGAAGTCAGCAAGGGTTGAGAAAGCTGTCCAGGATTTGAGAGTGAGGAATGAAAATTTTCAAAAGAGGCTTGACATGGCTTTCAGTAAGAACTATTTATTGTTGGATGGTTTGCTCTGAGTGGGCGTTTGAAAGAGATTTTTCTCGTGAGATTGAGACTTGTTTAATAAAGTAGATGACTGGAAGAATAAATTTTGAATTTGAACGAATGAGCATATTACATACTCTTTGAATGAATAGAAATTATATTTTAAAATTTAACATATAATTGTTTATTGATCGTTTAAGCATAGTATGCCTTGAGCCACTTGCCATTGATGATGTTCCCTTCCACTCCTCCTTTAACAGCTAAGATTTTGTAATATCCACTGGATACTGCCTTGATGATTACATAAGGCCCTTCCCATTTCGGAGAGAACTTGGGAGCGGACATGTCTTGTTGAATATGCATTATTGTTTTCAAAACCAAATCTCCTACTTGAAATGTTCGAGGTCTTACCATTTTGTTGTATGCCTTGGAAACCCTTTGTTTGTAGGTTTCCACGTATTTTTCCACCTTGGTCCTTCTTGAATCGGGCATTTCTGATTCAGCAATTCTTGAATTAGACACTTCAGATTCATCCCATTGAACTCCACTGTCCGTCGTGATTCTTGCAGAGGGAATCTTGATCTCAGCTGGGATAATAACATCAGCTCCATTGACGAGAGAATATGGTGAAGTCCCGATTGAGCTTATTGGTGCAGTGGGGTAGGCCCACAAAGCCATGGGTCATTCTTCATGCCACGTTCGTGGATTGTCATGAACTTTTCGACTAAGAATCCGGATCAAGGTTTTGTTGGTGCTCTCCGCTTGTCCGTTTCCTTGGGATAGTATGGTGTGGAGAAAATCTGTTTGATTCCGTATTCCTTGAGAAATTCTGCAACATGTTTGTTGGCAAAAGGAGTTCCATTATCCGTGATGATATGTTTAGGAACGCCGAACCTGCATATGACGTACTCTTTGATGAAAGCTGCAGTTGTAACTCCAGTGGTGCTTCGCAGAGGAATAGCTTCGACCCATTTGGTGAAATACTCTGTTATTGTGATGATGTATTCATGCTGCTTCGAATATGCTGGATTTCTGGATTGATTTTTCCAATGATATCCAATCCCCAACTGTAGAAGGGCCATAGACTACTCACAGAATGTAATGGAAGACAAGGAGTATGGATGAGGTTACCATGAACTTGGCATTGATGACATCTCCGAACATAAGCAACCACATCTTCTTCCATAGTTGTCCAATAATATTTCTCATGAATTTGGAGAAATAATTTCTTATTTCCTTGGTGTTCACCTTCGTGCATTTCTTTCAAGATTGTAGGAATTTCATGCTCGTCCAAGTATCTTAGGAGGTTCCCGCCAAAGATTTTGCGATACAAAATCCCTTTCAAGTATACAAAACGTTTGGAGTTTGATCGCTCCTTTCTTCTCTGATGGCAGATTGTTGTCACGGAGATATTTTACGTAAGGTTCTCTCGAGTCCCCAGTGTGGTAGATCGTTAGAACCTCCAAATGATGAGGTGGTGTCTGACAATTGGGACAGGACCCTTGTAACATTCCCGACTGAGCCTCCATGTAGGGACAATAGTACCCGATTCTTTGAAGCCTTATGTAAAGTGTGACTACCAGGGTTTGTCCGCATATTTCCTCATGTATGTGTTTGAGTTGCTAGCTCGCTTCCACATCTCCAAGGCATCGTGACAAGGATCCATCAGGATTGCGATAATATAATGCTCCATGCAGCAGAAAAAAGTTCTTCAACTCCTTGAGGATGATTTTCCCTTCTGTAAGAGGGTTGCTCAATTCATGAATGATGGGTGCCCGCCAGTCACTCAATTGAGCATCTTCAAATTGAGTAATCCAGGTGGATGATATAGAACGTCTTTGCACAGTGATGGACTTATCTGACCCTTCAAATTGTAACTTGGACGCAAGAGTCACTAGACAATCAGCGTGTCTGTTTTTGGTGCGGCCAGTATGCACAATGGTTGCATCAGCAAAATAAGCCAATAGTCGTTGTGCTTCGGCCCTGAATGGAGCAAGTGTTACTTATTTGAGTACACGCCATTCATTTGATTGAACAACAACTTTGAGTCTCCTCTTATCTCCAGGTGCATCGCTCCTACTTGCTTGGCCAAATATAATCCCGGGAGGAAAGCTTCATATTCTGCCGAATTGTTGGTGCAGTGGAAATCCAGCTTGAATGAATGTGAGAATACTTCACCGGATGGAGATACTAGTACAATTCCCACACCGCCAGTATCATTGCTTGGAGTGGTGGATCCATCAAAGTACGATAGCCATGTTTCTTCCTGAATGATTGGGATTTCTGGAAATTCACCGGGCACTTCTTCATGTAGCATCGTGATGTCTTCTCCAGGGAAAGCAGAAAGTAATTCTGCAACTGCTTGTCCCTTGATTGCTTTAGGCGGGACACATGCTATGTCAAACTCTGACATCTGAAGTGTCCACTTTGCCGGTCTTCCAATCAAAGCAGGCTTCGACAATAAGAACTTTATAGGATCAGCTTTGGCCACCAGCACAACTCTGTTTGACAGAAGATAATGCCTGAATCTCTGAATTGCGTGAACCAATGCTAGGAACGCTTTTTTCAGCCTTTGGGTATCGGAGTTGGGCATCCCTCATTGTGCGACTGAAATAATAGATCGGGCGTTCTACGCCTTCTTCGTCTTCTTGAGCGAGGAGTGCTCCAATAACAACATCACTGGAGGCTGTGTAAAGTATTAGTGGTCGTCCTTGCACCGGAGATTTCATGACAGCAGGTGATAGTAATTTCTGCTGTACTGGATCGCTTCTTGTTGAACGGTTGTCCATGTAAAACTTGCTCCTTTCTTCAGCAAAGGAGTGAATGAAGCAATCCGGGAATGAAATGCCGGATATAGTTTACCTTACCCATGAAACTCTGGAGCTCTTTCACAGTTCGTGGAGGAGGCATGGTAATAATGGCTGTCGTCTTGTCTGGATCGACCTTGATTCCTTCTGCAGTAACCAGAAATCCAAGGAACTTTCCAGAAGAGACACCAAAAGCGCACTTCAGAGGATTCATCTTTAGTTTGTATTCTCTGCATCTTTCAAAGACCTGCCTCAGAATGTCTAGGGGGGATGCTCGAGTCTTCGATTTCACCACCACATCATCAACGTAGTCTTCTACTTGCTTGTGCATCATGTCGTGGAATATTGCACTCATGGCTCGTTGATAAGTGGCTCCTGCATTCTTCAGGCCAAAAGGCATCACTGTGTAGTGAAAGTTTCCAATGGGAGTTCGGAATGCGGTCTTGTTAGCATCATGCTCGTACATCTTGATTTGGTTGTATCCACTGTAACCATCCATGAATGAGAACATTTTGTGACCACTGGTTTCATCAACAAGAATATTAATGTTTGGAAATGGAAAGTCATCCTTCGGGAAACACTTGTTCAGGTTCCTGAAATCCACACAACATCGGATCTGGCCATTTTTATTCTTGACTGGCACAATATTCGCCAGCCACGTTGGATGTTGAATGGGTTTGATGAATCATGTTGTTAGTAATTTCTGGATCTCCACTTTGATTTGTTCCTCAACCTCGTGTCTGAACTTCCTGGGCGGTTGCTAGACAGGTTTGGATCCGGGGGTGACGTGGAGATGATGAGTGACCAGTTTGTCATCTAGGCCGGGCATCTCTTCGTATGTCCAGGCGAAGATATCTTGATATTATTTCAACAGACCTATCAATCCTTCTCGTTCCTCAGATGAGAGAGCAGAACTGATTAAAATTGGCCTGGGGTTTTCGTTTGTTTCGATGTTGATAGTCTCAAGATCATCAATTGTGGAATCCGTGCCATCTTGCAGCTGTCGTGGTGCATCTCGAATATCTTCATCGGGTGATTGCTCATTTGGCATGATTCTTCAGGGCGGGGAGACTTTTCATCGACCTCCCCTGTTAATTACTAATCTTTTCGACGGAGATAAATGACTCTCCCTTCCACATCATAATCAGTAATAAAATTGGACTTTTTATGAGCCGTACCTTGACCCTGACGACGTTTGAGCGGTGTGGTATACGGTTCGACGGATTTAGCATCTGTTGATGATGATTTGTCATTTTTTTCAATAGATATCCAACTTGGGGTGGAGTACCGCAGATCTTGTTTGGAAGTTCGGGGATACTCTTTGGAGGTTCCAGGAACTCAGCATCATAAACCGGAGCATAAGGAGACACTGAAGCTGCAACACAGACGATTTTTTTGTTGAGCAAAGCTTTCATACATTGATGGTATGTCGAAGGAACAACCTTATTGTCATGGAGCCATGGTCTTCTGAGTATCATGTGATAATCAGGATCTTTCTCGATCACATGAAACTTGACAGTGGATTGAATCGTCCCTACTTTCATATCCACATAGACATACCCGTATGTGTGACTTTGGCTTCCTTAAAAACCCGTCATTAATATGGTATGATGAACGATCTTGCTTTAAGGAACTTTGGCATCCTTGAGAGTCTTCATGGTGATGAGATTTGTGGAAGCGCCTGTATCGATGAGAACTCTCCTGAATTCGGAATCCTTAATAGAAGCAGTTACGAACAGGGCTCGGTTATGTCCTTCCTACGCCATTCGGTCTTCCTCAGTGAAGGTGATGTTGTTGATCGAAGGTTCAGACACCATGGACACTTTTTCAACCACCAGAGATGATGGAACTATTCGCGCGTCAGACGATATTTTGTTGAGTGCGGCAAACGTGTTCGTACGCTGATCTCTGGAGAAATGTAGGAGTTCACATAGATTCTCAATTAAATGTGTGACCTCCTGTTTCACCGGCTTTTCATAAGTGGTAAAGTTGTTGGCTCGAGGATGAACATCAGTTGAGAGATTATCCATCAGCGTCGGAATTTCTTGAGCAGGGGCGCCGCTCATATCCGATGTCAGTCTGACGAGAAAATTCAATATGTTGTTCATCGTCTCTTTCATCAGGTCTATGTTTCTTTTATGAATCTCCTGTACTCGTGCCAACTCGATCAAGGTCGGAATTTCTGCGTCGACTTTTCCATTGGATGGAGTGTTGGAAGGAGGAACAGTTCCATTCGGAAGATTCTGACTGGAATTTGAAGTAGTTGAGTTAGACCTAAGACCAACCATTTTGTGAAAATGTGGGATTGCAACCGAGAGATTAATCTCCCACTGTGGTCTCCAATTTGTAGATGGGGGAAAACGATTTGTTGTTTTTTCGGGATGTGAAGAGTCGAGCGTGCGGACGAGACTCCTCAACCGAGCAAACTACTGAACCTCACACAGATGTACTTCAAATGGAGTGCTTAGATTCGAGAGATCAATCTGTAAGACTCCGGCCTAAACCAAGTCAATGGCCGTTCCAGAGTCAATTCGGTCATAAAGAGGGATATGGGTTGATATGTAGGAGAGAAGCTGAGAATGGGATCAATGATGATCAAGGATTGTGGATGTGTTGAAGGTTTCTACAAAATTGATGAACTGCTGAATGTTGATTTCTGTGAATAAGTTTCAATCGAGTTATTGTGTAGTCGAATGTTGATGTCTTTTGTCCTCGATCTTTGACTTATTTATATTTCCAGAATGATGAACACACTGATCCCTGTAAGTGTGACGGTTTCTTGAGTGAAAGAATGGGAAAATGGAAGATCGTGGTGAAACCAGTTCCAGGTTTATTAGTCATGTATTTTATTAGTCAGTTGTTGACTGATTAGACAATGAATCTAAGTTTTTTTGAATCGAGCATGAGTGATCGAATGCTCAATGATTCATGGATTGAACATGTTAGACGTTCTTAGATATTGCTCGCCTGAGCAAATATTATAAATTCGAGCAACTAAGCATCGATAAATTACTGAATATTGATAGTTGGATCAATATTCGAGCAACTGAGCAAGTATTGCTCAATTCGACGAATTACTGAATATTGATAGTTGGATCAATATTCGAGCAATTGAGCAAGTATTGCTCAATTCGGCGAATTATTTATTGGTGAGGTGACCCAATAAAATATTAATTAAAATATTATATAATTAATTCATATGTTGATTGTTGGATCAACATAAACTTATTAGTGTTCGAACTTGCTCAGAATGATGATTTGTGGAGCGTTTGTTCAAAAACCTAATTTTTGATCAATTGTTCTTCAATTGATGAATTGCTGAAAATAGGTAATGAGTGAGGGAGGGACCGACCACATGGGACAATGGACGGCCATGTGATGCCCAATTTCTAGAGTGAGTGTGCACCAGGGTTCTGAGTTGACCAGTTGGTGAAAGAATGATGATTAAATGTCGGTTTCATCATTTATTGAAATAGTGCTCGATTGAGCATTAGATAATAAAACCTAATTATAGAAAAGTGAGGGACCGACCAAGTGGGCATGAAACCGGCCCTTGGTGGTCGTGGGACCAGTGGATGGTCGTTTGAGCAAATTCCAAGTTGGTTGGAAAGAGTTTGGACCCAATATGAGCAATTGAGCAAATTAGGTCAAAATTACAAGAATGTGTGGGACCGGCTCCTTGCAAGCCTTAGGGCCGGCCTTGGTCGGGCAAGGAAGCATGCCCGTGTCACCATTATGTCTGTGTATCAATCTTGAGAGTTTCAGCATTTTCTGATGTGCGTTCGAGCAATATCTTGGATTTTCAGAAGAGTTTGATCTTTGACTGAAATTCTTGATTTTACTCGAATGAGCAAGTAGAACTTTGCTCGTTTGATCAAAATTTGGAAAATATTAAAATAATAAATTTTGATATTTGGCGTGAGTAGCTTAGTCGGTCATGTGACCATTTGACTTTTTGGCTTTTTCATGGTTTGAGCAATATTTGAGAAAATATGAAGAAACCATGATTTTTGCTCAAACTGAGGAGTTTCATGAGATGAGGGAAATAATAATTATGAAAGACTAAGGATTGTAAGGTGTGGGACCATCCACGGCTAGGGCATGGCCGGCCGGCTAGGCAGCCCGGTCCCGCAACACCTTTCCCTATTTTTATTATTTTTCATGAAACCGTAAAAATATGGACAAACCATGAGTTTTTCTCAAACAAGGAAACTTGCTAGAATGAAGGAGTTTTCATGAGTTTATGAAAATAATAAAATAAGGAAAATAATGGAAGAAGCATGGGGACCGGCCACGGCTAGGGCATGGCCGGTCGGCCGGTGGGCCCGGTCCTGGACGCCTCTTCATTATTTTAATATTAATTATTTTCTCTCTCCTGTTTTGTGTAGGATTCCTCATTTGTCCATATTTTCGAATGCTCGTTCGTGCATTTGGGTGCTCGTTCGTGCATGATTGTTCAGTACACTTGCACCATTTTCTTGTGGCTTACTCGGTGATGGTCTATATGCCCGATTATTGAGTATTTATTACTAATTCATGAAATTTAGTAGAGAATGATTCATGAAACTGAGTAATAAAGGTGAGTAGTTATTTATTATCAATCCATAAGATCAGCCGTGGATTCGATTATGGAATCAGAATAATAAAATGAGCATTACCATCCCATAGGATCGTGGATTTGACTACAGAATCGAAGTAATAAAATTTTTTATTACCATTTCATGAGATCAGTCGTGGATTCGATCATGAAATCGGAGTAATGAGACTATCCATTACCATTCCATGAGATCAGCCGTGGATTCGATCATAAAATCGGAGTAATGAGATAAAATAGATTATCTTCTAGGAATTCAGTGGTGAATGTCACGGTAAAATTAATTTATTGCAGAAGGAATATTAACCAGTTAAAGCGTCATACCCGTTCTAAAAGGCGCATAGTCAGGAAACATCGAGTGTTGCCGATGTCCTGAAGGCGTTTTGCCCTCTCAACAATCATGTATGGAGAACCGCCTGGATCTATACACGGTCTCTCTACATAACCAGGGAACAGTGAGTGTCATGATGGGATTTTTTATAGTTGTAGAAAAACGTTCGTTTAAGACTTGTGAAAGTTCGATTCTAGATTTAAATTATAGAACTAAAACAGCAAATTGAATTGTTTTCAAGATTGTAAAAATACTGAGACTTAGGATTCCACTATTTTCCAATTTTCATGTGATTCAATTAATAATAATCATGCAGCTCATACGTTCAAGTGATTCTAATATATTGCAATGATTAGATTTTTAGAAATAACAACTGTTTATCGAAAGCATAGAACATCAAACCCTAGGAAAGCATGCTCTCTCAAAAGAAATCACAATTGTTTAACAAAAATCAATAAATCAATTTTTCTCATCAAGGCAAATAATCATAAAAAGAGTTCCATTAATTAATTAAATATAAAATTACCACATAAAT
The DNA here is from genome assembly GCF_003573695.1 of Papaver somniferum. NCBI lineage: Eukaryota > Viridiplantae > Streptophyta > Magnoliopsida > Ranunculales > Papaveraceae > Papaver > Papaver somniferum. The sequence continues at coordinate 872,971 of NW_020649304.1, forward strand.
ACTGGAAAAATAGCTTCCTCTGTCGCCTCAGCAAAGGAGTTTAGCTCCTCATGTTCCAAATATGCTCAAAAGTTTATTTTATTGATCAAAAGGTGTTCTCAAAGAAGAAAAAGTATAAAGCAGTGTGTTTCTAACAGATATAAATGTTACAAAATCCACTGTTACAGAGAAACTCTAACAGAACTGTTGCAAACTGAAAATAATTGTTGGGAAATTGCTACAAAGTGATTGGATTTGAAAGAATAGGTAACGGTTTCTGCGACTCCCTCTAAGTGTTGTTCTGTTTTCTTCTTCTTCTCTGCAACTCGACTGTAATTTTTTTCTTTCTCTGTTGTTCGGTTCTAAAGCTCTCTGAAACTACCCCAAAGTGTACGTGCATCTTCCTTGACCTCCCCACGCCTATATATACGTCACATGTCGGCTAAAATCTCTTTTACTTCCACCAAAAATCTCGGACTTCCCCATATATTTCTCACCTTATTTTGACGGAAATAATCCTTCGGGATTTACTCTCTTTCCTTTCTTTCACGCCTCTCTAACTGATATAGAAAATCTGCAGAGATATTCTCCATCCTACTAGCTGCTCAACTTCCATAGAAGAAATTCAAAAGTTCCGAGAATAATCCACCTTCCCTGTTTCACAAAATCACCGAAAATAAGAGGATTTGATACCTCTTTTATCTCCCAAAACACGTCACAGTCCCTGTTTATTCGTAACAGATCTTTTTGTAATCCAGAACAACAACCAAATCCGTGATATTCAAATCCGACTGAAACTCTTAACCCGTGATACTCTTCATCCCCGTTTCACCGATTTCCCGATCCTCAAGCCCAACTGGGTGAAGTTAAATCACCATACCATTCCTGTTAAGGCCAAACAGGTCCATTGTAACTCATTGCAGTGATTGAATCTCTTTCGAAATATCCCAAAACTTCAACCCTAATCTGTTCTTTACGGTAGCAAATTTTCCCGCCAGAACTTAAATTTGAATGTTGAAGAAGGTTGTCCCTTATCTTGCTGCTGGGCTGCCGATAGCGATTTGGGTGCCCCTTAGTAATTTGGGTATCCCTTATCCATAGTGAGAGTCCGAATAGCAGGTGTCCTCCAGGCGCTTTTTCCAAAAATGTTAATTGGCCAAAATTACCTATACACACATAAAACGCCATAAGGCTAACCCCTGTGGGCTAGATTGAACTGCTAGATTGGCCAAAAAGTGTTGCAAATCATGAAAAAAGTGTGGGAAATTTTTTTACACTGCTAGTTGATAGTTCTCTCTCCTAGCAACTGCTCGCAGTTCAACTATCGGCGAGATTGAAATGCTGAACCGTTCGGCGCTCAAAAAGTGGTCTAAACGTTGAACCATTCAGCGCTGGGAGAAAATTTTCTGATCTAACGGCTGAGATTTAAAGCGCTGAACCGTTCAGCACTGAGCGCCGAACGGTTCGGCGTTATATGGTGGTCCCGCTGCTAATCTAGCTGCTAGATTAGCCATCCCATAGGACTTAGGAGGTTGCCCATGCTGACGTGGATGGCCAATCTAGCAGCTAGATATCTAGCCCATAGGACTAAGCCTAATAAGTACAAAAATGAGCACTATCAATATATAGAATTGAGACAAATCGGACACAAAAATGTGTCCATCATGTCACCGACGTCCTGAAGGCGTATGGAGAACCGCCCAATCGTTCAGTCTATGTAGAGGGGGGTCTCTCTATGTAGTCAGAGAACAACGAGTATCACCGACGTCCTAAAGGCGTTAAGTTCTCAATCATACGGAGAACCGCCCAATTATGTTATTCTACACAGAGGGCATGATGAAATACTAGACATCGAACGCTCATCTAGTGGAGGCCTTTCGAGAAACATATTCATCATGGTTCGTAAAATATGAATCGTCACATGCCTGAAGCCGTGTCAGAAACATGCAGTATCATGATTTTACGATTTTGACCTTTGTCGAAAATCCACCATCAACACTTTTGGTAGATTAAAAAATATAGCTTTTGTGCTTATTTGATGCTCTAAATTTTTCTCTTTTGAAAACTTAGATTTATAGAGGAAAAGTTTGCGAAAAATAAAGATTTTACCTAAGCAAAAAATATACTGTATTTTTCAGTCCTAGAACTAATGGACTTTTACAGTATCTCTAGAAGTTCTTTTTTTTTTAAAGGGATATATTGGTTTTCGTACGGATACCTGCATTGCTTGTCACGAACCAATTTTTAGAAACCCTAAAGTTACTCCATGAGAAATCGTTATATACCTATCCTATGATGTTGAGTTATCTCACTCTAGGTTATTTTTCTCATATCAAAAATGTCACCTCCTTCTCTCACTTGTGATTTTTTCGAAAGGGTTTCTTGATAAGGGTATGGGTTACGGTTCAAAAGGAAAGAAGAAAAGAACCCTAGTGGATGCTGACGATGTCAAAGTTCAAAATTCTGATGATTATTCTGATGTCTCATGCTATTATGCATATACTCATCAATATGTAGAGCATGATGAAATGGTTTCTGCTGAAGTGGTTCATGATTTTCTTAAATACTTTGAGGAAGCAAAACTGCAGCTCGTTGATACTATGAAACGTCTCGATGTGTTACTAACTGAGTTGAAAAAGATTAACTCTGACCTTGTTCTCATGAAAACACATGTTAAGATCTTCCCAATAAGGATATCTTCTCTTAAGAAGCAGTAGATACTGTCAATCACAAGCTCAAAGGTCTCAAAACCCATGGAGGTTTCGAAAGTGTACTTTGATTGGTATGTTTTTATTTTGTCTAGGAAACTTCTTATGAGAATTTATTCTTGTGTTTTAAGAAGGATAACTAGGGTTTGGAATAAAATATATTGTGATTACACATAGCTATTGCCAACGGATTTTCATCTTGTAATGTTTTTAGATTTATTTATTTAAATTCTAAGTTATTTGGAAGATAATTTTGCAGTATTAACCTTTATTAGTTTTATATTGCAAAAATATGTTATGGGATATGTGTGCTTACGTTTGTGAACTATGATTATCTCATATATGTCAAAAGTTATGTTTATTGTGTCATTATGCAAATATTGATGGAAAATAGAATGAACTTTTGAATATTCCGCAGTATTGATCTTTCCATGGTCCACTTTTATGTGAAAGTATTGTATGGATCCGTAAGTTTTCTTATGTTGAGCGTTTCTGATTGAATTAATCAATAAGGTCTCTTGTGGATTAATTTATTCGAGTTTTTGGATACAAATTCATGTTTCATGTAATTTGTTAATGTCCAAAGAAATCCTTCTTTTCTTGTAAGAGTAAGGTCGCTCTTGTTATTCTTTCGGGAATGACATTTTATGGGGGGTGGGGGGGGGGGGGGGGGGGGGAGTTCTGAATTGAACTTGTGCTTAATTGCCAAATCTTTGTGGGGAATGCAGTTGTGGAATATCGTAGGAGTTATCTTGTATCTTATTAACTCCTTTGTGAATACACTAAGTTTCGACTATGTGAAATCATCGAAACAAAGTTGATATGTTGTTTTTTAGTCATGAAGGATCTCTATGAGAAATCCAATGATGATCCCATAGTTTCGTACATTTGCCAATTTATATTAACAAAAAAGGGGAGAATTATTTGGTAGTTCACACTACATACATATGGTTTACGGATCATTATGTAAGGGGGAGTGGTTTTCATTGTGAGATGAAGTATTGACTAAGGGGGAGTGATACATATCACCATAGTATTATTGTCAAAGTTGTAATGCAATTGGACTTTGATGTTGTGTAATAATACTATGACACTGTATAACAATATTTGAGCTACTGATCTTCAACAACAATGATGCTGAGTCGAAAACATTCAGAATCACTAGAGTACTTGGAGCGGCGAAGAATTCAAGGAATTTTGAAGAACCAAGAAAATCAAGCATGGTGGATGAGAAGCTACAAAGTTTATTTATTTTGTAATCCATATGTATTGATAGTTTTGTCATTAAAATTGACAAAGGGGGAGATTGTTAGAGCACTGCTCGGTCGAACACGTAAGTGTTGCTATCTCAAGCTCGTTTGTCAAGTTTAGTTGATCAAAACTATAGTCTTGATTTCTAGTCTACTTATAGGAGTTTCGGACTAAGATAGATTGTGTAGTTGAGCTTTAGACTTCAGGCGCTTACAACTGAAGACGAAGATCTCCTAAAAAATTCAGAGGAACTTCATCAACAAAAGGTATGTGGAGACTAAAACTTATCTATCGCTCAGAAGTCTACTCTATTTTATTCTATCTCCTATTGAGACAAAAGTCGTATAGTATAGACTTTCATATCATACACATTTGTTATTTCGATCTCAGTATAACTCGTTTATCTATTTCTCGAAATACGTGTTGGTAGGTTTTTTCTTTAGCTACATTCATCATTATTCTTGACGAGTTTAGTTGGAAATAATTTATTTGTTGGAAACTAAATAATAAGTCAAAAGATGATCATGTGGAAATTGGATTGAAACATCTTACATGATTTGTGTGAAACAATCATTTGATGTCGACTTGGAAAGTTTCGTATTGATCATTCGATCACTTGAAAATTGCTTATAAGCTAATGGTTTGTGTGAGATAGCCATTGTCGTCTTCTAAGAATGTTTCAATGATTGAAATGAGAGTTTAGAACTAAAACCCATGTCTGGAAAACATCATAGTATGCGTACTTAGTGTACAAACTGTGTTGGTATGATTCAGGTCCGGAAACCAAGTTTTCATGCCAGTATGCGAACGGTTTTAACTGAGAAGTACGGGAACCAAGTTTTCGTACCAGTATGTGAACGGTTCTACCTGAGTTAGGTCCGTGACGATAGTTTGCGCACCCGTTTGCAAACTGTTGGGCAAGATCAAAGTCAGGAACTTTAGTTTGCGTACCCTTTTGCAAACTGAGTGGTTAAAGTTCTAAAATCGGTTTAATATGTTTACATACTCATGAACAAATACATTTACGAAATAAGGAATCGAATCTTTGTAAACCGTGGCTTAATGTTCATGAACTGATTCTTGTACTTTGTACATTACGAATCAATCTAATTTTGCTTCAATTGGATCATATATACTTCTATATGATTGTCAACAATTGAACAACTCTATGAAACACAATTAGATTCATTTGATTATCTTTCATGATTGATTGATCATCATAGTTGATCTAGATGTGTTAGATGGATGTGGTTAAGACAAAAATGTTCATATGGCTAACTTTGGTTAACTATTATTCAGCCAACTCAATATACACATTTACGTACGGTTATCCATATCTAAATGAAAGTATATTTCATTTGTGTGTGACAAGATAAGACCATCTAACGGTGGAGAGATATTGCTTTGGTTTCAAGCGAACTTAGCTTGTATCTTAAGTCGTATTTTCATCTAACTGTGAATATGGAATGCTTTGTTTCTAAGCTAACTTAGCAAACCCTGATTTGAAAGGCTATATAAAGGAGAACTCTAGCAACTGGTAAACCTAATCCCCATACCTCCTGTGTGATACTATTTTAGGCTAGATTCGATTCTCCTTTAACCTAGGATTTTCCTAAAATCATAATAGGTTAACGACTTGAAGACTTCATTGGGATTCTGAAGCCATATCCAACTATTTTCTCTGTAGTTGCGTATTCTAGTCTTACTTGTTCTATCATTTTGAGTACTATCTTCTCTAAGATTTTCTCGAGATTTATCTCTGATAGGTAAGATATAAAAAGTAATCACAAAACTCTTCATCTCATTCTTTTTGATTCCACAATAACTTGTTCTACTACCATATAGTTAAGTTATTGTGAGATGATTGATATTTATACGATGTTCTTCGGGAATATAAGACCGGATTGTCAATTGGTTCATGTGCACCTTGATTTATCATAAGACGGAACAAAACTTCATAGGTGTTTCTGCGGGAAACAAATTTATCTATCAGAATAGACATTTCTGTGGGAGACAGATTTGTTTATAAGTCTTCGACTTTGGGTCGTAACAACTCTTAGTTGTGGGTGAGATCGCTAAGGGAATCAAGTGCGTAGAGTCCTGCTGAGATTTAGAGGCGTAAGGAACGCGACCGTACCTTGATCAGTGTGAGATCGGTTAGGGCTCAACTATATTCCAGTCCGAAGTTAATTTGTAGTAGGCTAGTGTCTGTAGCGGTTTAATACAATGTGGTGTTAAAATCTGGACTAGGTCCCGGGGTTTTTCTGCATTTGCGGTTTCCTCGTTAACAAAATTTGTGGTGTATGTGCTATTTGTTTTCCACATTATATTTGTTATATAATTGAAATATCACAGGTTGTGCATAGTTCAATCAATTGGGAAATCCGACCTTGTTCATTGGGTAGTAATTGATTTACACTTGAATATTGGGTTTTGGACCGTTCAAGTTATTTCTCATATCAATCGGGCTCACAGATTTCTATCTGTTCTATTGCAGATTATATTGAGAAATAAAGATATAGCTCTTGGATATATTTCCTTGATTGAGTCTGACTGTCTAGTTGATTCTCACATAATTATATTGGAGTTAGTCCATACAGATTGCCGAACATTGGGTGTGGTTGTTAGACCCTCGTTTTTCAACAATAACTTCATCAATTTGAGGATTAGAGGAGGTTAACAGGTCTTCAAAATGGGAAGTAAGACAATTTCTAAGGATATTCCTTCCTTCAATCCACTCATTCTCAGAGTTGAAAAGCCCAGTGATTTTGTTTCTTCTATTTCTGATGGTGGCATTAGAGTGAAAATAAGAGTTGTTTTTGTCTCTTAGGGTGATTACTTTTTTTTACCTTTTATCTTCAGAATCTCTTCTTCATAAATATACATTTTTGAAAGATTAACTTTAGTTTCCAGAAGTCTAGGATCATTGGATCTAAAAGAGTCATTAGTTAAGATCTCAGAGATAGAAGTTTGAAGAGTTTTAATGTTATTTTGAATATTTCAAAAATGATTCATGTTTCAGAGTTGGACAAAGAATCTCACATTGGCAAGCTTATTGACAAGTTGAAAAGCATGTGACCTATGCACTCTACTTTCCAAGTATTGACGATAACCTCTTTACAACCTTGCTCTTTGAGGTACAGATAAAAGAATTTAAAAGGTTTAGAAGTATTTGGAGAGCAATTATCAGTATAGAGAATGATTGGGGAGTGGTCTGACCCAACAAGAATGAGATGTTTAATATAGGCAGAAGGGAAGAGGTCATACCAAGAAGCATTAACCAGGCCGCGGTCTAATCTCTCTTCAATCAGGTTATTATCCTGGTGATTGGACCAAGTGATGGGGAAACCACAGAAACCTAAGTCTACCATTCTAAGAGAGTTAATATTTTTTAGGAATTTAGTTATATCATTTCTATTACGAGGTCTACCTCCTCTTTTTTCCTGAACATGGGGAATGACATTTAAGTCTCCTATAATGAGCTAGGGATACTGACAATGCTGGCCATCTTTTGAACCAGGGACCAAGACTCATCTTTTTGGTGAGGATAAGGAGAGCCATACACACAAGTTAGAAGCCATTTAGAATTGGTCTTTCAGACCAAATGAGGCAGTCAATTTGATTAATATTCTTGTGGATAACATCAAGTTTAATACTATTATCCCAGCATAGCCCAAGACCCCCAGCAACATTCACTGATGGGAATAAAGTATTGTTGAAATATGAAGAGTTATGAAAGACTTTTTCAACGAAATCAGAGCTATTTGTTAGTTTCCGAGAGGAAAATTATGTTAGGGAGTTCTTCAGAAATAACAGATCTAAGATGTTTTCTAGTTTCTGGGGGGCCTAAACCTTGACATTTCTAGGATAAGATCTTAATGAACTGCCGGAAATAAGATACAATCGGATAGAGGAAGACTAATAAAGGTTTAGCATTGCATTCCAAGGATTGTTTCAGGAACCTTAACAAGGGATAATTAGTATCATTCAATTTTCTACCTAAGTTCAACGTGTTTAAAATTAAATCAGACCATAGATTGGAACTAACCTGACTTTCTTTGATTTCAACTTGATTATCAGTCTGAGAAACACCACCCTACGTTTCCTTTCTTCCGAGCTAATTAGGAGAGATCCCCTTTTTGGTACTTAAAGCGGCTCTGATCAATTTGGTGTATTTTTCCCCGGTAGCAGGAGAAACGGGTTTTCTTGAAGATCATGGTTGGACCTTTAAGGATTGAAGGTCTGATAGACACATTTTTGTGTCTGGATAGTCCTCAATGTCTGTATTGCTAGTGCTCGATTTTTGTACTAATTATGGGTTTTTTTTATGTGTGTATAGGTATTTTTGGAGGAATAAACTCTTATGGAAAAAGTTGCTCGAAAAGTGGTATTTAGACCCATGTGAAGAAAGTACTAAAGGCACCCCGGAGGAGTGTTAAAGGCGCCACGAAAATGTGTGGAAAACACCCCAGAAAAGTGATAAAGGCACCCCATAAAACGTGTTAAAGGCACCCCCAAAATTACTAAGAGACACCCATGTTTTGGATAAGGACACCATGTATGTTAAAGGCAACCGAAATTTGGATTAGGGGCACTTCAGCTCCTTCGTTTGAAAATGAAAAAATGGCGGGAATATGAGTCTATGTCTACGGAATTTGTTGGGGATGAACTGGACGAGATTCCCTGCGATTTGTTCGTGATTTATGGTTGGTATTAACGTGTTTCATTAAAACAGGGATACTATATGGGGTAAAATCGATAAGGGAAGATAATTTCACGTGATTTTGACGAAACAGGGGAGCATATTCCCGGAAGAAGATATTCACGGGATTTTTGTGGATTGCGTGTGACCTGAGGCTGTTTACTCCAGTTAGGATGTGTAGAGACGTGTATTAACATGTTTGGAGCGTGTTCGTAGCAACTCAACGCAAGAAAGAGATAAAATAGGGAATTACTCCCGTAGCTTTCATGAAAAATAAAAGAAAATATTTTCGAATTATCACGGAAGATTAGACGGTGCTATGAGTATATATAGGTTTCTGAGAGCATAGAAAGGGGGGGGGGAGAGTTTGGTGGGAGTCTGCAGAGCTGAGGCCTGAGAAACGGAAGTTGCAGAAGTCATGTATGCACTTTCAGGCAAAGAAGAAGATGAAGAATAGATCACTGTTTAGAACAAGCCTGTTATCTTTTCTTTGTAACAGTCATTCAATTGTGACAGTGGGTTCTGTAACGGCCATAAAGCGTTACGAATATCTGTTCCATTATAATTCTTCAATAAAAACACCTTTTTGAGCAATAAATTATCTTCTTGAATGTGTTTTCATCATGAGAGGCTAAACCCAATCACTGGAACGTTGGAGGAAGCTGTTTTTCGTCCATGTGGTAATTAAAATTAATTCATTTATAACTATTTGCATATGATTTAATTGTTTTATGAATTCTATTAATTATTTGTTATTCTGTATGATGTCGCATGCTTAGTTTATATTAATTTTAATGTGTCATTCTTACAACTTACAACTAATATTTTATGATGAATTCTATTATTGGTAAAGAATTAGAGTTACAACTTCTTTGTTTGAGCCATTATTGTCTAGAATTAAATTTTGAACCCCATGTATATATGAAAAACAGTGAAATCCCGAATCCCAGTATACCTCCATTCTGCTACTATTTTGTGTATATATTTTCTTATTTTTAGTATTTTCGTTTATTAAATCTGAAATCTCATCAAGTCCGAGTGAACGACAACCTTATTTACCACTATCTAAAATTCGATCAATTTTTGGCGCCGCTGCGGGGGACTTGTTTTTAGATTACTTTTTAGGTTTATTTTTATTTTGTACAGTATTTTCATTTCATTTTAGATTTTCTTTTTTTCCTTTTTATGCGTTTTTTTTTGTATTTCTTTTCAGGGAATTTTTGAGGCTGATGACTCTTTCTCAGGAGACGTCACCTAAGATGAAACTGGCAGAATATAAGCGCAGAAATTCAAATTATCAGGTAACCTCATCTGAGATGACGCTTGGTGAATATATGCATAGGCAAAGGTATGGAGTTTTTGCTCCACAAATGGTAAGTGAAGAATCATCTCTAACTATATATGAGAAGTATTACAAACACACACCACTTAGTTTGGAACAAAAATTGAGAGTTCTGGAATGCCAAAAATTATATGATGATGAAGATGATGATAAGTATTGTAGTGACTCTCTGTTCCAGACAGAACATATAGATGACCCTGTGGATGATGTGTACATGATTTGCCTAATTCCATAGATGAATCTATCTCGCAAGATCATTCACCCGACTTAGAGGTTGTTTCTAGACCCCTAGACTTCCAAAAGTTACCTAATTTAGGGTTAGAATCGTATGCTTCTAAAATTTTGTTGGATCACTTTGCATCCAAATACCCAGAGAACTTGCATGTTTCTGATACCGTGCATGAGCGAATTGACAATTTTCTAGTCCCAATAGTATCCCCATATTATGTTCTTTACACACTTCCTTGTGTAGTAAAAACTAGGTTTGGGGGTAATCCTTTATTTCTGACAGTTTCAGTGTCCCCACATTTTCATAACATAATTGTGAAGCTGTCGTTTGTAAATACTATATTTTGGGTTGATCCCCAAATTTTCAGGCTGTTAATTTTTGGGGATCCGTTTCTGTATATATCCAGTAGGTAGTTTTTATTATTTAATTTTTTTCTTTACATTTTCTCTTTTTTTGATTTTCATTGTTCTTTGTTATCACTATCTTTTGATGTGTGTTACATAGAATGATACTTTTCTTTCGTCAATCAGGTGAAATCTTTTAATCGCTTCTATTTGATTTACATTTGTTTCTCCTACTAATATTTTTTTGCATCCCATTCTAGGTTGCATTGTTTGGAACATTGAGGACAATGTTAGAATCAAGTGTGGGGGAGTGGTTAACCTTTCAGATTTCTTTTTTATGACCAGCTGTGTAGCGGGTCTTCTTCTGTTTTGCTTGAGGACTAGCAAAATGTAAGTGTGGGGGAATTTGATAAGCATGCATTTTCACCCATAAATGCATTAACTGGGACTCATTTTATCATAATAAACTTGTTTGTAGATATTTTTGGAAGAATAAGCTCTTGTGGAGAATTGGCTCGAAAAAATGTTATTTGCACCGGGAAGACACGTGTTATGCGGACTCTCACTGTTGGTTAAGAGGCACCTCAATTTATAAGGGGAACCTTCTTTACTATCAACACCCCTGTTATTCGCACCCCAGCTGATTGGATATGGGCTGACTATCTTCTTCACGGGAGAAAACATTTTTGGCAGGAAACTGTGCTTAACAACTGCATGATTTTAGTTCGGATTTTAGAAGAGTCTTTGAGAGACTTAAGCACGGAATAACTATGCAACCTTATGACAGGGAAGATGATGTGTTTGGGCAACAAAAATAAAGACCAAATATCTTTGAATTTACGAATTATCGGGAAACAGAGAAAATATTCTTCACAAGGCTGCGAGATTTCTGGGAAAATTTTGGAAGATATTCTGTGAGATTTGCTCACAGAATTTGATCACGATTGACCTGTTTCTACTAAGAGCTTCTCCAATGGTGGTTGTGTGTGTTTCCTAGGTGGCAACACAAACAAGACATCCTCATTCCAATTTTTCCTTAAGTTTAGGGAGGAAAAATGGTTCATCTCCAATGGTGTTGTTTGTGATGTTTTATGAATTAAATGTAAATTTTATTTTTAGTAATTTTTAAATTTTATTAGAGCTAAAAATGGTTTTTTAATATATTAAAATTAATTTAGGTAAGCAAAAGCTTACTAGGATAGCTTGACATTGTCAAGGTGAATGTCTAAAACTTGACATTCACCTTGACAATGTCTAACAAAAATTAAGCCACATCATCTTCACATTGATTTAAGAAGTTGGGGTTGGAGAAGAATTTTGGGAAAAATGAATGTCTATCCTATGTGGACTTAGACATTTATCTTCACATACATTCCATTGGAGAAGCTCTAAACAGGGGTGGTAATTGTGTTGAAATCAAAAGAGGAAGGATATTTTATCGCTTGGAAGAAAACAGGGCAAGTGCTTGTCTACATGAGGATATCTCGGGATTTTGGTGTCTTTATGATAGTTACGTGTTACTTAGGGGAAGATATTATCCCTGGAGATTTTATTTTATCAACTGCAGAGAATTTTGAGCTGGAAAATGGAAAGACATGTGAAAATAAAAGAAAATAATCCCGAGAGTAATATCGCTTTACTGGGAAGATCCACAGCAATAATTACAAGTAATTTTGGTGTTGTTGTGTATATAAAGCGAGTTGGGGAGTCATATAAGGGATATCAAGTGATTGGGGGAAGCTACAGAGAAGAATAGGAAGTTGCAGAGAAGATTTTTCTGCTGCTGCAGAGAAGAAGAACCTGAAGAACATATTACCGTCAAAAACTGTCGTTTTGAGTGTCTTATATTCAACAGTTTGTAACGGCCAGTTTGCAACATTTATTGTAACTGTGATTTCTGTAACGCCGAATTAGCGTTTCAAATTTCCTGAGTTATATAAATTCTTCTTTGTAAACACCATTTGAGCTATGAGTTATCTTTCTGAGTGTGTTTTCACCATGTGGAGCTAGACCTCATTACTGGGACGACGGAGGAATCCAAATTTCATACATGGGTAAAATTATCTTATTCTCTATATGACTTTTGCACTAATTAAAATAGAATTAAGTAGTTGATTTCATTTAATGGGTCATGCTTTCTTAGATGTTTTGATGTCCCATACTTAAGATTTACAAATAATATTTTGAGAATCTAGCTTGGCAAAAATAAGAGTCCATGTTTTTATTTATTGAGCTATAATTGCTGAAGAATAAATAATTGAACCTTATGATATGAATTCGGTGAAATCTAGTCCCAGTAACTCTCGCTTTTATTTATTATTTTCATCAAATCTTTAAATTTAATATTCACAAGTTTTAAAGTTCGAATCTTATTTACTAAAACACCAATTAAAAATCACATCAATTTTTGGCGCTGCCGAGGCAGACTTGTTTTTAGATTTGTTTTTAGGTTTTATTTTATTTTTATTATTTTTGTTCCTTTTTATGCGTTTTGGTATTTCTGTTTGCTTTCGGACTTGGAGATGAGCTAAAGAAAAAGAGAAGAAGTGTTGAATAGAAAAGAAAAGTCAAAGAAGGAAAGAAAAGAGAAATCTAAAAGGAGTGAAGAAGAATATTTTTGTATATAGTTATTTCATTTTTATTAGATTTTATTTTTTATTTTTAGAAACTGTAATTAGGATTTTATTTTTGTAATTTTTTATTTTTGGACTCTTTTTGGACTTTTGGACATTATTTTAAACCCTAAGGAAGGGTTAAGTTAAATAAAACTGCTGCAGGGAAGGACGACAGTTATGATACTGTCTCGGCCCCTCAGGCTCGTACACTGACATAGGAGTCGGTGGCCTGAGTCGACTTCAACGGTTCATCGCCCGTCTGGTACGGGAGGTAAGACTCTATCCACCCACGAATCCCCTGTCAGTGGGTTTTATTTTGTGTTGAGACTCTGGATGTCAAACCGGTATACAAATAGCCAATACAATGATTATCCAACTGAACAATATGGACATCACTCTTTTTATGACCATAATGTGAATAGTGGTTGGGAACGCCAAACTTTTGAAGGTTATGGTCCATACCATGGTGAGCCCAATTACTATCCACATGCCCACCAGTCATACAAGCAAAATTCTTATAATTCCTCTCCTCTAGATGAGGCACGTAAGGTACTTGAGTCAATGCGTAAGTTACTTGAGTCGACACATAAGTTAGTGGACACAAATGACTTAGTTATGGACGAAATAACTGTAACAATGGGTGAAGATAACCTCAGGAAGTTAGCTGAGTCAACATGTGAGTTAAATGAGTCAACATGTGAGTTTTCTAAGTCAACACATAGGTTTGAATTAGAGACGGAATAAAGAATTGCTCGAATTACTCTTGATTGCCAATACATTCTTTCCAATATCACCCGTGAAAATGAGGACAATTTTTATGACGAGGTTAGAATTGGTAACACTACTTGTTTAGATGAGGTTCGATCATTTTCATGTTATTATAATGATGATTGTGATGAGGATAGTATTGATGAAGAATCTGAAATATATAGGCATAGTGATCAGGAATTTGTTACTCCGATTGAGCTTTGTAATGATAATGTTGTTTCTACAAATCCAAATAATTTTAATAATTATTCACCTATTCAAAAGGACGAGGATTTGACTAGAAATACCTGCGTTTTAGACGATGTAGTATTTCCTTTTTATGAAGCCAATGATGGTTTAGAGGAGCGAGTTTATTTTGAGTCTGGTGATTTAGAAAAAATAGTCTTCGACAAAGAAAATGAACTCGTAGAGATGAGTGAGGATGAACCTGACTTAGAAGAATCAATTGACCATTTTCAGGAATCTGATAACCTTGAAATTAGGGAAGTTGTGACTAGTCTTTCTAGAGACACTGAAAACTCTAAGTTCGGGGGTGATTATCATTCTCCATGCGCTTTAAGTTTTACAAAGGTCCCTCACTTGGGACTTGACATATGTGCCACAACCATCTTACAAGATTATCTTCATATATGTTTTTCTGAACCTAATGATGTCCATAAAGAAGTTCAGTTGTTAGAAACCCATCCTTTGGTTGATGTGGTTAACCCAGGCTACGATACCTCGATTGACTTTGTTTTCCCACCAAAATTTTTTTTTCCAATTGTGGGAACTTACGAGATTCAAATGTGTCAGATATTAAGTTTTGAGACTAAACCTAATTACTTTAGGAGATTAGGGTTGACACATTTGTTTAAGGAAGACCACCACTTTCATTGTGGTCAATTGTGTGAGTCAAAACTGATTGACTTTAAAGATCCGCATCTATTTAGGTTATTATTATGTACTTCTAGTTTTTACTTGAGTTTTTCCAGACTCTAATACCTGAATCGGATCTTAGCTACGAGGAAATGCAGTCCATGAAAATAATTTATCTAGACCCAGTTATAGAACCTGAACCACAGCTACATGTAGTTTTCTTAAACAGGAAACTAGACAAGGATGTGCTTTATTCGTTAATTTTCTTGGCATGTTGCAGATTCTTTTTACTTGTGATAGCCCTATTTGGTTTTGGTGATCCGCAGTTATTCCGACTATTACTTTATGATTCTATAAGGTGACTAATCCTTTCTTAGTCTGGACGAAGACTTTAAACTTAGCATTTTTTGGGAGGTAACTCATGCTCATGCAACACGATAATATATTTCCTTAACTCTTTTCTTCAAGTGGTAACAGTTTCTCCTTGTTCATGCTTTTAATTTCATCTTTAGAACTTTGAGGACAATGTTAGGTTTAAGTTTGGGGGTATGGGAGAAACTTTTTAGTTGCAGTATAAATAAAAGGATAACACTAACCAATCTAAGTGGATGGAAGCATCTTGGTTGTAGGAGTTGATGAATCAATCTGAGTGGATGGAAACATATAAATAGAGTCTATTCATAAAAGCACGGAGGTGTTAGAAATAACATGATAGTTTCACCGTATCGCGGAATCATCTTATCACTTCTGTTTTTAGTTTTTGCACAATTTTTATGTTGATGTCCGCTGGGATGAAATAGAAGGATTGAGATACAAAAAAAAATTTGAAAAAATGATTAAATTTTTTTTTTGAGATCAGACCATCAGACCAACCGGAATAAATTCAATAAAGTCGACCACTGGTTCCCTTGTATATGCAGTTGTGTTGACCTAGAGTTAGGATTGTCGACCGCTGGTCCCCTTGTATATGCCAGTTGTGTTGATATTAGTCCAGACCAGTATATCAATCCATTAGGTCATAGGATTCATCTTGGCATTGGCGTCCATTCAGAACCATCTATTTCTATTTCCATCTTCTTAATCTATTCATGTGATTTGTTTGATTCCGGATATTGATGTCCATAGTGCGACTATCTGAGTAGAGATCTGTCACTTATATATGAATTTTAGTATGTGAGTGCAAACTTGTGAACAACAATTGGAATTTCGTATCATGGTACTTCTTCTTGTAGTCAATGAGAGTATGCCAAACAAGGAGGTTCTTTAGTGCTATTCCAAGGTTCTGCGTAGATAACTAGGGTCTGGAGGAAAGGTTTTGTGGGTACACCTCTGGTAAGCCCTCCCGAGACTATAACTCAGCCACTAGGGCCACCTAGGGGTTCAAAGGCTTGTTGCACATGCTAAGTGCAATCGCGATGCCTGCGACAGTGAGTTAGGATTTTATTTTCTAGATTAGATTTGCTCGAGGACTAGCAAATAATAAGTTTGGGGGTATTTGATAGACACATTTTTGTGTCTGGATAGTCCTCAATGTCTGTATTGTTAATGCTCAATTTTTGTACTAATTATGGGTTTTTTTTATATGTGTATAGGTGTTTTTGGAGGAATAAACTCTTATGGAAAAAGTTGCTTGAAAAGTGGTATTTAGACCCCCTATGAAAAAGTACTAAAGGCACCCCGGATGAGTGTTAAAGGCTCCACGAAAATGTGTGGGAAAAACCCTAGAAAAGTGATAAAGGCACCCCATAAACATGTTAAAGGCACCCCAAAAAATTACTAAGAGACACCCATGTTTTGGATAAGGACACCCATGTATGTTAAAGGCACCCACAATTTGGATTAGGGGAACTTCACCTCCTTCGTTTGAAAATGAAAAAATGGCGGGAATATGAGTCTATGTCTATGGAATTTGTTGGGGATGAACTGGACGAGATTCTCTGCGATTTGTTCGTAAGTTATGGTTGGTATTAACGTGTTTCATTAAAACAGGGATACTATATGGGATATAATCGATAAGGGAAGAAGATTTCACATGATTTTGACGAAACGGGGGAGCATATTCCCGGAAGAAGATATTCACGGGATTTTTGTGGATTGCGTGTGACCTGAGGCTGTTTACTCCAGTTAGGATGTGTAGAGACGTGTATTAACATGTTTGGAGCGTGTTCGTAGCAACTCAGAGCAAGAAAGAGATAAAAAGGGAATTACTCCCGTAGCTTGCATGAAAAATAAAAGAAAATATTTTCGAATTATCGCGGAAATTTTGACGGTGCTATGAGTATATATAGGTTTCTGAGAGCATAGTTGGGTTCTGCACTTTCAGGCGAAGAAGAAGACAAAGAATAGATCACTGTTTAGAACAGGCCCGTCATCTTTTCTTTGTAACAGTCACTCAATTATGACAGTGGGTTCTGTAACGGCCTTGAAGCGTTACAAATCTTTGTTCCATTATAATTCTTCAATAAAAACACCTGTTTGAGCAATGAATTATCTTCTTGAATGTGTTTGCATCATGAGAGGCTAAACCCAATTACCTGGAATGACGGAGGAAGCTGTTTTTTGTCTATGTGGTAATTAAAATTAGTTCATTTATAACTATTTGCATAGGATTTAATTGTTTTATGAATTCTATTACTTATTTGTTATTTTGTATGATGTCGGATGCTTAGTTTTAATTACTTTTGATATGTCATTCTTACAACTTACAACTAATGTTTTATGAATTCTATTATTGGCAAAGAATTAGAGTTACAACTTCTTTTGTTTGAGCCATTATTGCCTAGAATTAAATTTTGAACCCCATGTATATATGAAAAACAGTGAAATCCCGAATCCCAGTATCCCTCCATTATGCTACTATTTTGTGTATATGTTTTCTTATTTTAGTATTTTCGTTTATTAAATCTGAAATCAATCTCATCAAGTCCGAGTGAACGACAACCTTATTTACCACTATCTAAAATTCGATCAAGGTCATAGTTGTTGTACGGAGTTGGAGACCAGGATGGATGGCTAGGAGAATGATTATGAACAGTTCTATTCTTTTTCTAGTAGGGAGATGGGACAGTAGAATCCTTTCTTTTTTCTCTAAAGGGAAGAGATTGGAGACAGAAGCAGAAAGGTTTGGGGAGTTATTTGTTGATTTTTGATTTTTTTTTCCCTAACCCATTTCTTGGGGAAGGAGATGAGTAGTTTTAGTTTGTCGGGTTTTGATTAAAATTTGGGCATGGACCAAACCCAGGTGGGTATGCAGGATCCAGATCCTTAACTTGGTACGACCTTTTGTGGGCCTTGTTACAGGCATGGAAAGGGTTGTAGGAGAAGGAATCCATATTATGTGCTTGGAAGTTGATGGTTTTGTTGTTTGCATGACACAAAGCTGAGCCAGGGGAGTAGCAATGGGGTGGGTAGTCACTCTATTCATCTGAGAATCAGAGCCGGCCGGAGATAACTGAGTAGCATTCTCAGGTTGTAAGCTGCGGTTCAAAGGAGGATTCACATTGAAGTTTTGAGCTTGATTCAGGATGTTGAAAGGGTTTGGAGAGATCACCATATCTGGTAAAGTATTGTTGGTATTGTCCAGAGAGGTAGATTTGTTGAGGTTGAAGTTAGGGGATATGAATTGAGGAATTGATTAACTTAGAAGAGTTTAGAGAGAGCTTAGCTTCCATAATATCCCTTCTTTTAGGAGTGCATTTACTTTTAATGTGATCTAGGGTTCTGCAGAACTGACAAAGTTTGAAGGGTTGAAAAGAGTAGGAGAATTCGATCCAGGTTTTCACTCCATCAACCAAGCAGTTCGAGCTGAAAGGGATTTGATGATCAATCTCTATTTCAACCATGGTTTCTACATTTTTTTCATATAAATCTCTTCCATATGGGTCTTTATAAGCATCATCTTGCTGGATGGTTGTGCAATAACTTCAAGAGCAGAGAAAGTGATGTAGTCATGTGGTACTCTTTTCATAGTTATGCTGATGAGAACTTTTTCGAATTCTTCCTCTTTGATCTTCTGAACCCCTTCAAACGGGATTTGAATGATATCCAGAATAGCATCATGAATTAACCATGGTTTAGGAAAGTTAACAGAAATAATATCAACAACATGGTTGAATATGAAATGATGATAGTAATTCTTTCTTTAGGTTCCAGTATTTCCTTGCATAAGATTGAGCTTATTGGTGATTTACATTGATTATGTTGTGGAGTTTTCCTACATCACACCACTTGTCATCTTGAGGAGGTTTGGCTTCAAAACTGCATTGCTTAGAATTACCACTGGTCTCAAAGGATCATGGGTTATCTTGCATAGCTTCAGTGATATCTTCTATGGATGGTGTGCTTGACTGCGTTGACATGGTGTTTCTCAGTTTGAAAAGATAAATAATGCATAGAGACTGGGGATGATTGATGTTTTGCTGAGCTTTCCTTGTGGTTTTTGGAAATAGAAAAGGAATTCTCTCAGGACAAATCACAAGAGGAAGAAATAAGTTGATTTAAAAATATGAAGAAGATACACTCTCCAATAATGTCCCGTGACATCTGATAAGGGTAGTACTATGTTGATCAGCAACTATCGAGCACATGTTATGAGCAAAGTTACCGTTTATCCTCTTTTGTTGTCTAGTTATAGGTGTGACAGGTGACGGGACGAGATTTCAGTCAAAAATGTGTTTGGTGGAGTTAATGTTGTTTGCTTTTGAGTTGGTTTTTTGGGATAAACAACAGGGATGAAACAAAATGGGGGATTCTTTGTGCCTAGGGAATTGGGTGTTTGTTTTGTTGCTTAAAATTGTTTTCTGTTTGTATGGTTGTTTCTGAAAGGAGTCAGAAGATTGACGACAAGACCCGACCCTAATCCCCAGGACTTGTGACTTTGTGTTTCTGAGAGATGGCCGGTAATGAGCTCGGAGAAAGACATCGTCCGGTGGTATCTCACAATCTGTAATCAAAGAAAAAACCACAAGCATATTATTCTTAGAAGAACAGAAATGACTTAATGTAAAGAAAGAAGTCCCTAGGAATTCAATTTGGACTAGATAAGACGTTTCCAACATTTTAATTCTGCAGGAATGCCAAGAGGTTAGACATAAATGCAAAGCTAGATTTATCTCTATAAAGAGAAGAAGAATATTAAAGGGGGGGAATAATAAGGAGGAAGAAAGAAGAGATGCAGAGATTATAGTTACTCAGGAAGCCCCGATACACTATTCTAATTATCAAGACATGGGTAGCATCGGAGGAGATAGATATGATAGCACGCTCGGATGGCTTGATATTTAGGACACAATGACCAACGTTTATCACTTCAGAGGTTTGGAGGAAGAAAATAATCGATTTGGAGGACTATAAACTGAGAAAAAAAATCCAGCAGAGGCAGAAACTGGAGAAGCGAGTGGCACACCCAAACATGGAACAACATCCCTAGATACAAAGAAATAGAAAAATGAGAGATTTTGGGTTCTGCATCAGAGCAGAAGAGGAAGTAAACCTTGTTAATCCACTTTTTCTTCACTTTTACTTTTTTCTTAGTAGAAGATGTTTTAGATTGTTGTTTTTTTTAGTGAAAATCTTGATTGTGATCTTCCCATCCATACGAAAGAGAAGGATTGTTGGTATGTTTGAAATCTTGGGTATGGTTGTTGTATTGGTTTGATCTTGTGTTGTTTGTATGGCAATCCTGTTGCTTGGTGCTGATTATTTTTGTTGTTAAGATGTTTGTGTAATTGATGTTCTTAGAATTGTTGTTGCTTTTGGAGAGTTCAGAATTCATTTCTCTAAATGTCAATAGCATTTAGGTTCACATAAAGGTTACTGGTTGAAAATATTCCCTTGTGTAATAATATAAGTCATCTATTTAGGGACAAAATTTAAAAATAAGTAAGTCATCTATTTAAGAATGAAGGGAGTATATTTTACCTGTAATCCCAAAAAAATTGCCATGAAGAGAAAAAAATAAAATAAAAACACCACCAAGCCCAGGTTTGAGCCCATTAAACACATCTTTAGTTCCTGCCCTGCAATCTTAGTTTGTTCTGTACTTGTTCTTTATTTTAATAGAACGACTTTTTGGGGACCATGGTTTTTTGGGGGACCATGATTTTATTAGGCCACCTTCCCTATAGTGATAAGGGGTGTCCTAAAACGTTGAAATGACTAACCTACCCTTAACCTAATTTAATTTAAAACCAACCTAATAACCACCTATATATATATAACCACCACCTCCTCCCACCACCACCGCCCACCACCGCCGATTACCACCACCACCTCCTCCCGCCACCACCACCACCGCCTATTTAAGAAATGTAACAACATCAATGCAATCACAATTAAGTTCTGTTACATGATAATTTTATCGAGTATAAAAGACGCCACCCGCAACCTGATTCTGCCATGGGACCACTCCGGAGGTATTTTCCAACAAATCCTTCACTTTAATTTGATTTTGATTGCTTCAATCGAATAGAAATCATCAAAATAGGGTTTTAGTAGGAGTTACAGAGCCATGTTCGGTTAGGCCGATTTTACAGAGTCATGTTCGGTTAGGCCGATTTTCCAAAAATAGGGTTTTACTAACCAAACTTCTTGAAAATGAAGAACACGAAGAACAATTCGGTGCTATCGGTTGTTTCGCAAAAAATTTTAAAACTACAAAGTAACCGAACTCTACACTTAGAACCGAAAAAAAAAACAAATCCAGTCTAACCGAACTGTGTTGTTGTGGCCACTATCTTGAGTTCCAAAATAACCGAACTTAGCCAATAGAGTTCGGTTTTTTCGCAAAAAATTTTAAAACTACAAAGTAACCGAACTTAGCCAATAGAGTTCGGTTGATTCGTAAAAAATACTTTTAACCGAACTCCTTGTATTAGAACAACAGAAGTCCAAAAGTTCGGTTCCTTCGCAAAATAAGGATATCACCGAACTTTCGTAGTAACCGAACGTTTGCCTAATTGCATATATGCATATACAGTTCGGTTGATTCGCAAAATATGTTGAAGTTTGCGAACCAACCGAACTTCTAAAACTAGGTTACTTTTAACCTGCAGTTCGGTTGGAAACTTGGTTGCGTTGAAGTTTGCGAACTAACCGAACACACAAGATGTACCCAAATAAATTGTTAAGTTCAAAGTTCGGTTACCTACCATTTTATCCTAGATAACCGAACATTACACTGTACGACCAAAACCTCCATTAACGAGCGAGTTCGGTAACCTGCGTGTTTGGAAAACGTAACCGAACTACACTTTCAGGTGTGTTCGGTTACATGTTCTTGACATATGGTAACCGAACTGACCCAAATCTACATAAAAATTTTCATTTTTTTTGAAAGTTTGGAGCAATTCAACCAACATTATCTAAGTTTGAAGCACACGTGGGTACCCAACCTCCGGTTGTGGTTGGTAAAATCCATCGTTTTTCATGTTTTCCTTCTTCATCTTCTCTAACTTTACTCTCTCAATAATTCTACTTCTTTAAAAAAAAAAACCATCTGATTTTTTAATCTCACTAATTATCTTTAACTTAATCATCTCACTAATCATTACACTAACTATTATTAACACTAACTAATCATCACCCAAAATTAATCAGGAGGGTAATTTAGGTATTAATATAAATATCCAGATAAAAGGTGACCTAGATTTACTTCTAATGTCTTTACCCAAAATAAAACCATGGTCCCAAAATAAAACCATGGTCTCCAAAAAAAAATCTTAGTAGGAGTAAGAGAAATTCCAACAAGTCTTCTGGTTTTCTCTCGTCTGGTGAGGGAAAATAAAGTTAAGAAGAAGATTGAAATGATTCTGTTTTCAGGAACAATGGTATCCTTACCACAATTCCTCTCATTTTCTATTCCTTTTTCTTTGAGCACAAATTTTACTATAAAAACTCCTCACCGCAGTGCAGTATCAAACTGCAAGTGTGCTTCATTTAATATAAAGGCAATCAATTCAAGAACCAGAGTAGTCCGTTCAAAAAGGGTTTATGAAAAATCCGTTAAAGGAAAATGGGAAGAACCTCTTGATGGAGAAGATAGTAGTGATGACGAAGAACAAGATGATTGGAGTGAAGTACCAGAAGAAATTGAAGAAGATGACGAGGAAGAAAGACAAGTTTCAGTTTCTGTAAGTAGTGGGAAGTCTTTTACCAAAGCTCAGTCTGATGAAGACTTCATCAGAGGTATTTTCATTTCTTGAATTTTGAGTTTGGGTATATGGTGTTTGAGAAAAGTCCCACTTAAACAACTAGAATTTAGTTAGCCTTTAATATGATGATCATAATGAAAAAAAAAAGTGATGATTATAGGTTGTTTTACTCATTGCCGATAGGTTCAGACTGGACACACAAAAACTCTAGGTGTTTTGAATATGTAGTTAGTTTGTGGTTTTTGCAGAAGTTGAATTACTTTTGGGTCCAGAAGAAAGGGCAATCTTGGAACAAAATGAAGCTCCTGATCTTACTAAAATATCAACTGTTAGTTTCTTGAGCCTTTGCTATCTACTTGATTTACATTCGCTTAAAAAGGGTATGCATTCATAATTCAATTTTGGTGTTACGACTCTTACGCAGAAAAAGTGGAGACCACTGCATAGTCTTGCATTATCAAGTCAGAATTATTTTATGGATAAACTTCTTGGACATGGTGTAGATATTGACGGTATTGATAAGGTAAAATTTGTATTGTATAAATACTTCAGTGTATGAAATTTTGCTTATCTTGTTGAAGTCAAAAGAGCTTGAATAGGTTTTGTAACAACAGGATGGTTTCACTGCTCTTCACAAGGCAGTTATTGGTAAAAAAGAGCCTGTTATCAGTCATCTTTTAAGAAAAGGCGCAAATCCTCATGCTACAGACAGGGTAAGTAAAAAAAAAATAAGGAAATTCTTGAATTTTTTGAACACCTTACTTTAAAGTTAGACTGTTCTTAGATTAGAAGCTGAAAGTACTGATTATCTATGTGGCTAGGATGGTGCAACCGCGCTTCATTATGCAGTTCAAGTTGGTGCAGTCCTTACTGTGAAACTGTTGATTAAGTATAAAGTTGATGTAAATGTTGCAGATAATGTGAGTACACATTAGTCATGTTGTCCTGTATTTGACAGTTGTAGCTCCATCTCTATCCCTGCCTCTTACTTTTTGAACTTCTCGTTGTTTCTTCTTCCAGGAAGGTTGGACTCCACTGCATGTTGCTGTACAGGCTAGATCTAGAGTTATAGCAAAAATTTTGTTGGTTAATGGTGCGGATAAGACAAGAAAAACTAAGGTAATGTTATAGGTAGATTCGCATATGACAACCTGAATTCCTCTTAATGTTATTTATTCCTGCAAAGGATAATAATTATGTTTGTATTACATGCTTCTATGTGTTAAATCGCTTCTGTTTCCTTGCAGTCATGTATTCCATAATTACCTATAAGTGAAACACCAAGTTGAATTTGTAGATGCATGCAATATATTCTTCACTTCATCATGCCATATCCACACTACGATAATAGTTATAGCTTGAGAGCTTCTGCTAAATAATGCACTGCTGCGCTTTCCAATTCTTTTTTACGGTATAGAATAACGCCATCAAGTCCTTAATGTGATGCATAGACGAAACACGGTGAAGGCACTCAATATTTATTATCCCTTGTATCTTAGTTATGGAGTTACAGTAGGCACTCAATAGTTATAAACAGTTGAGGAAAACTCGTGTAATTGTGAAGGCACAGTAAGATGGACGATGTGTGTGTTCCTTTATGAGTTCAATAAGGTTCAAGTGAATCTAATTTCTTCTTTTTGCTTCTTTCTGCGTGGCTTCGCCATGTGTTTCAGGATGGGAAGACACCTCTTGATCTAAGCTTATGTTACGGAAAAGATTTCAAGTCATACGAGCTCGCTAAGCTTTTGAAGGTCATGGGAGAGAATTGAGATACATGGAGCTGTACAATGACAAGTGCGCCAGATTATGAATCTCTTCTCTAGCTTCAAATGGGTTAACAAGGAAATTGACAGTTGTCGATTCTTTAAGAAAATGCAGAAGAGATGAGTCGGCCTTTATGGACATGGGGTTCCTTAGAAACTAGTTGAAATCTTTTATCCTCTCAACACCTGGAGCTCAAGAGAAACGGGTTTTGCAGTGAAGAAATGCCTATTAGTTATAGGACATCTTTAAATCTCTATTTCAGTTTACTTACATATATATGGTCATACCAAGAACGCGATGTAGTCTCTATGGATTTATAAAGTAGCAAGTCATATGTATAAAGACTTTCTCGTTTTAGAGTTCAAATTTTACTTTCTGTATGCATGATTGCTGGATTCATGTGACTATTGAAGCAGAACAATCTAGAAACTCCAGTTCTATGCAGGTCGATTCTGTGAATGTAAGTCCAGTCCTATGCAGCTCACTGATGACTGCAAAGTGGTCTTCACTGCTTTAGTTAGTACTCCAATACTCTGTTATGTTATATTTGTAAATCGGTCTGTTACAGTTACAAGACAGAAGTCCATCATTTTGACTGTATGCACAGCTAGCTAGACATGTTGTCCTGACTTTATCTTCTGTTTGCAAGCAAAGCTATCGAATACGGCCAGCATTAGAGGTTCGTCAATGTTCTTACTGGTTGTCTTTATCAACTTGAGTCTCACTGTGGACACACGTACCAGCTTGCTGTTGTGGTTACTATGATAATGATTCTCTGACTTGCAGGATAGTGATGGATTACTGGCTTACTGTAGAAGAATTCATACAAAATACTCATCATTATTCTGAAGGTTGTTATAGATTCTATAAATCTTGGGTATGTCACATTTTAACTTTATTTTGCTGGATCATGTTTTCTTTCAACTGATATCCTAGGGCTGAGTTATGTGGCACCATCGTATTGACTTCCTTGCGGAAAGTATTATGACCTACTTCAGCTAATGAATGAAGTGCTGCCTTTGTGTCACCTTTCAGCCAAACACCATAGAATTGAATGCCTTTGTTATGTGGTTGTTGATGTTTCCAAGGTACCTATGATCTAGGGTTTGTTGATGTAGAATTGTTTATCCTGTCAATCAGTAGAGTATAAATATCAAGTGCATTGAAGCCTACTTAAACCACACGTAACTTTATATTTGCTTGTGTTTGCAGGATGCTTCAGAACAAAGGAGAAGTGACACTATAAGTTCCTTCTCAACTGAAATCATACTACTGGCTAAAGAGGTAATCTCTTTGTTATCTTGGCAAAATCTTAAAAATATATTTTCCTTCTACTTTCTTGAATGTGCACAATTTTTTTGTCTGTGTCCAAAGTTATGAAGTAGAGAAACGAATGGATTGTGGGGAAATCTTTTGCAGGCCAACAAGAAGACATGGAATAGGGCGTATATGACTTATTAGCCCAAATTGGTCATGTATGTGGAGATGAAGGGCAAGGTGGCAAACAAGAAGATTTGCAACAACTATCTAACATGGTTAGAATTTATGAAAGGACATAGATTGATCAAAAGCAACCACGTCCAGGTAATTTGAATTTGTATCTTATTATTACAAACTAATGAATAGTTTTGTTTCGTTGCTCCAATATTGAGGACTGAAAGTATGTTTCCTAAAATTCTTGACTTTTGATTGTCGATATGGTGCTTTTGAGGTTAAGTGATATGGAAGCAGAAACTTTTACTACCGCATCAGGGTCAGTTACTCCACCAGTGATTTATCAGAATTTGTCCTGTCACTGTGAGATAAATACTTTTGAGTATTCTCGTAAAGCATCTTTTTGTATGTTCTTTCAAGTCCTCCTAGGTTATAAGACCTAAAATTTCAGTTAGTTGCATGGCTTTAAAAATAATAAGGTAGAAGTGGTGTGTTACAGGTGGTCAAACTACGCACAAAATAAATAATTTGTTTGATGGAATAAACTGAAGGGTGTGCCTGACCACAATGTAAGCTGGCCATATGCATCCTTATGAGCCGGAGAAGATAGAAATCAAGCTTAGAATAGATGTGTTTGTTATATGGATTAGGCTGCAGTGAGGTTGTCGAATTGTTGATGCTCATGAAAATGATATGCTAGGCCTCTAGATCATCCAAACTGAAATTATAACCAATCTAAAACTTCTAATCCCATGAACATTGTTGTTCTGCGCATTTTTACATTGATTTTATTTTTGTCTGCCTTTCAGTGAGTTAACTGTTTTATTTATAAAATATAATGGCTTTTTATGATAACATAAACGAGACATCTATCTGGAAATGGAAATCAGTCATTTACAGTGTCAGTCTGAATTACTTGTGCCACAGGATTTTGTAGGTCAAAGAAAACACGCCGCTGAGCCAAGAAGAACTTGCTAGGCCAGTTTAAAATCAAGTCAGACTTTTGGAGTAACAAGAGCAGCAAAAGAAAACAAGACTGTGATGGTGAAGTAGAGATTGAAGGTGAGAATTAAGTAATTCGTGACGGAGGAAGCTGAAGAGAGATGCTCCCTATACTGGAGAGTATGCTAGTAAGAAGGCTGGTGGGGATTTGAAGAAGAAGGGCAAGTTTGAGTCTTCTGCTTATTGGCCACTTGGCTGGAAGAGCCGTGTTACAAAGCACTGGGCGGCAGCTAGGAAAGGTATGGCTACCGTTGTGGATGAGAAAGTAGCTGAAATGGAAGCATTTTTCTGCTTTCCATTATCTAATGGGGGTTCCAAGTTTAAGAGGCGGCAAAAGAAAATTGTCAGTAGCAGAAGCAAGACAAGAAGGTAGACAGAGAGGTTTGGACTTAACTATTTCAGAGTACTACCAAATGGACGAGACTTTTGGAGGTCTTTACAATGCAAATTTTATGCAATTTTTTTTTATTATTGTCTCTTATGTTTTTGCATTGTTTGCTTTTTTTTTTTTTTTTTTTTTTTTTTTTTTTGCTTATCTCTGGGTTTGACTGGCAATGTCACTCATATGTTTTTCCATTGTTTGCTTTGCTTTGAACTTGCCAGAGATTTTCATGTTTTAGTAAATAGATTTTTATTTTCTTTTGGGGCTGTATTTTCTTTTGACAAAATTCTGGTGAAATTTGTAAGGTAATGGTACATGAAACATACATGGCTTAGAGAATAATACCCTCGATTTGTATAAAAACTGTAAACCCCATTACCGTCATAATACATTTGGAGTACAAAATACATACCATTGTGTATGATGATGGTGAAGCCATGGATTTTGCTAACCATCAAAATGGAGGGGGGCTTTCCACACAAAAAAAAATGGAGGGCGGGGGCCGGGTTGTGACACGTGGCATTTCATTATTAAAATAATCTAACGGACGTGATAATTTTCTTAAACCCCACCTTAATAATACCCTGTCTCTCTAAACTTGAAACTTGAAAGGCAGTCACCGCAACAGGGGAAAAGCCTTCACTTGGAAAATCACAGGTACTATGATCCTCTTCTGTCAGGTATCATAATAATAATTTTCTTAGGGTTTTTGTTTGCTTGCTTGATTGATTGATTGTTTGAAGGGTGTTTCTGTGCAGTTATAGTTAGTAAAAAGTTGCTTAAAAAGAGAAAAAATACAGTTCGTGTAACATGTTCCATAGGGAGGATTCATGTTATATGAAAAACTAGACTTCTGCCTTTATGTGTTACATCCAGATTAGAGAACACCTAGGACATTTTTGAGAGTCAGTCCCTTGGCCAATATTTTTTTATGCATGTCAGCCACAAAATGCTATTTGTTCCCAAGTTAAATCTAGGTTAACTTTACAGAGAACTCAATAGTGTTGTAGTTTTTAGAATGAGTTGGGAAGGCAATGACTTGTGCCGCAAACCTACAATCTTATAGCGTATAATTGCCGTAATTTACTATCTTAAGGCATTAATGATGATGTGAGTTTTATCGCTTCTCATGTGTGTGTTTTACAGGATACCACAAATTGTAAAAGATGGTGCAATACAACTTTAAGAAGATTAGAGTGGTTACCAGTAGCAAGGAATTCATTAACATTACATTATCTTGCACCCAGCGCCAGACACCAACCATTATCCGTAAGGGTTATGCTATCAACCGTATACGCCAGTTTTACATGCGTAAGGTGAAATATACGCAAACCAACTTTCATGAGAAGCTCTCAGGTATCGTTGATGACTTTCCGCGGCTGGATGACATTCATCCTTTTTATGGAGATCTCCTTCATGTCCTGTAGAACAAAGACCACTATAAGCTTGCCCTTGGACAGATTAATTCTGCAAGGAGACTCATCAGTAAGATTGCCAAGGACTATGTGAAGCTGTTAAAATACGGGGATTCACTTTACAGATGCAAATCTTTAAAAGTAGCTGCACTTGGTCAGATGTGTACTGTGGTTAAGCTTATTGGCCCAAGTTTGGCTTACTTGGAGCAGATTAGACAACACATGGCAAGGCTCCCATCAATTGATCCAAATACCAGAACTATCTTGATCTGTGGTTATCCTAATGTTGGCAAAAGCTCTTTTGTTAACAAAATCACCAGGGCGAATGTGGATGTTCAGCCATATGCATTCACCACAAAATCCCTCTTTGTTGGACATACTGATTATAAGTGCTTAAGGTACCAAGTGATTGATACCCCAGGAGTTTTGGACCGTCCTTTTGAAGATCGTAACATTATAGAGATGTGTAGTATCACAGCTCTTGCTCATCTGCAAGCATCAGTGTTGTTTTTCTTGGATATCTCTGGCTCATGTGGGTACAGCATTGCCCAACAGGCAGCACTCTTTCACAGTATCAAATCATGTTCGTGAACAAGCCGCTGATTATAGTTTGCAACAAGACTGATCTGCAGCCGCTGGATGGTCTCTCAGAGGAAGATATGAAGTTGGTGAGGGAGATGAAAGATGAAGCTGCAAAGACCATGGTAGGCGAAGGAGGTGAACCAAGTGACAATTCTAATGTTCTCTTAACTATGAGCACATTGACTGAGGATGGGGTGATTCTGTAAAGAATGCAGCTTGTGAAAAATTATTGAACTTGAGGGTGGAACTAAAGATGAATTCGAAGAAGATAACTGACTGTTTGAACCGGTTTCATGTAGGAATTCCCAAGCCAAGAGACCAAAAGGAAAGACCACACTGTATACCCCAGTCAGTTTTAGAGTTCAAAGCTAAAGAAGCAGCTGAAATTGTAGAGAAGAAGCTTGAAAGAGATTTGGAGAATGAGAATGGTGGGGCTGGTGTTTACACGTCTAACTTGAAGAAACACTATATCTTAGAACATGATGAATGGAAAGAGAAAATAATGCCAGAGATTCTCGATGGGCATAACGTCCATGATTTTGTTGACATTGATATCTCACAGAGGCTTGAAGAATTGGAACAAGAAGAGGGGCTTCGACTAGAAAATGAAGAGATTGTTCAAGATTTTGAGATGGATGATGGTAAAGAATTGACACCAGAAGAACAAGAAACCTTGGCTGAGATCAGAAATAATCCTATTGTACCAGCATTGGAACTCAATCCTTCTCTAGCCATCAAACGGATTGCCAGCAGGTCTCCATCTAGGGGCCAAAAGAGGGACAGGTCAAGAGGACTAGATGACAATGGTGATGCTATGGATATTGATAACCATGCTGACAAAAAACTGTGTTTAAGGGGTCTATCTCGGCCAAGATCACGGTCAAGTTCAAAACCAGCTGGTGAAGTTATACCCGGTGAGGGCTTCAAGAACAGGGCCCAAAAGGTCAAGGCTTTGAAACTGGCTAGGAGCTCGAGCAAGAAGAGGAACAAGCAGTCTCGTGTTGGAGAGGCAGATAGGGTCATTGCTAATCTTAAACCCAAGCGTCTATTCTCTGGGAAGCGCTCCAAAGGAAAAGCCAACAGACGCTGAGACAACAATTAAGGTTGTAAATACTAGTCACTTCCGTCTTTTCCATTATCCTTAGTTCATGACTTTATCATATTACGGACTTTCTTTCATTTGTTACTACTACGGGTTGTTTTGAAGATGTTCCACTTAATTAAGCATTTCTCGTTATTTTTTCTCCGTTTTCAGGATTTCAATGACGGGGTCTATAGCCGACCGCAAATAGCTTCTCCTTTTCTTACATATAGGGCTCAAGTAAACGGTAGTTTAGAAGTTGAATCTTATTTCATTTGATCTTTGTTATGTTTACTTCCCTAATTCTGAGATTCAAAGACATATCTTATTTTCTAGGGAAGGCTAACTCTCTACATTCCTGCGAAGTGCAGAGATACTTGATCAATTACAATTGCACATTACTGTTCAAACCTCTGACAACTTTTAGCAATAACTCTTCAAGTTTCTCCAATTCAGTAATTTCAACTCGATTCCCCTGTAAATCTCACCCAACAAAAAATGAATCCAGTTAGTTACAGTCTTTGATTTTCAGTTACAATGAGCATATTTTGGGTCCAAAAGAGAAAAGTTTGCAATCTTACCTTGACAGACAAAGTAGTCAGACAAACACCTTTGAATGAGGTGAAATTGTTGTCCATAATTTCATACCCCAGAGTAGTTATCTTGATACTCAAATTATCTCCTTCTAAACTGGTTACTTTCACTTGTTCCTGCAAAAATGAATAGTCAAATATCAAAGTCTTCCAAAAGGGGTACAAATAGGAAAAGGGCAGAGCTGAAGTTGACCTCAATAGTGTATTTCTCAATATTTTGATCCAATTCAACTTTTCCTACGATACTCTCTTCTACTAATGCCTGTGGAACTGCAACATCCATTTGGTTTAGACAATCACTAAGGCCTTCTACTTGTTTCTGTAACCCTTTGATATAGGTTATCACATCGTCAATTGCAACGGCTTTAGTCATCTAAAATTGAAAAAGAACAAGGAGAGTATTAGCTAATGATTGTGAAGATGTATTGTTTTGTATAGTAAGTTTGATAATGCTCACACTAGTGAGAATTGGAACTATGGAACGTAATTCCATTAGTCTGGCGTTAAGTTTGTCTCTTCTTCTTCTCTCAGCATCCAAATTCTTAGACTTGAATACCAAGATCCCGTGTTCATTTAGTGTTCCACGGCCTCGTCCGCTACCAGAACCAGAATACTTCATTTCTGTTATCAGTGATTGCTATGAAACAAATGAATGAAAATATTTGATAAAGAAGGAAGAAGCTGATTATATATGGGGGAATATTATCTGTTTCTGGTGTTGGGATGGTGGGGCTTTGTTGTTAGCAATCCGTACAGCAGTTTTAACTGAAGAATCACATTTACTTTGTTGGTTGTAAAGAGATCACTGTAGAAAAAAGTGGTTTTTATGGGACCATTTGAGCTGGTTACATGATTTCTGTAGCTATATTTCATTAACTGACTTGTACTTGGGAAGCAAAGCATCTCTGAGATGAGAAGAACTGCCTCATGTAGTTTCTAGTTTTTCTCTTTTTTGGATCTCAGAGATTTTGGAGTTCCAGAGATTCCAACAGCAGTTCAAAAGTAGTGCCTCAGTGCAAGAAATTTAAGCCCCAAACAAGCCATGATCCTTAAGGAAAATGTTTCATTAAATGTATGATTAACTTTTTTCATCACCAATAATCCTTACATGAACAGATTCCTTCACGAAAATTATGAAATCGAGATCGATCTCTCACGGTAATTTCCCTACTGAAAACTCGTGAAATAGCCTTCATTGCAGAATGACAATCGTCACATATTCTCAGGTTCTTTACAATCATAATTGGAGCCCCTGAATGGGTGCTCAGTAATCCAAATGCCACAGCTAGCTTCTCACTGTGCCAAGATACAGCTTGTTCTTTCTCCTCGTCACTTAAATCGAATAATACTGGGTTGGTGTTTGTAATGTAACCACCTTCAGTTCTTGCTTTCTTTAGTACTTGATTTAACTTCTGGTGTATCTCTGTAATCCGAGGGTGCAACTTATCTGCAGAAACAAATTTATGAACGGTTCCATTTTCAATCCAACTGCACCCTGTTCTTAATTCAATGTTCTTGGCATTCATCTGCTTTCTCACTCCATCAACCTTCTCCCATCTACCTAAAGACGCATACAGGTTAGAAAGAAGAACATAACCTCCGCCTTGACCGCAGGGATCAGACTGTGAAATATGATCAATGATTTGCTCTCCAAGTTTGACATTTCTATGAATCCTACAAGAACTAAGAAGTGCCCTCCATATTACAATATCAGGCTCGATTGGCATTCTTCTGACAAATTCAAAGGCTCGCTCCAATTGACCTGCACGACCAAGAAGATCTACCATGCACCCATAGTGCTGAATCATCGGAGAAATTCCCCATAAGGTCTCCATTTTGTCGAAGACTGAACAACCCTCCTCTACTAAACCTGAATGACTACATCCATTTAAAACACCTAATAAAGTGATATCATCCGGTTTTATTCCTTCACCTGGCATTTGAGAGAAAACGCTAAGAGCATGCTCACCAAGCCCATGCTTTGATAAAGCTGAAATCATACTTGTCCAAGTGAAAACATCTGTTTTGGAAGATCCATTAAAAATACTACGTGCACAGTCTATTTTCCCACATTTGGCGTACATATCAATCAGGGCAGTAGATATATTTGCACTTCTCAACGTTTCTATCTTCTCCACATAACTCCGGATCCATTTTCCTTGATCCAAGGCACCTAGGTAAGCACAAGCTGATAAAACGCAAACAAGAATTGCTTCATTTGGCTTTACAGACTTATCAGATAACATACGATTGAAATAATGAATTGCATCAGTATACCTCCCACTCCAACCAAGCCCGAAATCATAACTGTCCAAGAGACATCAGTCCGTTCTGGCATCTCACTAAACAACTCAACAGCTCGATCCATCTTCCCATGCTTAGTATACCCACTTAAGAAACTAGTCCAGGTGACAACATCCTTTTGAGGCATTTCTTCAAATACAATCCGAGCTTCTTCCATTTTTCCAAAGACTGAATAAAAATTCAACAGTGAGTTGCACACAAAAGTATCGGATTCACACCCAAACTTTATCACCAAAGCATGAATAATATCCCCATAAATGGGTGTGTTTTGCTGCGAGCATGAAGTGATTACAAAGGTGAAAGTGTACTTGTCCGGCATAGACCCGTCCCCGAGCGCAAGCATCTGCCGGAATAAATTGAATGATTCCTGACAATTTTGTTTCTTGGAGTAGGCTTGTATTATGACATTCCATAAGAGTAGTGATGGATACAGACATCGATCGAATGATGTTCGTGCAAAACTGAGGTTTTTTGCAGAAATATAACAACGAACGATGGCAAAGACAAGAGAAGAATTGGATGATAAACCTTGCGTAGTAACCTGGGCATGAATTTGTGAAATCTGAGGTAGTTTTTGGCGTTGCTTCAGAAGTAGAGTTAGTGTTTCAACTATGGTGGTTGCATTTTGAATCTGAGGCAATGACTGGTGGTGGTTAGTTCTTCTGAATAAGGCGGGGAAGACAGTTGCTGTCCGAGGAAATGACTGGAACTTGAACATTCGAACACCAAGTTGTGCTTTGCGGAGTATTAAGAAGCTTTTTCTTTCGAACTCTTACAACACTTATATCCCGTTAATGATATGTAGTGAGAATATTGTATTTATGAAACTGCTAGAAAAGTTCCGTATATAAAGTTGGGAACTGCTACACTGAATCGAATTGTCTCCGGAAGGAAATCCCGACCGGACATCTAATGACCCGGAGGGCAGCATTCTCAGCATTGAGATTTGTGCGAGCAGAATGAGCCCCACTAATTGTCTCAGTCGGGGTTGCCAATTGGGACATATATTATTTTCATATAAAATTTTGGTTGGCAGAAAGAAACCAGTAGTGAAGTAAATGGAAGAAAAATATAAATAAATTGCTTGCAAATTATTATGATGCGTTGTCATAGAAGCTCTCTTTTTTTAAAGAAAAACATAGTAAACTGTTCCTGAGGAACAACTACTTCACTACATAGGATTGGACTGCAGGGCTAAGGCTAACATCTTGCATATCCCAGCATTCATATATAAAATTCTGTGAATGTCAACTATTACAATTTACAATCGACTGGAGAGTTTGAAATAATTGCAACAAGTTTGGACCTTTCCAATTTAAGTTTTTTAAAGCTATAACTTAGATAAACTAATTGCCTTCTTGTTTTGGCTACTAACTTAGATAAACTAATTGCCTTCTTGTTTTGGTCATGCCCCACTTTGATCAGGTTACCTAGCACAAAATCAATTACTTCAAAATTTCCCCCTTTCATTTGGTGGAATCCTAGGTTGAATCTTCCTTGGACTTCTCTACTATAAGCTTCATTTATTTCTTCTAGAGTTGCATCATCCCGAGCTTGTAATTATATGTTGCCCCTTTGCAGCTCCTTTCCCCAACTCAGTGCTCGGTCTGCTACTCTTTTTGCTCCACAGTCTCCAGAGATATGACATTTGAAATTATTGGCTCCCATGCAGTTCCCTGAGAAGGACATAACAATAAGAGCAAAGTTAGTATATTGTAATAATTACCATTAGCACCAGAGAAATGCACATCTAGAGTGCCTATGCTAATAGTAACTCCAAATTTTTCCTTCTGATGCCTTATCACTCTTTCTCTGGTATCTTGAGTATCCCTTTGATAGTGGAGATTATTCAGGATGTGACTCTGATTGTGCATAACTCTGTCAAATGAGTATAGACGTTGTCTGATATTGTTAGCTGTAGAGTCAGCCATATGAGTGATCATTTTTGAAGATCAAATCACATTTGGCTTTATAAATGAACCAACAGCTAGTGGAAAAAGTAGAGTTCCAGCTGCTGAGATAATTGTTGGGTGACAACCACTTATTGATACAATCTTGGAAAGAGATGTAGTCTCCAAACATTTAATGATGAGCTCCAATTAGCTGAGTCCAGACAAAAGAAGCAATATGGAATTGACATCAGTGTGTGGGTAATGTCTGCTTTAGCACTTTTGCAGAGATTGCATACATGATCAGTGTAGCTGAAAATACTGGTTGTTTCAGCATTTGTAGGGAGGACTCCATGATCACATTTCCATATGAAAAGTTGTATGGCTGGTAAAGTATCCAATTTACAAATCTTTTTCCAAGCAGTATTGACATTGTCCACTTTATATTTCTCAGATATTTTCTTTTTCATAAAGAAATTTTACTATAAACCCCCCCCCTTGTCATGAAGACTACATACTAGATTGAAAAAGCGGGGGTCTAACAACCTCACCCAATATTTCGCTTAGCAATCTGTATGGACGAACTCCAATATACTTTTAAGAGAATCAACTAGACAGTCAGACTCAATCTTAAGAAAAGTATATCAAAGAGTTAATATCTCTATCTCTCAATTCAAT
Organism: Papaver somniferum; assembly: GCF_003573695.1. Taxonomy (NCBI): domain Eukaryota; kingdom Viridiplantae; phylum Streptophyta; class Magnoliopsida; order Ranunculales; family Papaveraceae; genus Papaver; species Papaver somniferum. The sequence continues at coordinate 909,038 of NW_020649304.1, forward strand.
CCGCAATCATCAAATAGAAATCTGCGAGCCCGATTGAATATAAGAGATATAACTTGAACAGGTGCAAAGACCAACGTTCAAGGATCAATCAATTTCAATCAACAACCAAAGGTTGGATCTACCAATTGATTGATTCAACGCACAATCTGTGATATTTCAATTATATAACAAAATATATTACGGAATAGAAATAACACAGACACCAAAAGTTTTGTTAACGAGGAAACCGCAAATGCAGAAAAACCCCTGGACCTAGTCCAGATTGAACACCACACTGTATTAAGCCGCTACAGACACTAGCCTACTACAAACTAACTTCGGTCTGGACTGTAGTTGAACCCCAATCAATCTTACACTGATTCAAGGTACAGTTGCGCTCCTTACGTCTCTGATCCCAGCAGGATACTACGCACTTGATTCCTTTAGATGATCTCACCCACAACTAAGAGTTGCTACGACCCAAAGTCGAAGACTTTAATAAACAAATCTGTCTCACATAGAAAAGTCTATAGGAACAGATAATTCTGTCTCCCACAGAAATACCTACGAGTTTTTGTTCCGTCTTTTGATAAATCAAGGTGAACAGGAACCAATTGATATACCGGACTTATATTCCCGAAGAACAACCTAGAAATATCAATCACCTCACAATAATCTTAATCGACTAGCAAAACAAGATATTGCGGAATCACAAGCGATGAGACGAAGATGTTTGTGATTACTTTTCTATCTTGCCTATCAGAGAAATTAATCTCAAGCCAATCTTACGATTGCACTCAATCACGATAGAAACAACAAGATCAGATCACGCAACTACAAAGAGAATAGTTGGGTCTGGATTCACAATCCCAATGAAGTCTTTAAGCCGTTAACCTACAGGGTCTCGGTAGAAACCTAAGGTTAAAGGAGAATCGACTCTAGCTAACACAACTAGTATCACACAGGAGGTGTGGGGATTAGTTTCCCTAGTTGATAGAGTTCTCCTTCATATAATCTCTGTTAGAGTATAGCTCGGTCAACCTCGCATGCGTTGCTATCTCAAGCATGTTTGTCAATGTTAGTGATCAAAACTATGAGTCTTGATTTATAGTCTACATAGCTAAGTCTCAGACTAGGATAGAAAAGTGTAGTTGAGCTCAAGGACTTCATGGCGATTCATCATACAACGACGAAGATCTACTCAAGGAACCGTGAAACTTCATCAACAAAAAGGTATGTGGAGACTTGAACTTATCTATCACTCAAAAGTCTATCTCTTCTATCTCCTACTTCTTATGAGACAAAAGTCGTATGCTATATAGACTGGATCATACACATTTGATATTTCGAGCCGAGTATATCTCGCCTATCTATATCTCGAAATCATGTGTTGGTAAAGTGTTTCGCTTTGATCAGGTTTATCTTCCCCTAATGACGAAAGTCATATTGTTTCAATCACTTTGAAAATCGCTTTGACGAGAAATAATGTAACAACTATATATAATGTCCTCTAAGAATGTTTCAATGGTTGGAATGAGAGTTTAGGTCTATATAACCAATGATGGATATAAGCATTCTGTGGAAACACATATGTGCATAAGTCTTATTCCTTAATCTGAAGTTTGCGAACTTTGTTGATTGAGAGAAACCGGAGGAATTGGCTTTGCCAAGTCCGCGAACTCAGTTTGCAAACTCAGTCCGCGAACTGATGGAAGTTCTCTTGCCGAGAATTTCTGCTAGGATTTTCCAAAAACTCGTTTGCGTGTTTAGTCCGCGAACCTAGTCCGTGAACTGGCGGAAGTCTCCTTGCATAGATTTTATGCTGAGTTTGGAAAACTCTGCCGGTTGTCTTAAGTCCGCGAACTTGTTTGCGTACTTGAGTGGGTTATGATCTAAAGATGTGCTCTGAACATGAAACTTAAATTACTAAGGAATGCAGTATGCAAACCGTGGCTATAAAGTTCATGAGCCGATTCAATCGAGTTTGAATCATCTTTGTTTCAATTGTGTCTTATGTAGTTACATAAGATCTCATAGCAATTGAACAACTCTCTAACTAGTTCATTTGAGTCAATTGAACTAGTTATGGTGAAGAAGAACAAGGTTCATATGAAATGCTCATATGGTTGACCTTTTGGGTTACTATGTTGAACCAACATACACGTACACGTTTGGGCACGGTTTTCACAAACCCAGTAAACGTATATCTCAAGTGTGTGTGACAAGCTAAGTTATCGATCTAACAGTTGAGAAATATTAGCTTGAATCTAAATCAGGTTTTCATCTAACGGTGAATATTGATTGCTTTGTAATTAAGGCAAAACCCTGATTTGAAGACTATATATAGGAGACATCTAGCATTGGGAAAAACCAATCCCCACACGTCTGTGTGATACTAGTGCGCTCGCTAGAGTCGATTCTCCTCTAACCTTTGGTTTTCTTCTCTAAAACCAGGTTAACGACTTAAAGACTTCATTGGGATTGTAAAGCCAGACTGATACTACTTTTATCGTAGTTATGTGATCTGATCTTGCATCTTCTATTGTACGAGTACAATCTTTGATTGGCTTGAGATCGTGAGAGTTCTCCGATAGGCAAGATAAAAAAGTCACGAACATCTTCGTCTTACTGTTTGTGATTCCTCAACGTCCTCTTGTGTATTCAAGTAAGACTGTTGAGAGATGATTGATTAATCTAGGCTGTTCTTCGGGAATATAAGACCGGATTATCAATTGGTTCCTGTTCACCTTGATTTCATATCTTAAGACGGAACAAAAACCTAGGGTTTTTCTGTGGGAGACAGATTTATCCTTTGATATACTTTTCTGTGTGAGACAGATTTGTTTATTATCAAGTTTGCGATTTTGGGTTGCAGCAACTCTTGGTTGTGGGTGAGATCAGCTAAGGGAATCAAGTGCGCAGTATCCTGCTGGGATCAGAGGCATAGGAGTACAATTGTACCTTGAATTAGTGGAAGACTTATTGGGGTTCAACTATAGTCCAGTCCGAAGTTAGCTTGGAGTAGGCTAGTGTCTGTAGCGTCTTAATACAGTGTGTATTCAATCTGGACTAGGTCCCTGGGTTTTTATGCGTATGCGGTTTCCTCGTTAACAAAATTTATGGTGTCTGTGTTATTTCATTTTCCGCATTATATTTTTTATCTTTATAATTGAAATAATACAGGATGTGCATTAAAGTTTAATCGATTAGAGATTCGACCTTGTGGTTGTTGATTTCATTGATTAACACTTGGACATTGGTCTTTGATACCGTCCAAGTTATTCCTTGTATTTGATAAAGACTCGCTATTGTTTTTAGCTTGAGTAAAAATCAAATCAAGAGAGAGATATCAACTCCTTGAGATACTTTTATCTAGATTGAGTCTGATTGTCTAGTTAATTCTCTAGCAAAGTATTTCGGAGTTAGTCCATACAGATTGCTAAGCGAAATATTGGGTGGTGTTGTTAGACCCCCGGTTTTTCAATTGGTATCAAAGCAGGCAAACACGTTAAAGACCTTATAAGTCTATGTTTGTGGCAATCTGAGTCTGTGGACGGAATCTCATACGCATACCAAAATGCCTCCTAAAGTTTTCAACTTTGTCAAGTGTCTCGAAAATACCTCAAAGGATCACTCCTTAGTTGATTCTTCCGAATCCCGAGGTAGGAAGACTGTCTCATCTTGTGTCAGCCACTCTTCCTCCAATGAGATATTGGACATAATGGCTAAAGCTGAAATGGAGCTCACCAGAATTTCAAAAAATTCTACAGAGTTTGTTGATCTCAAGGATCATGTACAACTCTTTGATGAATTCGAGAAGTCTATTGATCGTGAACAGGTACAATACAACATTATAGGGTCATTCTCTAAGGAAATTGAGAAACTTCTTCAAGAAAAAAATCAACAGCGTGAAAAGATTTGTGATCTTGAAAAGCTGGTTAAAGAAGGCTCAATTAGAGAATTTTTTTTGATCAAGACGCATTCATCTGATCTAGAAAAACTTCCTGTTGAGAAAGAGAAACTTGAAGCATCACTTGCTCTAGCCCATGGACGATGTAAATCCTTGGAAAAGGAAAACTCTGTCTTAAGAAGAAATTCTTCTGCCCAAACTAATTCTCACGAGTTACCGTACATAATGAAATCTTCTCCAGATGAAGATTGTGTTAAAAAGGGTTTTAATAACTTACAATCTTCTCTGACTACTATGAAGTCTAAACAAGTGTCTAATGTTGCTTGTCCTCCACGAACCTGTACCTTCTGTGGAAAAGGAAATCACTACGCTATTCATTGTTTTGCCAGAAAGAAACAAGTCTTTAAACTTCACAAATTGCTTCTTTCTACTGTCAATGGAGTAAATAGTCAGATGACTGCTGCAGTGAACCTCGCTTCCACACGGAACCAGGCATCTTATAAGAGTGATCTCTCTCCTAGAAATCATTACAGGACACTGGTAAATCCTAGTGGTATAAATCGTACTATATATGAAATCATGTCATGTGCTTATAAGAACAACTCTGGTAAATTTAAGTCTAGTGTATGGAGACCGTTTTCGGAAAATCCCCTAGAACCCATTTCTAGAGGTCCTAGACTTTGTTATCAGAAAGATTCCTCACCTGTGATTCCCAGAGGGACTGTGAGACGTTCTCCCGTATCTGTAAACTGCCATGGAAGGACAAGAAATGCTAAGTTCAGATATCCTTGAGGAAATAACCGTTATTCTCTCAGAACCTATGGTGAGACTGTGTCTCCCTCTGCTACCTAGTAGCAGAAAGTCTATTCTTATGTCTAACTTGAGAGATACAAGAATGAGGATTTGTGAGATGCTCAAGTATTGTGTTGTTTTCTCCAGTTTGTATATCTTATGATGTTATGTTGTTAGTATTTCTTTCCTTTGTCACTATGATCTTTTGGAGATACAAGATCTTTGAAAGCATGGTATGCAGTTTTCCTAATTTGGGCCATTTGTACTTTGGATGGTTCACGAACGTCCGTGTCTCCTCAAGAAACTTTAGGGTTTCCAGCTAGGGTACTCACGGACATATATGTGTTTCTTTATTCTTCAGAAAGGAACTCTATGGAATCTGTTTCCAAAGAAGAAGTTAACCCTATGGTTGCGGATGATCTCAAAGGATGTGTTTCTGGTCAAGATTTTATTTTGAAGAAGATGGTTGAAAGAAAAGAGTATAACTCTTGGATTGGAGAATCTGTCAAGGATCTGATTCGTGTTCAAAATGAAGTCAAGAACGAACTTGCTAACCTTCAAATGCAGATGAACCGGCTTTTTGATGGAAAGGCAAAAATACTTGGTACTCAGAATATTCTTGATCAGGAATAAAAAAAAAGTTATCCTTGACTGCGCAAAGGCTCGCCATTATGCTCGCACTATTGATGGAAAAGTCAACATTCTAACTTTTGAACATGGTGTTTTTACATTCAACATGATCAAGGATATCTGTGACTCCTATTTTGATGGACCATTTCAGAAGTATGAAATCATCAAGGAAAACTGAGGTTACCTAGTAAGTCTTCTTTTTGGATTAGTTGGAAGAATAACTAGCGTTTTCAATAGCGAAGATTGTGACTACACATAGCTATTTTGTTTTCATCTTCTTATGTTTATTTTTTAGGTTTATTGGTTTTAAATTCTAAAAATATTTGGAGGATGATGTTATTGCAGTATTAATCTTTATGATTTTGTGATATTGCAATGTTTTTATGGGATATGTATTGTTTGAGTCCGTGAACTTGAAGGTCCCATATGTTGTCAAAAGTAAAGTCGTTCATGAATTGGTTTTCGTATTGATAAAAGGACGAATGGACTTTTGACAAATACAAAAGTTATGCCTATGCAGTCATTTATTTGATGGAGAATAGGATAAAATCTTTTGTGTGACAAGGATAAAGTCTATTATGCCATTATGCATATAGTGATGGAAAGATAGAATAGATCCTTGTATGTATTCCACGGTATTGATCTTCATTGATCCATTCTTTTTGTATTACCGTGAAGGCTCCATTGTGTGTCTTATGTTGAGAAAGATACAACTAAGTCGATTATTCTTATTGGCTTTTTTGGCTGTTCCATAAGATGCTATATGTTGAGCATTATGAACTAAATTAATCATCTTGGTTGGTTATTTAGTTATTTGCTCCGAAAGTCTTCTTTTTTCGAGCAAAACTTTTGACAATTAAATTGATTACCTTCGTGATTAGTCTTGTTGTTTGTATTCCAATTAGATTAATTATGGGTTATCTTGTAATTAGTTTAGTTGAGTTTTCATATATTCCACAAGTTCTTGTGTTGAGTATATGAACGGCTATACTAACTATGTTCTATTGGTTCATGTAGTCGTATATTCCGTAAGGTTTTCCTTATGTTGAGTATGTGAACGATTAAGTTAGTCATCTCCGTATGATTACCTTAGTCGTAGATCCGTAGGTTTACTTATGTTGAGCACAATCAATTAAATTGATCACTTTTGTGATTTGATTTAGTTGTGTATTCCAATTAAATTAATCATGGGTTTACTTGTGATTAATTTGATTGAGTTTTGGATATAGAAAATCATTTTCCTATGGTTTTAGGTGTCCAATTAAAAATCCTTCTTTTCTTTCGAAATTAAGGTCGCTCTTGTTGTTCTCTCGGGAATGACATCAAATGGGGAGAGTTCTTTTGAACTTGTGCTTAATGGTAATATCTTGCGGGGTGTGCGGCTGTGGAATTTTATAGGGGTTATCTTGTATCTTAAAACTCCTTGATGAATGCATTTAGCTTCGGTTTTATGATTGCATCTAAATTAAGTTGGTATGTATTTCTTCTTTTAGTCTATGAAACGTCTCTTCTCGGAAATTTCATTAGGATCCCGTTCTTGTACCTTTGCCAATTTTATTGACAAAAAGGGGGAGAATTATTGTGTAATTCTACTACATATACATATGGTTTTCGGATCATTGTGTAAGTGGGAGTGGTTTCCATGTGAGATGGAGTATTGACTAAGGGGGAGTGATACATATCACCGTAGTATTATTGTTAAAGTCGTGATGCAATTGGACTTTGATGTTACATAATAATACTATGTCATTGTATAATAATGATCGAGAATCTCGATTTCTCTCATTGTTATAGCTACGGATCTTCAACAACGGTGATGCTAAAATTACAACCTTTGGGATCATTGGAGTACTTGGAAGGACGAAGATTTCAGGGAACGTTGAAGATTAGACTATGGAATAGGAGCCACTAAAGTTTATCTTTTTTGTATTCCATATGTATTAATAGTTTTTTCACTAAAATTGACAATGGGGGAGATTGTTAGAGCATAGCTCGGTCGACCTTGCATGCGTTGCTATCTCAAGCATGTTTGTCAATGTTAGTGATCAAAACTATGAGTCTTGATTTATAATCTACATAGCTAAGTCTCGGACTAGGATAGAAAAGTGTAGTTGAGCTCAAGGACTTCATGGCGATTCATCATACAACGACGAAGATCTACTCAAGGAACCGTGAAACTTCATCAACAAAAAGGTATGTGGAGACTTGAACTTATCTATCACTCAAAAGTCTATCTCTTCTATCTCCTACTTCTTATGAGACAAAAGTCGTATGCTATATAGACTGGATCATACACATTTGATATTTCGAGCCGAGTATATCTCGCCTATCTATATCTCGAAATCATGTGTTGGTAAAGTGTTTCGCTTTGATCGGGTTTATCTTCACCTAATGACGAAAGTCATATTGTTTCAATCACTTTGAAAATCTCTTTGACCAGAAATAGTGTAACAACTATATAACGTCCTCTAAGAATGTTTCAATGGTTGGAATTAGAGTTTGTTCTATATAACCAATGATGGATATAAGCATTGTGTGGAAACACATATGTGCATAAGTCCTATTCCTTAATCCGAAGTTTGCGAACATTGTTGATTGAGAGAAACCGGAGGAATTGGCTTTGCCAAGTCCGCGAACTCAGATTGCAAACTCAGTCCGCGAACTGACGGAAGTTCTCTTGCCGAGAATTTTTGCTGGGATTTTCCAAGAACTCGTTTGCGTGTTTAGTCCGTGAACTCAGTCCGTGAACCTAGTCTGTGAACTGGCGGAAGTCTCCTTGCCGAGATTTTCTGCTGAGTTTGGAAAACTCTGTCGGTTGTCTTAAGTCCGCGAACTTGTTTGCGTACTTGAGTGGGTTATGATCTAAATATGTGCTCTGAACATGAAACTTAAATTACTAAAGAATGTAGTATGCAAACCGTGGCTATAAAGTTCTTGAGACGATTCAATCGAGTCGAATCATCTTTGTTTCAATTGTGTCTTGTGTAGTTACATAAGATCTCATAGCAATTGAACAACTCTCTAACTAGTTCATTTGAGTCAATTGAACTAGTTATGGTGAAGAAGAACAAGGTTAATATGAAATGCTCATATGGTTTACCTTTTGGGTTACTATGTTGAACCAACATACACGTACACGTTTGGGCACGGTTTTCACAAACCCAGTAAACGTATATCTCAAGTGTGTGTGTCAAGCTAATTTTTCGAACTAACGGTTGAGAAATATTAGCTTGAATCTAAATCAGGTTTTTATCTAACGGTGAATATTGATTGCTTTGTAACTAAGGCAAAATCCTGATTTGAAGACTATATATAGGAGACATCTAGCATTGGTCAAAACCAATCCCCACACATCTGTGTGATACTAGTGCGCTCGCTAGAGTCGATTCTCCTCTAACCTTTGGTTTTCTTCTCTAAAACCAGGTTAACGACTTAAAGACTTCATTGGGATTGTGAAGCCAGACCGATACTACTTTTATCGTAGTTGTGTGATATGATCTTGCATCTTCTATCGTACGAGTACAATATTTGATTGGCTTGAGATCGTGAGAGTTCTTCGATAGGCAAGATAAAGAAGTCACAAACATCTTCGTCTCACTGTTTGTGATTCCTCGACGTCCTCTTGTGTATTCAAGTAAGAATGTTGAAAGGTGATTGATTAATCTAGGTTGTTCTTCGGGAATATAAGACCGGATTATCAATTGGTTCCTGTTCACCTTGATTTCATATTTGAAGACAGAACAAAAACCTAGGTTTTTTCTGTGGGAGACAGATTTATCCTTTGATAGACTTTTCTGTGTGAGACAGATTTGTTTATTATCAAGTCTGCGATTTTGGGTTGCAGCAACTCTTGGTTGTGGGTGAGATCAGTTAAGGTAATCAAGTGCGCAGTATCCTGCTGGTATCTGAGGCGTAGGAGTACACCTGTACCTTGAATTAGTGGGAGCCTGATTGGGGTTCTACTATGGTCCAGTCCGAAGTTAGCTTGGAGTAGGCTAGTGTCTGTAGCGGCTTAATACAATGTGTATTCAATGTGGACTAGGTCCCGGGGTTTTCTGCATCTGCAGTTTCCTCATTAAAAAAATTTCTAGTGTCTGTGTTATTTCATTTTCCGCATTGTATTGTTTATCTTTATAATTGAAATAATACAGGTTGTGCGTTAAAGTTTAATCGATTAGAGATCTGACCTTGTGGTTGTTGATTTCATTGATTAACACTTGGACATTGGTCTTTGGTACCGTCCAAGTTATTCCTTGTATTTGATAAAGACTAGCTATTGTTTTTAGCTTGAGTAAAAATCAAATCAAGAGAGAGATATCAACTCCTTGAGATACTTTTATCTAGATTGAGTCTGACTGTCTAGTTGATTCTCTAGCAAAGTATTTCGGAGTTAGTCCATACAGATTTCTAAGAAAAATATTGGGTGGTATTGTTAGACCCCCACTTTTTCAGTCTCCAAATCAGGGTTTGCAATCTAAGTTACCTTGGTAACAAAACATTCAATATTCACTGTTAGATGAAAACCTGATTAGATTCAAGCTAATATATTTCAACCGTTAGATCGAATCTTAGCTTGTTATATACAAATGAAATATACGTCATTTAGGTTTGAGTAATCGTACCTAAACGTGTACACTTAGTTGGTTCAACAGTAGTTAACCAAATGGTTGGCCATATGAGCACTTTCATATCAACCTTATTCATCTTCACCACAACTAGTCCAAATGACTCAAATGAACTAGATTGAGAGTTGTTCAATTTCTTAGATCTCATAGAAATCTACAAGACACAATCGAAGCAAAATCGGTTTTGATTCACTCGAATCGATTCATGAACATTATACCGCGGTTTGCAGATTGCATTCATTAACATATAAATGTCTTAGTTCATGAAAAAACCGATTTTAGAAAGTAACCCACTTAAGTACGCATACCGGTACGCATACTTAGGTACCCGGACTGAGCTTGTTTTTAGTTCACAAACTCCAGCAGAAATTCACGGGATGTGAACTTCCGGCAGTACGCGTACGGGTACGCGGACTTAGCTTCCGGACTTCCTAAACCAGTAAAGTACGCATACTTTGGTTCAAGGCAATTGGACTTATACACAAACGTGAGAACACATTATATGCTTATATCCAAAGGTGGTTACATGTTCTAAACTCTTTATTTCAATCATTGAAACATTCTTAGAGGATATTAAATAGAGGTTATTCACACACTATTTTTCATCAAAGCAATTTTCAAGATATTGAAATAATCAATATGACTTTCGTTACGAGTAAAGATGAACTTGGCCAAAGCGAAATCTTACCAACACATATTTTGAGAAATATATAGGCGAGATAAACTCGACTCGAAATAGAAAATGTGTATAATCGAAGTCTATATAGCAATATGACTTTTGTCTCAAGATAGGAGATAGAGTAGATAGATTTTTGAATGATAGATAAGTTCAAGTCTCCACATACTTTTTTGTCGATGAAGATCCACCAGTTCCTTGAGTAGTTCTTCGCCTTTGTATGATGAACCTCGTGGAGTCTAGAGCTCAACTACACTTTCTATCCTACTCCGAGACTTAGCTATAAGTATACTAGAAATCAAGACTTATAGTTTTGATCACTAACATTGACAAATATGTTTGAGATAGCAACGCATGCGAGTTCGACCGAGCAGTGCTCTAACATAGATGACCGCTCGCGGTGGGAGGCCGACCGAAAATTAAATCGAATTCGATCTGATTAAAATTTCACACCTTCCTCAAATAGTAGTGCAAAGCCGGTATCTCCATATATTACCCATGTTTCCAATTCTATAATAACCCGTTAATTGATTATTAAGGAAAATTTATATACCTTTGTTGTGACTAAATCAAAGAAAATAAAAATCCAGTATCCAATTTTGGCAAGGACATAATAATGAACCCACAATTGGGGGATATCGAAACTAATTGGGGGATATGAATTACTTCCCCCAACCAATAGTGTCTGCTAAGGGGTGTTTTTTTGGGGGGGAAATACTAAAATATCCTTCTCTCAAAATAAAAATCAAAAAACTTAAAATCAAAAAACAAAATCATATCCTCCCTTTCCATATTCACCTCTTATAAATCTCTTTTAGGGGTAGGGCTTTGAAACCTAAATTTTCCCCACTCCCTTTCAAATTCTAAAGTTTCCCCACTCCCTTTCAAATTGTCTTCTCCTTCTCTGCCGGCTCCTCTCTTTGAAATCGATTTTTTTTTTTTAACATTCGGAAGTGATGAAGACCATACCGGAAGTGATGAAGACCATGCCGGAAGTGATGAAGACCATGCCGTAAGTGATGAATACCATGCCAGAATTGATGAATATCATACCGGAAATGATGAAGACCATGCCGGAAGTGATAAATACCATGCCGGAAATAAATTTTTTTGCATCCCTGAAAGTGATGAAGACCATGCCGGAATTGATGAATCCATGCCGGAAATCGGTGCCGGCATGCTCGATAGAAATTTATCAATACCGGTACTCAAGTGAATTTTTTTTTCAAGTTTCTGGATACTTTACATCATGTGCCGGCAAAGAAATTCAAGCAACATACCATGCCGGTAGCAGTACCGGCATGCTCGATAATTATGAAATTGTGCCGGAAGTGAACTAAAAACCAGAAAAAAATTCAAAACGGACTGAAATTCGATTTTCTCGTAAACTCTGCATAGTGGCAAACATTTAAGAAAATTTCCAACAAATGCCGGCATGGTTTTTTGGTTGAATACCATGCCGGCACCGAGCTTTCTCAGATGCAATAATGGTGGATTCAAAGAAAAAAAAATCAAATTTTCAACCTCTTAGCAGCAATTCTCTCTTCACAATCATCCTCAATTTTCACCAAAAAAAGTTCCCTCTCAAATATTTTTCCCCTCCTTTTGCTCTCACCTCACTCACCCAAAATCAAATAAAAATACACACTAATCATTCAACAAATACTTAAGATTTTTACTAATTATTATTAACCACTAAACCTGATTAGTGAGGGCTAGATTAGGAATTAAAAAAATAATTACATAAGGGGTGATCCAGACTTGATATTTGGATCCCTATTTTGTCATGTAGCTATATCCCCCAATTAATTTTGATATCCCCAATTATGGATTCATAATAAAGACCTTAGTATTTCTGTTAAGTTTTTACGGGTGACTAGAAATAAGTCAAAATGCAGCTGGTCTTTCACGCACTTGCCGCGCCAACATCCTAATTTTATAACAACCCAAGACTCACCAAAACTTAATTGCCAATCACCTAAATACATGATGTGTATATACACAAAAACAAAATTGATCAATTAATCCAGTAACGACAATTGTTGGGTGAAAAAAACATGTAAAATTTGATACTGTTTAAATGGACGAGAATGCAAAAATAGCCAGGATGTAAACGGTTTCATCCTACCCATTTTCAAATACTTTTTCTTATTTTTAATTTACATCAGGATGCATCCAGTTTCACCCTGGCTTTTTTTTTAAGTTTAAGCCAGGATGAATTCAGATTCATTCTTGCTATGTTTTTTGTGTCCATTTCACTTATACTAATTTTTACTCGTCCATTAGAACCATATTTTAAAAATATTTGGACAATTGACCCAATTTCTCTAGAAAAAAACTTACGAATTTACAAGTCCAGCTTTGTTTCGCAGTTGTTTACAAAGTGTGTCATTAATTTTCATCGCACATTAACTTCTTTGTTTAATACATTTAGTGTTCTAGCCATTCCACGTGCGCTGTTTTTTTCACGCATGATTAGGTGGAAGAGAAATCGGAACGTAAAAAAGATATTCTTGACATTTAAGACATAAATCCTTGCTTTCCCAATTGTTAATTTTTTTTCGTTCCAAAACTTCATCTTCTCTACTCGACAACTCTGGTTTTCTATTCCAGTCGGAATCCGAATCATCCGATTGATGTAATCACTTTTTAAAAGAATTTTGAACTGAAAATGTGTTTGTTTGATCGCATATAATGAATGTTTGTAATCAATTTAATCAATTGTCTTCAATATTTTTTCAATTTCCAGAAATTTTAAAATCCTTGTACATTCCTTGTGACTGACAGAACATCATTAAGTCGTCACATAAGGACTCCCTTCGGTCGTCTAATGATGGTGTCTTCATCTTGGATTTTGAAATTAGTATCTTGAATATCTAGTTGGTCTTCAAGAGATAGCCAAAGGGAAAGATAGCCAAAGGGAAAGAAAGGTGGTGCCCCATTCACCACTAGAGTTTATAAGATGGTTAACTGTAATGAGGTCATTAGGACATTGATAAGGTTTCACCAGAATGTTATCTTTTATGTTTGTTGATGGTTGTCGTAAGTGCAATCAAATTAAATCACTTATTTCCACACAATTAAATAGTAATATAATGGAAGCAAGGATCGTTCCCACGAAGAGCAGTGAGTTTTAGTTGTCGAAGTATCACAAAGGAGGGATTTTGTTTTAGTTTTTAAACAAAATAAAATAAAACAATTGAAAAAGATTAGGTTTGTTGATGGTGGTTTTTAGTTCATGGCTAAAATTGTAAAACCCTGTATTTAATGCGTCGTCATTCTGCAAAGAGACAAAGCCATTTAAAAGTGATGAGTGCTCAACCTCTTTACTTACACATTTATTGAGCAATTCAGTATATTTACATGAAATTTATCCAAGAATGGTGCATGTAGCAACAATCCCATATATTCTGTAAATTTTAACCTCTCGCCTGCATTATCCATCAATGTACGGCTTATCAAGTATTTTTCTATGCTATGTTCCCCGACTAAACCCTTAATATTGATATGACATGACAATTAGTGTTCATTCGCAGCTGAGTAGCATGAATTTCCCGAAGTATCAAGATTAAGGTCTGCATAAAAATATTAAGTCGGAAAGCAGGCTGCTCTCTGAGAATAAAATTAAGAATTTTGTGTCAACGCACAGAATTCACCAAATTTGACCAATTTTATGACTGCTCGCAAAATTCAAATTTTAGCCTAATTAATTTGCAAAAATCAGGTTTTTTGCGCCATGCGCAATATCTCCCCTATTGGTCGAGACCAAACCTAGGTAAGCTAGGAAACCAATCCTTCACGGATTAGTAGGAGCAAAATCCTACCAAAAAGTAGAAAACAAGAAGTAAAAGAGGAACTGTGGCAAGCAAAAGTAGCAGAAGGAGGCGTGGACACTCCACTTGCCCGACCTGCTCCAACAGACGTCGCATGTGGCCGGGCGGCCACGTCCCATGCTGCTTGCTGGCTCCCTTTCCCATCGACCAATCAGGTCGCTCAAAATGCGCCACACGCATATTTTAATGTGGTCGGCCACGCTCCATGTTGCTCTTGCCGGCCCCCTTTCGCATCGACCAATCAGGTCGCTCTAAATGCGCCACACACATATTTTAATGTGTCCGGACATGCTCCATGTTGCTCTTGTCGGCCCTCTTGTCGGTCCTCTTTCATATTGACTAATCAGGTCGCTCTAAACCCTCCACATGCACTTGGGATGTGGCCACGCCCCATGCTTGCCGGCCCTCTTTTCTGTCGACCAATCAGGTCGCTCAAAATCCGCTACACGCATTGAAAAGGCCAAACCACACCAAATGGTCGTCATGCCAACTAGCTAGTTAACTTGCCAAACGCGCCAACATGCTAAATTGGCAGGCCATGCTATTCCGCGGCAGCAATATGCCAACGTGCCATAAACAGCGCAGCCGCATGCCATCTCACTTTTCATTCGTGGCCAATGCCATAACAAACCTTAACCAGGGTATTCTGATCAGAATACGACTCTTGTTCTAGTGGCATTGGTCAAAATCAAGAGGAAACCCTAATTCCTAGTCGTGGCCAAAATTATGCCACTTCGGCCCCACAACATGCCACAAGCCATGTGGGACCCAGAAAACCCTAAAAACGGCGCCATGCTATGGCCACCCGCGGCTATCCCCACGACCATAGTCGTTCCTTCATCATGGCCTTGCCATGATTCCTTTAACACGCCCACGGCAGTATTTGCCAAAATTGCGTGACCACGTAGCCGCACGCGCTAATTAGGGTTTTGACACGTCAAACCCTAATTTGAATAGAGCTGCTACGCCGACCCATGTCAAATAAAGCCGCCTAAGGCATTAAGCTTGATATGGCAGCTAGAGCCAATATTGTTGAGCCATATTTGGATCTAACACCGATATGCCAAGATATAGTGGTCGCGGCTACGCCAGGCGCTATTTATGCTACTATGCCGCTGGCAGGCGCCATTACGCCATTTATGCCACTATGCCACTGGCAGGCGCCATTGCGCCACTATGCCGCTGGCGGGCGCCAACGAGATGTAGCCATAATCAATGGCCATCTCCTTCCATGAATTGCAATCTCGGTCGTCCAACTTCGCCACAGAATTGACCGACTTAAGGAGAATCTTAGGTGACCAACCAAGACTAACTTAATAGTGTCACACACCATTTCTTGCGGCAAGTTTCATGACTTAACTTGCCACACATGATTATCCTCCACCTAGCTGGCGTACGATTGATCAGAATAGTCAGGTCTTGCACATAAGACCCACTCAGCAATCTGCTGCACATTTTCCATGAAAATACTCGAGACATCAAACATGTCACAAACTGGGGGATGCTCATCAGGGTATTGGTCTGGCGGTTTACAGCGTGCGGCGTACAACACACCCATTATAAGAAAGTGTCAGGAAAGCGGACAGTTAGTGGCGACAAGAAGTAGTGGGTGTAAACTGATGTGTTGTAGAAGTGGTGGTCAATAAGATTCGATTCTCGAACTTGTAGAGATTTTGATTTTAAACTTAGATTTCTAAAACTAAAAGAAATAAGCACAATTGAAAGTTGTTATCAAGATTAGAAAAACACTGAGACTTAAGATTCTACTATTTTCCAATTTTACGTGATTCAATTAATAATAGTCATGCAACTCATACATTCTTGTGATTCTAATATATTGCAATAATTAAATTTTTAGAAATAACAATTGTTTATCAAAAGCATAGAACATCAAAACCCTAGGCAAGCATGCTCTATCAAAAGAAATCACAATTGTTTAACCAAAATTAATAAATCATTTTTCTCATCAAGGCAAATAATCATAAAAAGAATTGAAATAATTAATTAAATCAAAATTAACACACAAATCTAGGAAAAATAGCATCCTCTGTCGCCTCAGCAAAGGGGTCTAGCTCCTCATGTTGTGAATATGCTCAAAAGTTGATTTCATTGCTCAAGAGATGTTCACAAAGAAGAAAAGGTACAAAGCAGTGTGTTTGTAGCTATTATAATTGTTACAGAACCCACTATTACTAAGAAACTCTAACAAAACTGTTGCGAACTGAAAATAATTGTTGGGAAATTGTTACAAAGTGATTGGATTTGAAAGAATAGGTAACGATTTCTGCGACTTTCCCTAAGTGTTGTTCTTTGTTCTTCTTCCTCCTCTTCTCTGCAACTCGACTAAAATTTCTCTTTCTTCTCTGTTATGTTCCTAAGCTTCCCCAAAGTGTACGTGAAGACTTCTGGGACTCGAACAACTCTTTTTATACACCACAAAAACCCTAAAACTCCAATGAAATTTCTTTATTTTCTTTTCTCCAAGTCACGAAATTTTCTTTATTTCTTTATTCTTTTATGCGTAAATTGCAGCTGTAAGACTCTCTTCAAGATAATATCGAATCAACAGAGAATATCCTTCCCATATCTTAACTAAACTGCCAAATATTCCACCAAATATTCCAAGTAGAAACCCGATAATATTTCAATGCCCTGTTTGTGAGAAACAATGTAAATCTTCTTGAATGTTCGATTCTAGGGGTGTAAATTCGGGCAGGACAGGCTTAATGTTTGTGAGCCCGTAAAAAAATTCAGGCCGGGAAAAAGTAGATAATTTGCTACCCAAAGACCGCCCAAAGCCCGCTTTTTATACGGGCAGGCCAGATCGGGCCGGACAGGCTACTATTTTGATTTTTTTATTTTTAAAGTTAAAAATTTCAAATGAACGGTATTAAATTTATTTATTTTTAATACAATATCCTTTCCTTTCTAACATTGCATACCGTAAGTGATGGTATTATTTTATATTTAAATTACAATGACAAATTTTTAATTTTAGCCTATAATAAATAATTAATTAGAGTACAATAAACTTTCTAATAAGAAAATATATTACCATTAATGTTTTGAAAAGGTTAATTATAAGTAAAAACAACTATATGTTTTATTTTTCTTGACACAAAATTGACAATTATAAAATTGTAATTTTTAAGTATTTCTAAGAGGATATTAAATGATTAATGGCACATAGAAGGCTTTCAGGCCGGGCACCAGGCCGGGTATCAGGCCGGGCATCATAATTAATTGCAAAGCCCGAAACCGCTCAATAAATTAATCCAGGCCAGGCTGGGTGGCCCATGACAGGCCATAACAGGCTTTAGGCTACTTCGAGTACAGGCGGGCTCGGGCAGGTACAGGCAGACCGAGTATTTTCGGGTATTATTTACACCCCTATTCGATTCCAAAGACCATACCTTACCTGTTTTTTAGAAACAGGCTAATCCAAGTCATATCCCATCTCCGACAAAATCTTACCCAAATCTGATCCAGGCAATCTCAACAACCTGTGAAGCTTTCCACCCTCTGTTTTCTTCTCCCGACCCAGCTGGATCAAATCCATCGAGCATAGCAACCCTGTTTATCTTTAACAGGCCCAAGCAAACTGAATACAGCGATTGAATCTCCTTTAATCGTGCCCAAAAATCCAACCCTAATTTTACACCGTGAAGAACAATTTTCCCGCCAAACTTATTTTCTATCTGTTTGCTTCAAATCAACGTTCTAGCCAATTTTGATCCAATCGAACCATACCAGGCCTATTTAGGCTTAAATAAGATACTCATTCAATTTCAACACTTTAGTCTCAGTGAAACCTCTTCAATTATCGAACCATAATTCTTCCCTAACTTTTCCCGCCAAAATTCAAAATTCAAATGAGGAAGATGACTGCCCCTTATCCAAATCCGGTGTCCCTTTCGTACTTTGGGGTACAGTTAGCAAATTTGAGGGTGAGAATAGCAATTTTTGGGGTACAAAGAGTAATTTTGGGTTGTAAAAAGTGAAATCTCCTGGGTGCCTTTGACACTTTTCTGGGGTGCCTTTAGTAATTTCTCCTGGAGGTCCAAATGCCACTTTTCGAGCAACTTTCTCCACAAAAGCTTATTTCTCTGAAAACACCTACAAAGACATAAACACCATAATAAGTACAACAATTGAGCACTAACAATATATAGAATTGAGACAAATCAGACACAAAAATATGTCTATCATAAACTAACCCATTTCCCCTCATAGTAGGGACGTGGTTCCTAGCATTTACACATTACCCCACTTCTCTATCACTCAACCAATCCCATTTCCTACGAGATCAGGGTGCGTTCAATTATGACTTGTATAAATAGGTTTCTACCTATTTCGACCAAAAAAGATAGTGTTGGTTAACAACAACACAAGTATCCAGAAAAATACCAAGAACTGATAGCTCACATTCCGCAAGCCAGTTTCACATTCTGATACAAGTCATAAAATAGCCATACCTTCAAATTTAACCATTCTGGTCTCAACACCTTCTTCGCTTCCCTCCTTAAGATCAACCTTTCTCATTCATTTTGTGACCGAAGCAAGACTGGAACGACCATTTCTTGGTTTAGGCCAGGATTGTAAAGATTGATCTCTCGAATCTAAAGTACTCCCGTGTAGTGCATTTGTTTAGGGTTTAGATTCGTTTTTCATCAACACACCCAAATTTACCAAAACCAGTAGAAATAGTTTTTACCCCAAAACAAGGTTGTATGCAATATAGAGAGATCCGATCGAGGAATCCTTCTTCGTTAATAAATATTCATTGAAGTAGTATATTCATTTATTCGTCATTAATCATAGATTATCACCAACCATAAAACAACAGGTACACTTAGTTATTCTGAAGATTCCTTAAATCACTGGATAACATGTGCGCTTGGTCACCAGATTCTATCCATCTGAACCACCTTGAGGTACGCTTACAAGATGTAATTCAGTCGAATGCTTTAGGGTTTGTGAATTTAGGTTTGATCCTAGTAGTTAGACTCAGTACGCTCGGTCTACTTGCTAGTGTTGTGTTTACACGCGATTGTTTTACAAAATCCCTCTGCAAGGTCTCACGTTCTCTACTTTTCTAAGGAATTATTCAACAATTATGGATATCCTAACCCTTACTAGAAATAGATTAGATCAACAAATATATTCAGTTGGCCACCTAAAAAATCTATCAATTAAAATATTCTTAAGAGTAAACACAGACAATAATCACATGAGGAAATCAAAATAGATTTCATATACTAAATAAAATCTTGTTTACAACTTAGAATGCATCCTAAATGAATGGGTGTTTAGCTACTCATGGATATAGAAATCCATGATATACATATAAGAAAAGTTAAAGAGATATCGTTACGATTGAAGAACCGCTCTGAAACCCTAGCTTTCGCTCCGTGTGTAGTTTCTCCTCTCCAAGACTTACAATTTCGTGATCCTCTCTACATGGCCTAATACCTCTTTATATAGGTTTACACTGCTTGGCCTTCAAGTATCTAAGTCGTTTAAGGAACCCCACCCTAAGCTATGAAAGAAAAACCTAAAAGATAATTCGTGAATTTTGGCCTTCATCGTACACGTACCAGGTACGTGTACCCTCCTTTAAAAAAGTATACAATGATTCTTTAGTATGTGTACCAGGTGTGCATACCTCCCAGTTCACGAAATTCAGAGTTAAGATGGTACACATAGCCAGTACGCGTACCCTCCTGTAGACGTCGATATTCGATAATCTTGTTTTGCCCATAACTTCTTCGTCCAAACTCGGAATTACCTCATTCCTTTTGAATTGTTTTTGTAATTGAATTATCTTCAAGATGGTGATATGAAATCCTGAATTTGAATGTGTTAATCTTGGTCTTGGACCCATCCCTTGATTTTGAGCATCTTTGCTCCGTTTCGTCGCATTTATTCTACTTCTCTTTGACTTCGGCACTTGGATTTTTGGAATACTTCTTAGCTATTTTTAGCACTTTGTATCTCCTTTTTTTTTGATGATTCACTTAATAGATACAAATAAGAGAAAACAAGAGTAATAACAAGAATACATGCAAGAATAATAGCTAAAAAAAGTATGGAATGGACACTAAAATCATATGAATCATGCACCTATCAAATTCTCCCACACTTATATTTTGCTAGTCCTCGAGCAAACTTAAATAAACTAATAATATATGCAACAACTCCATGTCGTTGAGAATACAGTTGTACTTATCTACTGCAACATGCCTTTAAACTCCTAGGTGTCCCTAGTGGACGAGTTATAGTATCGTGAGGGTTTACAAGAGGTATACCCACAAAACCTACTCCAATTTCTATCCTTGGAGTAAATGTCCAAACACAAACACAAAGTAGTAGCTAAATAATTATCCTACATATATTCTTTAGCTGCAAACGTCCCACATACATTCCAATCATCACACATAAGCAATTACTTACGTGTGACGTTCAACCTGATTGCATAAACTCTACTCAGATAGTCATTGAAATAAACTTGTTGCAATATTTCTCAACATTACTGAAATCACATGGATAGAAAAGAGAATGGAAATAGAATAGTGAAGTGTGCAAATGTTGACTAAGGTGGAGGATGTTACCCGCCATACTTGTATGTATGTCGTCAAAGGATTTTATATATATATAGAGAGAGAAATAGTTGAGATAAGCACCCATTTGAACTCGACAACACGATTAGATTCTCTAAGCGCATCTTTCCTTTCAAAAAATATGTGATAGTTCCCATGGATCCCACGTTCCACGCTTGTTTAGGGAAGGAGACATGGAAAACGCACACATATTTTTATCCAAGTGTCGAGAACCTCATCGAGTCCTTTTTACTTTCTATATAACGATGAAAGGTTTCACTCGTTTCATCGACTACATGATTAGTTCTCATGGATCCTGCATTCCACGCTTATTTAGGCGACGGAGACTGAGAGTACCTTCTCTTTGTATTGTTAATAAATGTCGATAAATGAAGGCGGGCCTTATGTATTTTTATTTTGTTGGCTCACTCTTCTGAATGTAAGTCAATTGTTTATGGGGATTTTATAAACTCAACCAACGATTTATCCTTGCTACAACATCGTGGCAGTACTAGGGTCTCACAAAATCACTTAGAGAAAAATATAGCTGCAAAAATAAAAAGAAAGTGATTTAGTAATCATAGATTCCGAGAACTATTTTTCCATCGACTACCATGCTATTGGAAACACCCGAGTTTCGCATTCAATTATGAACGTATGTATATTTAAGGACTGTATAATGATAAAGTGGGAATCAAGCTATAGCCATAAGAACTGTTTCAACCTAAAAAGGTTTAGTGTCATCCTAAATAGCTCATAATTAACTCCAAAAGATGATGTCTCAAGTAGCCAAGAAATAAAAGAGTATGTTTTTTTTTCTTTTAAGTCATAAATTACCCAAACATGAGCTTGATGGTATGCATACTGTGTACGTGTACCGTCTTGGATTCCGAAACTATAATAGTTACGCCGGTACGTGTACTGAGTACACGTACTGCCAATGTATCCAGAATTTCAGTAATTTTGAAATCTCTCTTAAATACTCCCCCAAACTTAAATTTTACATTGTCCTCAATGTAATTGACTCTATTAGAGCACTTCTCAGTCGAACTCGCAAGCGTTTCTATCTCAAGCTTGTTTGTCAAGTTTAGTTGATCAAAACTATATACTTGATTTATAGTCTACTTATAGCTACGTCTCGAATTAGGATAAAATGTGTAGTTGAGCGTTAGACTTCACGGCGTTCACAAATTGAAGACGAAGATCTACTGGGGAGCTTGGAGGAACTTAATCAATAAAAGGTATGTGGAGACTAAAACTTATCTATCACTCAGAAGTGTATTATATTCTATCTTCTAACGAGACTAAGTCGTATAGCTATATAGACTTTTACATTATACACATTTGATATTTCGAGCCGAGTTTATCTCGTTTATCTATTTCTCGAAATATGTGTTGGAAGCTTCTTTTTTTTTAGCTATGTTCATCATATTCTTGACGAGTTTAGTTGGAAACAATTTATTTGTTGGAAACTAAATATAAGTTAAAAGATGATCATGTGAAAATTACCTTGAACATATTATATGATTTGTGTGAGACAGTCATTTGATGTTAATTTGGGAAGTTTCGTATTAATCATTCGACCACTTGAAAATTACTTGAATCTAATGGTTTGTGTGAGACAACCATTGTCGTCTTCCAAGGATGTTTTAATGATTGAAATAGAGTTTGGAACGTTTAACTATGTCTGGATACAACACGGTTAGCATACCTAGTATGCGAACGGTTTTACCTGAGAAGGTCCGGGAACCTTGTTTGTGTAACTTGTATGCGAACGGTTCTACCTGAGTTGGGTCCGGGACGGCTGTTTGCGAACTGGGTTTGCAAACGACTTGACAGGCCAAGGTCCAGAGCTGTTGTTCGCGTACCTAGTTGGCAAACACGGTGGTGAAGTTCTATAATCGGTCATGTATGATTCTCATACTCATGAACCAATACATTTATGATCTAAGGAATGCAATCTTTGAAAACCGTGGATTAATGTTCATGAATTGATTCTTGTATAAGTACTTTATACGATTACGAATCAAACCGATTTCGATTCAATTTGTTCATATATATTTCTACGGGATAGTGAACAATTGAACAACTCTACTTGAAACACAATTAGAATCATTTGATTATCTTTCATGATTGATTGATCTTCATATTTGATCTAGAAGTGTTAGATGAATATGGCTAAGACAAAAGTGTTCATATGGCTAACTTCGGTTAACTATTATTGAGCCAACTCAATATACACAGTTAGGTACGGTAATCCATATCTAAGTGGAGGTATATTTTATCCGTGTGTAACAAGCTAAGACCATCTAACGGTGGAGATTGATTGCTTTATTTTAAAGAAGACTTAGCTTGAATCTTAAATCAGGTTTTCATCTAACAATGAATATTGAATGCTTTATTACTAAGCTATCTTAGCTTTGATTGAAAGCAACCCTGATTTGAAAGACTATATAAGGGAGAACTCTAGAAATGGGAAAACCTAATCCCCACACTTCTGTATGTTCTTAGTTGCGTACTAGAGTCGATTCTCCTTTAACCTAGGTTTTTCCTAAAACCAGTATAGGTTAACGACTTGAAGACTTCATTGGGATTCGTGAAACCAGATCCAACTATTTTCTTTGTAGTTGCGTATTCTGATCTTACTTGTTCTATCATATTGAGTTTTATCATCTTTAAGATTTACTCGAGATTTATCTCCGATAGGTAAGATATAAAAAGTAATTACAACAGTTCTTCGTCTCAGACTCTTGTGATTCCGCAATAACTTTTTCTGTTAATCAGTTGGGTTATTATGAGGTGATTGATATTTCTAGGCTGCTCTTCGGGAGTATAAGACCGGATTATCAATTGGTTCTTGTTCACATTGATTTATCAAAAGACGGAACAAAAACCGAATAAACAATAGACATATCTGTGGGAGACAGATTTGTTTATAAGTCTTCGACTTTGGGTCGTAGCAACTCTTAGTTGTGGGTGAGATCAGCTAAAAGAATCAAGTGCGCGGAATCCGACGTGGTTCTAGAGGAGTAAGGAACGCGACTGTACCTTAATCGGTGTGAGACTTGGTTAGGGATCAACTACATTCCAATCTGAAGTTAACTTGTAGTAGGCTAGTGTCTGTAGCGGCTTAATACAGTGTGGTGTTCAAATCTGGCCTAGGTCCCGGGGTTTTTCTGCATTTGCGGTTTCCTCGTTAACAAAATTTTTGGTGTCTGTGTTATTTCTTTTCGGCATTATATTTTTATATAACTGAAATATCACAGGCTGTGCGCAGTTCAATCAGTTCATAAATCCGACCTTGTTTGTTGGATAAAACTTGATTGACGCTTGGGCATTGGTCTTTGGTACCGTCCAAGTTATTTCTCATATCAATCAGACTCGCAGATTTCTATCTGTTTGATTTGCTGATTGTATTGAGAAAGAGATAAAGCTTTTTGATATATCTCTTGATTGAGCTCGCTTTTAAGTTGGTGCTCACGGAATTATATTGGAGTTTAGTCCATATAGATTATCGAACGAATTATTGGGTGTGCTTGTTATACCCCCGCTTTTTCAGACTCATGAATTGTTTAGTTTAATGTCCTCAGCCTGACTTGGCACTTCAGTTATGATGCTACTCCTCTAAAGGGAGAAAATCTTCAAGTCTCGTCACTTCTACATTCTCCCCGGAAAATTTTTCATAATAAGGCTTCAACTGCACCATAAGGAAAGGCATTAGTAACAACATAGGGTCCAATCCATCTAGACCTTAGCTTCCCGGGAAATAATCGAAGACGAGTATTAAATAAAAGAACTTTTTTATCCACAACAAAACTCTTTCGAGAAATCAGCTTGTCATGGAAAAGTTTTGTCTTCTCCTTGTAAATACGAGAACTCTCGTAAGCATCATTTCGAATCTCCTCTAGATCGTTGAGCTGTAACTTCCTTTGTTTCCCGCGTTGGTATAATCCATATTGCATATCTTTATCGCCCAATAAGCCTTGTGTTCAAGTTCAACCGGAAGATGACAAGCTTTTCCATAAACCAACCAATATGGATACATACCAATCGGTGTTTTCTATGTCGTTCTATATGCCCAAAGCGCATCGTTAAGTATGTATCTCAAATCTTTCCGTGTAGTGTTTACGATTTTCTCAAGAATGGACTTAATCTCACGGTTCGAGATTTCAGCTTGCCCACTAGTTTGTGGATGGTACGGTGTAACAATCTTGTGTGTTATGTTGTACTTATTGAGTAAGGCATGGAAAGATTTCTGAAATTGTGAGCCTCCATCACTGATAACCACTCTTGGTGTACCATGTATAGGAAAAAAATATAGTCCTTCACAAACTCACAAACAACTTGAGAATCATTAGTAGGGGTGGCTTTAGCTTCCACCCATTTCGAAACATAATCCACAACAAGAAGTATATAATATTTTTCATTCGAATTGACAAAAAGACCCAGAAAATCAATTCGACACACATCAAATACTTTCACGACAAGAATTGGTGTGAGTGGGATTTAACTTCGAGCACCTGGATTTCTCGTTCGTTGAAATCTATCACAAGATTTGCAAAAATATATGCATCCTCAAATAGGGTAGGCTAATAAAAATACACTTTCAAGTACCTTGAAAGTGGTACGTTTAGAATCAAAGTGACCATCACATGCATAAGTATGACAAAAAGTAAGAATGGATTGAAATTCGGAATTAGGTACGCACCTGCGGATAATTTGATCAACACCGTATGTCCACAAGTATGGCTCATCCCACACATAATGATTGGTTATTTTCTTAAGCTTAAGCTTTTGAAAATTAGGCAGTGCATTAGGTACTTGTCTCGTAACTAAGTAGTTCACTATATCAGCATACCAAGGTGTTAAATCTTCAGTTAAGAAAAGTTGTTCATCTGCAAAATGATCTTGTAAAGGAAGTTCTTCTTCGGAAACAACTAGTCTACTAAGATGATCGACAATAGTATTTTCAACACCTCTCTTATCTTTGATTTCGTAATCAAATTCTTGCAATAATAGTATCCACTGTATAAGTCTTGGCTTAGCTTCTTTCTTCTTTAGTAGGTAGCTAAGTGATGTGTGATAAGAATATACAATCACTTTTGTATCCACCAAATATGATCTAAAATTTTCTCGTGCAAACACTAAAGCCAGAAATTCTTTCTCGGTGGTAGAATAATTGATTTGCGCGTCGTTTAGGGTCCTAGACGCATAAAAAATCACATAAGACAGCTTGTCTAATCTTTGACCTAAAACGGCTCCAATTGCGTAGTCACTTGCGTCACATATTAATTCAAATGGAAGACTCCAATCTGGTGAATTAATAATTGGTGCAATTGTCAACAATTCTTACAATCTATCAAAGGCATCCTTGCACTCCTTGTTGAAGTAAAAAACAACCTCCTTTTGCAATAATTTGCACACCGGCAATGAGATTTTGGAGAAATCTTTGATAAACCGCCTGTAAAAACCTGCATGACCAAGAAACGAGCGAATTTTCCTCACCGAAGTGGGATATTTAAGTTTCTTATTAAGTCTATCTTTGCTTTGTCAACTTCGAGCCCTCGAGAGGACACAATGTGACCGAGCATTATACCGTGGTTTACCATAAAGTGGCATTTCTTCATATTAAGAACAAGATTAGTGTTTATGCATCTTTTAAGCACAAGTTCAAGATTTTGTAAACAAATATCAAATGAATTTCCATAAACACTAAAATCGTCCATAAATACCTCAATGATGTGTTCCACATAGTCATAAAATATACTTACCATACATCTCTGAAAAGTGGCAGGCGTATTGCAAAGACCAAACGACATCCTTGTACTGGCAAACGTACCAAAAGGACAAGTAAAAGTAGTATTCTCTTGATCTTCCAGCGCAATAACAATCTGATTGTACCCAGAATAACTGTCCAAAAAGTAATGATGTGAATTTCCCGCTAATCTCTCTAACATTTGATCGATGAATGGCAATGAAAAGTGATCCTTTCGGGTTGCGGTATTAAGCTTTATGCAGTCTATGCACACTCTCCATCATGTTTGAACTCTTGTAGGAACAAGTTCGTCATCTTGATTTCTAACAACAGTAACACCTGATTTCTTAGGCACAACTTGAAACGGGCTAACCCATTTATTGTCAGAAATTGGGTAAATCACCCCCACACTCAGTAATTTGAGGAACTTTTTCTTCACGACCTCCATCATTGGGGGGCTAAGCCTATGCGTAGCATCACCTACCGTCTTAACATCATCTTCTATTAGGGTTGTATGCACGCACATGGATGGACTAATGCCTTTGATATTAGCAATTGTCCACCCAATAGACGTTTTATGCTCTTCTTGTATCGGGCTGAGGTTCTTTGCAGTAATCACTAAAAGTTCTTCTTTATCGCCCAAGTACGCATACCTTAAGTGATCCGGTAGCGGCTTCATTTATAGTTTAAGTGCCTGCACAATAGAAGGTAACATAACCTTATTAGTTATGGATAAAGAAATATAAAAAATATTACCCGGTTTAGCTTTTCGAAATATCGTTAAAGCACCACACATCTCCACCAGCTCTTTGGCTAAGTCAACGTCCAAGTTTAGTTATCCGTGAACGTGTAAATCAATCCTATTACGTAACATAACTCCAAGTTCATCTTCACCGTTCAATTCAAACATTTGTTGCGCTAACGGACCAATAACATCAATAGAGAAAGCTGAGTGAACATCACTAGGATAGCTCATGGTTTTAAAGATATTGAACGTATGATCTCCTTATCAAATTCCATAGTGAGTGTACCACTATCGACATCAATCTTCGTCTTTGCAGTTTCCATAAACGGTCTCCCAAGAAGTAACGAAGTAGACGAACTATTTTCTCCATCCTGCATATCCACGATATAGAAATCAACCCAAAATATTAACTCATTCACTTGAACTAACACGTCCCCCACGATTCCCTTAGGATATATATTGGACTTGTTTGCCAATTGAATAGTAATCCATGTATCTTTTAACGGTACAAGATTCAAAGAATCATAACATCGGCTGACATAACACTTATGGAAGGTCCCAAATCAAGCAAAGCACGCTCGAATTGTCGGCTACCAATGGTAACGGGTACCGTGAAACCTCCAGGATCTTTACACTTTGTAGGCATCTTCTTTAGTAACATAGTTGTAGCACTTTCACCCACCTGAGTAATTTCATTAGCAATCAATTTATCCTTCCTTGTACACAAATCCTTCAAAACCTTGGCATATCTAGGTACAGTTCTGATGGCCTCAATAAATGGAATGTTGATGTGTATCTTGCTAAAAATATCCATGATCTCCTTATCTTGAGCTTCTTTCTTGGATTTGGCAAAACGACTAGGAAAAGGAAGTGGTATAGTTTACTTAGGTACGGTTTTCGACTCTACTTCAATCTCAATATCGTGTACCCACTAGATTCCGAAACTGCAGTTACGCCAGTGTACACGTACTTTCCCTGTATCCAAATTTTAATTTTTTGTTTGTCTTCCACTCCTTAACGTCACCGCATTAACGTGTTCTCTTGGGTTCACAAAAGGTTGTGATGGAAGTGTTGTCGACGTTTGTGTCTTCATTAGGTTCAAATATGTAGTTGCAGGAAATCCTACAACACACCCCTCACAAGATTTCATTAATATTCAATTCATTCTTGGATTAACAATCTTAATTTTGTTGATGAATCTTTGAACAATCTTACAAGAAAAGATAAAGGAATCAAAAATAACCACTGCTCTAGATTTTCTCTCTCCTATTTACTTGCTTCTTAATCAAAAAAGATCTCTCTCTTTCCTTACAATTGAATGGCTATTTATAGGGAATTACATAATGGATGACAGCTAATCTGTCCTTTATTTTCGGATATGGCTTGCGACATTCTCGCAACCTTACAAATATTAATCTCGCAAACTCCCTAATTTTTGCAGGACCATCACATTTTTCTCATGATTTAGCTGACGTCGTTTATTATTTCGTTTCTGAAGTTGTTCTGCGACACTGTTGTGTGGTTGTTAATAATTTCGATGAGGCATTATTGCTGCGAGATTCTGATCCTAGATCTTGTCTCTTCTCATATCTTCTCTGCAAAGTAGAGAAAGATGTGAGAAACGTCGCAGCTGCCCATCTCTTCATATTCTGCATTTATCACACGTATCCTTTCTTCCATCTATTTCTTGACACGTCTTCTGTAACCGCTGCTTTTCAACCGCTCACGTCTTTTTGCATTAATAGTGTTTATCTCTTCGAGTAAAAAAAATCTTCTCTATATATTCTTCTTACTCTTCTTTCCATTTTCTTTTTATTTTCTCTTCTCTTTTTACTCTCTCATCTCTGCAACTCTATTGTTCTTCCGTAAGTTCTGCCATTGCAACTTTTTCTTCTTTCTTCTTCTTTTAATCTTTTTAATTTCTTCTTCATCTCCATACTGTTCCCTTTGTAGATCTTCACTGTTCGTAACTTTCTTCCTTTTTAATTTTTACGAATTAATCTTCCTGCTGGTGTTTTCCATGGATTCATCGAGGTTAGTTTTCTTTTTTCTTTCTTATGGGTTTTGCTGAAATTGATCTTGCTTACTGTCTTATTTGATGTTGTTTATGTGATTCCCATATTGTTGTTATTTCAGCAAAAACGCCTCTAACACCAAATTTATGGTTCAGAATCCTAATATTCCCAAATCGCAGCATAAGATTGTTGTAAACAAAAGAAAGTCTGTGAATCATAAGGTAGTAAGAAACATTATTCTTTTCTAATAACAATATTGTTGCCTCTGTTTCTTATCTGGATTGTGATTCGCAGGGTGATAAGGATGCCAACAAACCTCTCAAGAAATCTCGCCACCTCAAAACCGTTGAAACCTCTGTTCCATTACACTTACTTATCCCTTCAAAATCTCCTGCGACATCTTCGTAAGTTAAATCATTATCTCCAATTCGCGAAAAGGTTGCCTCAGACTTCATCTCTTCAACTGACCTTTCAATGATTGAAACCCCCCTTATTAATCCTTCTGTGAATGAAACTTCTTCTCTTTCTATTGATAATGTTTCCCAACCTTCTATCATTGCCAGTTCTCTACCTGAGCCTCTTCCTTTTTCGAAAGAAACTGTGGAAGGAATAGATATTGCTTTCAAAATTTTGTATGAGGTCCTGGATGATGGCAAGAAGTCTCCCATTGATCCTGTCAAGTCTGGTGTTTGAGAAATTCTGAGTAAGTATTTTGGCTCTGACAGAGCTGCTTCGCAAACAGCTTTGGAAAAAGAGTGTAATGTTCTTCGTCTCGAAAATCAAAAGCTCCAGAATGTTTCGCTGGATCGCGACAATCTTCGCAAGAAGAATGATGAACTGAGAGGTATGATTTCCTTATCTGTGTCTTCAATTTGCCTTTCTAATGATTTTATCCTTTCCATATTTAATTGTCCTTGAAATCCCTTTTTCGCATGTTAAGCCTTAAACCAGAAACGAATAATGGAGAGATATCAATTTGAATCTGTTGTTGAAGAAGCCCGTGTTGATAAATAGATTTTGACGGATCAATATAACCAATTAGACAACCTCTATTCATACTCTGTTGATCATATAAATGATCTTACCAATGAAAATACCCAATTAGTTCGGAGGAAAAATTTATTAAGTAATGAAATATCCCGCTTCTCTTATTCTTTAACTAAAGCTAAGCTAGGGATATAATCTTTATCAGATGAGAATAAAACTCCATCTCAAGAGAAGCGAACTTGTTTAAACAAGATGGCGATATCTTCGCAACAACTTAGCATCCTTCAGAAAGTATGTGATGACCAAGAACAATATCTTCGCTCTTTGAGAAATGAACTTAAAGAAGTAACAGAGTCATCTATCGCTGAAAGAGATACACTCATTCAAGGTATAATAGCTTTAAGTGTAAAGGCGAACCAACTTAAAGAACAATATTCCAAATTAGAAGAATCTTATTCTTCACTTGCGAAGAAAAATGCCTTTCTTATTTCCAAAGCGAAAAATCTTCAGTCTCGACTTAAAGGTTTAGTTGGTGATAAATTTGATGATGCGATGGACCGTTGGGAGAATAGTTGTCTGACCTTGATTCAACACCTTATTTCGCAAAAGGAAGGTAGTCATAACAGTTTGACTGCCTTAACTATCTTTTCTTTGTCATACCTTTTTGATTTCTTCATCTTACTGAAATTTTGTATTCTACTTTTCGCAGAGTATGAGAAAAATCTTCATTCCTCCATTTATGTTTTGGAGGCTAAATATGCCAAAATTCGCAAAGAAAATGCACTACTCGTCTCTGTCCTTACTAGTTCTCGCGACCGAGCAGAAAGAAGACTTGATTATCTTGCTTACTTTAAGGATATTCAAGATAGGAATCATCAGAGAGCATTTCTTCGTCAAGTTCATCTTCGGGCTGAAGTTCTTGTGAATGATATTTTATTGTCCAAATATCTTCCTCCTACATCAATCGAACCTTTGGAAGTAGATGATGATGAAATTCCTCGTCCTGCTGATAATGATTATGATTATGAAAGTGGTGGAGATAATAATCTTTTGGAAGATAGAGAAGAGATCCCTTCTAAGGAAGCAACTGCTGGTGCTAATCAAGATGGAAACGAAAAAGAAATCTCTCCTAAAGAAGTAATTGCTGGCGATAATCAAGATGGCGGCGAAAAAGAAGTCCCTCTCAAAGGAATTATTGTTGGTGAAGATCAGAATCGAAATGAAGAAAAGGTTGGCGATAATGAGAACATTGGCGAAGAGCGTCCATTGTCTCCTTCTACTGGAATTAATACTGAAGCATGAGCTTTTTATCTAGTTCTATCTTCTTGAACTGTTTCATCTTTATTATTTCTTGCGAATAATATTCTTCAACCAACTTTGGAATTAATTTTCTCTTTTAGTATTTTGCTGGCGAGAAAGATAATGCCTCTTATTTACTGATTCCCATACTTGCCTCTCATTATCTTTCTTGCGAGAAATGATCTGTTACGAATACTTATAAATATTTTGTTTTGTCATGTGGTCTTATTTTCCTTCCTAATTAAAGGTCTTATTATGCCACCTCTTGTCATTGCGACAAAATCGCAGGACGTCCTTGCATTTCATGCAAAAACCCATTGATCTTGCCTTAACTTTTTCTTTTGTATTTCCTCTTCAGGATGTTGCGACAATATGACAGGCCTAAATATTCTTGCGAAAATAAATCCCATGACATTGTCGTCGTGCGACGAAATCGCAGGACGTCTTCGCACTTTCATGCGAAAACCCATTGATCTCGTCTTATCTTTCTCTTTATATTGCCTCTTCAGGATTGTCGCACAAATATGACAAGCCTTAATACCCTTGCGAGTAAAAATCCTCATGACATTTGCGTCTTAAGACACTTATCAGCTCCCTAATGGAGGGTGCCGCCCTTATCTCCCCCTGGTTTCCCCTTCAAGGAGGCGTACCTCTACCATACAAGGTTGGCCTCCCATCCGTCTTAACAACAACCAGTTTTTTCGCAGCCTCTTATCCCTTTTACCTATAGGGTTTATGGTTACGAGACTGCACCCTAAGTGGGGTTTTCTTCGGGCCGAGTGCAGTATAAGCCAAGACTTGTCAAGAATGGCAAGGTACGCTCCAGACGCCCCTGGCACTCTTGACTCAACCGTGTACCTCGGCGCCTTGGTCAGATTCTGCACTCCTTGGGAGAGTCCTTATTACCTTAGTCGCCCAACCTAAGTCATATGCTTAAGCTGAGAATCCAAGGTGCCTCTCCCGGATGGGTTTATTGACCCCAAATCTCCATGACTCAGGTTCCGGTGGCGGTGTAGCCTTTCCCTGAGCCATGCAACAGGTACCCCCTTATATGACGTACTTTAGGTCTTACATTTGCCTCTTGCGAAATTTTATTCGCGAACTAGGGTGTACGCCATAAAGGTTCGCCCCTTTCTTTTTCATGTTCTTGTTCTTGATTATCTCTGCGAAAGTTTCGCATCATGATCTTGTTTTGATATGAATAATCTCGCAACTATTCTTTCAGAATATTCGCAATCTTCTCAATAACTTCTCAAAGCTTCTTATGGATAATATCTTTAAGTACAATCTGTTCCATGGTCTGTCAAGTCTATGACCAACATCTCTACCTTCTGGATCCATTAATTTATAAGCTCCTGTCCCAACTATCTCCTTAATGATGTAAGGTCCATCCCATTTTTTCGCTAACTTTCCACCATTTTCTCACTGATATATTGGTGTCTCTCGCATAACTAAATCTCCTGGTTGAAATTCGCGTACTTTGACACGTTTATTATATTCTCGAGCTAATCTTCGCTGATAATTCTCCATATGCTGTAAAGCTCTTTCTCTTTTTTCTTCTAACTCATCAAGTTTGCTTAAGATCAAACCCGCACTAAGATTTTTCTCCCAAGCTTCTCTCTTTGTTGTCGGAATAACAACTTCTGTTGGTAACACCGCTTCAACTCCGTATGTTAAGCAAAAAGGTGACATTCCAGTAGCTTCTCTCCTAGTTGTGTTATAAGCCCATACTGCATTATGTACTTGTTCGCACCATGCTCTATGATGTCCTTCTAATTTCTTCTTTAATATATCTGCAATTGTTTTGTTTGTTGCTTCTGCCTGCCCATTAGCTTGTGGATACATAGGAGTAGACTTTCCACATTTTATCTTAAATGCATTAAGTAACATTTCTATGTTCTGTCCTTCAAACTGTTTCCCATTATCAGATACCAACTGTGCGGGAATTCCGAATCTGCAAATGATATTTTCGAATATGAATGTAAAAATATCTTTTTCGCGAATATGTTGTACTGCCTTTACTTCTGTCCATTTTGTGAAATAATCTGTTGCAACTATTAAGTATCTTCTTTGTCCAGAGCCTGGTAAAAATGGCCCCACAATATCTAAGCCCCACTTTCCAAAAGGCCATACACTGGTTGAAGATGGAAATGGTGCTCCAGGTGCATGTATTTACTTTCCGTGCCGCTGACAATCTTCGCAACGTCTTGATATTTGTTTTGCATCTTCGTGCATGTATGAACAGTAATAGCCTTGCATTTTTGCTCTATGTGCCAAAGATCTTCCCCCACTATGATTGCCAGCATCCCCACTATGTAACATTTTTAGCACCTTTTCTCCTTCTTCTCGTGTCAAACATCTGAGTGATGGCCCATTAAAGGATTTTCGGTATAGTAGCCATCTCTTAATTCATAATTTGTTGCGCGGCTTTTTAACTTGTGTGCTTCCAAACTGTTTCTTGGTGTTTCTCCTTTCGAAAAATATGCATGAAGCTCTGTTCTCCAATCTGCGATATTGTTCATTTGTTCTTCTTCTCCACCTTCCATCATCATTACATTCACTTTTTATTCTTCTTTATTGATTGATGGTGACAGAAGTATCTGTATTTTTATGCATCTCGTAGTTGGATCTGTCATCATGCTTGAGATGAAAGCAAAAGCATATGCGAGTCTGTTATCCTTCCTTGAAATGTGCCTCCATTTTATCTTTGGGATTTTCGCTGACAATTCTTCAACGAGCTTCTTGTATTTCTTCAAGGATGGTTCATTTGTAGTGTACTCTCCCTTTATTTGGCGAATAACTAGCTGCGAATCACTAGTGATCCTGGCATTTTCTAGTTTCATTTTTATTGCGAACTTTAAGGCATGTACCACAGCTTCATATTCCGTTTTGTTATTAGTGGATGCGAATTCCAATCTGAATGAAAAAGCCATCTTCGTTCCTTCAGGCGAAATTAAAACAATTCCAACCCCATTGTCTTCCCCATTTGATGATCCATCTAACAATATCTCCCATCTATTTGGTTCTGTTAATAAGTCTTTTGGATCCCCATATTCTTCTTCTATATCCATCATCTCCTCCACCGCTTCATCATCTTCTAAAGGAAATTCTGCTAAAAAATATGCGACAACTTGTGATTTTGGTGAAGATAATATTTCATATTTGTTTTCAAAATATCCTACTTGTGCATTCCATCCCTCCACCCTACCTGATCTTTTTGAATTCTTCATCACTGATTCAATTGGTACTTTTGTTAGCACCCTTATTTTGTGTGCTTGAAAATATATGCGAAGTTTAAATGTGGCGTATACTAATGCTAAAATTAGCTTCTTAATCTTTGAATAATTCCTCTCTGCAGCATTAAATGTTTTGCTGATGTAATAAATGGGCTTTTCCACTCCTGCATTTCGCAAACCAAACGGCATTTTTGTATAACAGTATAAACCTCTTGGAGCGAAAAAAAAGCAGTATGTTCTTGATCTTCTTCAGCGATGGGGATTTGGTTATAACCTTTGTACCCATCTAAAGAAGACACTCTATTATTTCCCGCTGCTGATTCAACCATTTGAGAAATATCCGGCAATGGAAAACTATCTTTAGGGCAAGCCTTGTTTAAATCAGTGAAATCTATGCAAATTATTATCCCTTTATTTTTCTTTGGAACAACAACCATGTTTTCTATCCACTCTGGGTATTTAGCTTCTCTTATAATTCCCGCCTTAAGCATTTTCTGTAATTCTTCTTCTATTTGAGGATAGTAGGTTGTTACGATTTTTCTTATTCTCTGTTTAAATGGTCTCACATTCTTGTTAATCTCCAACTTATGACATGCAATTGACAGATCTATTCCAGGTATCTCATCCATGCTCCCCGCGAAAATATCTTTATATTCCCGCAAAAGATTGACAGTTCTTTCTTCCTCCTCTGCATCCATCTTGGTTCCAATCCTTAATATTAGGGGTTCTTCTATAATCCCAACATTTACTTCTTTTGTTGGTTCTGCCGCAGTGTAACTGGCCTTGGGTTCTCCCATTTGGTGTTGGATCTTTTATCATCTTCGCAGATCCATCTCCTTCCTCCGAAATTTCGTTGGGTATTCCTTCACCTTCTTTTGCTCTTATCATGTACACTCTAAATTATTCCTCTTTCTTTGCCTCATTTGCTATTTTTCTGCGAAATTGTCGCTTTTTTGCTCGTCCTTCATAATGCTTTACTTCAATTTGATAACATAATTTCGCATTGTCAATATCTCCTCTAATTTCACCTACTCCATTTGGCATGGGGAATCTGATGCATTGATGCAACGTTGATGCTACAGCTTTAATTGCGTGTATCCATGGCCTCCCCAACGGCATGTTATATGGTGATTCCATATCCACTACGCATAGTGTTACTTGTGTTTCGATCTCTCCTAGTGGAATTCGCACCACTATTTCTCCTTTAGGTTTTGTTGTGGATTTTCCAAAGCCATGAACAAGATATGTTGAACAAAACATTTCTTCATCTTTGAATCCCATTCCTTTGAACGCATGATAGAATATTATATCCACTGAACTTCTTGTATCAACTAAAGTTCTGTTCAATATCCATTATTCCATGGATTTTGTTGTTGTCCCCTTCTCTTTTCGTGTAATAGGTACTGTAATAACCAATGGAGATGTGTGGCTCAAATTTTCTTTTGGTATTTCTGCTGCCGTGAATGTGATTTTTTGCTTTTCCCAATATTTCAAGGGTGATGTTTTTTCTACCGCCATAACCTTCCTTCCTTCAAAATCTCGTTTATGTATCCTTCCCTTGATGTTTTCATGGAATTCATTAACCATTGTTTTTCTTATCATTTTACACTCCAATCTTTTGTCATATTCATTGACTCTAATCATTTTTCTTCTAACTGGTTCACCGATTTGTTTAATCACTTTCTTGATTTGAACAATCTCAACAACAATCTTCAATTTTCAACCTTCAGTCCCTGTTTCTAGCGCCATTATGTGGTTGCAGGAAATCCTACAACACACCCCTCACAAGATTTCATTAATATTCAACTCATTCTTGGATTAACAATCTTAATTTTATTGATGAATCTTTGAACAATATTACAAGAAAAGATAAAGGAATCAAAAATAACCACTGCTCTAGATTTTCTCTCTCCTATTTACTTGCTTCTTAACCAAAAAGATCTCTCTCTTTCCTTACAATTGAATGGCTATTTATAGGGAATTACATAATGGATGACAGCTAATCTGTCCTTCATTTTCGGATATGGCTTGCGACATTCTCGCAACCTTACAAATGTTAATCTCGCAAACTCCCTAATTTTCGCAGGACTATCACATTTTTCTCATGATTTAGCTGACGTCGTTTATTATTTCGTTTTTGAAGTTGTTCTGCGACACTGTTGTGTTGTGTTGTTAATAATTTCGCTGAGACATTATTGCTGCGAGATTCTGATCCTATAAAATATGTAGCCAACTGTCCAATCTGAGTATGCAAATCTTTATTTGCAGCATCGTTATTTTGTTGATTATTCAGTACTATTTCCTTAAGACCCTTCATGACAGAAGTAAATTCCTGCATAGTTTGCAATATGATGTTGAACTTATCATCTACAGATGAATCTTTATTATGTTCTTGATGTTGTTATGGTTGCTGGAACTTTTTTGGAGAAGCATTTTGTCGACCATAAGCTTGGATAGGAGATGCTTCTTTCTTGTTTGCATAGCTAAAATTTGGGTGATATTTCTATACAGGGTTGTAAGTAGATGAATATGGATCGTACCTTGGCTTCATCTTCGTACGAAGAAATGATGATTGTTGTTATTATTTGGACTACTTTCTCTATGTTGTTCATCTGTTGTTCTGACTGTGAAGTTTCTTCTATCTCGATAACTCTTCTGACATTTGAGTTATTTATGGTGTAAAATTGTTGAACATTCGAAGCCATACTTTCAATCAAACTAGTTTCCTGCGAGATTGTCTTTTCAGTAAGTGAACCACCAGCAACTGTTGTTAAAGCATGGCTCAATTGAACTCACCAAGCGCTGTTATATCAAGTTTGGTTGTCATATTTTAGTATAAAAACTCATTTAGAGTCGCTTGATTATATACTAGAGTCAACTTCGTTTAGGTTAGACTAGAAAGTCTAGGAATGTTGATACATACAAGTATTACTCTGAAGACCTGAAGAATGTGCAGAAGTAACGAACTACAACGACGACATCATCCTTCCCCTTGAGGTTTGTAATACTGACTTGAACTTGTTTCAATTCCTAACGTATCTTTCAAGTCGTGCGTATTGAATACATAATATGCGAAGCTGTATATACTGTATATATTGTATATTATACTCTAGTGATGGGACATGATCGTAATAGTATGATCACAATATTAAGGAATTAGACTACAAGGTATAACACTTATCTTTTGAACTTCGTAGATATGACATCGACATAATCTTGTATATAGTTTTATGATTATGTGCAGGGGTTATGGTGAAGATTTCATCATAGGAAACAATGTTTTACATTTATTTAAAGGAAGTACATTCATGAACTTGTTTCATGAATCTAAAGGGAAATCAATAGGTTTATTCATCTTGCTATTCATTGCATATCTTCGGAATGACCAATATGTGTGAGTTGGTAGAACCAATCTTAACTCAGGTTATGTATCTTGGTATAACCGATCACATTATCTAGACTTATGATTTGGTATGATCAGTCCTGGTAATTGGTGTCATCGATCATAAGTAATCACCATGAGATGGTATCATGGATCCTTGTAATTGGTGTGACCGATGCTAGTAATTGGTGTGACCGATCATAAGTGTTGTGTGACCGATCCTTGTAATTAGTGTAACCGATCCTAGTGACTGATGTGACCGATCACAAGTAGATACCATTTTTAGGTAAAACCGATTCTAGTGATCGGTATTACCGATCTGAACCCGTGTATGTGACTTGGTAGGACCGATCACAACTAACCATTGTGACTTGGTATGAACGATCACATAGTAGTATTGGAATAAATTGTGAAAAATACTATAACCCCCCTTCTATATGGGTTCAACATATAGAAGCCCTACTAAATGGATCATTCATTATCAACTCCATACTTTAGGAAAATGATATTACTAGGCCCAAAAAATCAAATTTTCTTCAGATCTGGCCTATAATTAATTATCACGAATTTTAATAATGACAACACTACCCTTTTTTATTTATACAAGAGATAAATCATAATATATTTTCATTTTTAGATTTTGTCTCTCTCTCCTCCATACGAGATTTTCTTCTGCAAAAATGGTTTCTTGTCAGATTCTTCATTTCCAGATCTGAAACAAGATTTTTCTCCCGAAATCAAGTTCTCATACAAAACAACATCGTCAACAACTCTTGTTCTTGCGATTTCAGTGCATATCGGTGAAGAAAAATGAATGAAAATCGTCAACAACAACTGTAAATGAAGATTTAATCATCAAATCATGATTCAAAGATAAGTTCGATATATCTTCATCTTTTCATTCGATTTAAACTTCTAATTTGTTGATTTCCAAATCGATATCAGAAGAAAAAAAATTTGTTTACTGTTGAAAACCTAATTGATCTGATTTCATCTAGAAATATTTATTCAAAACATGATCAGAATATAGATCTATAGTTATTTCATCTTGATCTCTCTTTTGAGATTGAAATTTTCAAAAAACAATTGTCAAAATTTTTTCTAGGGTTTCGAATTGAAAATCGATTTAACTTTTAATCTATATTTCCGATAGAAAATCTAAGTTTACTTATGAATTCAGAGCATCTTAATCTCTGTTACCCGTCACATGAGATCGGAGATGGAAACAACACGATTTTTCTTGAATCAATCGATTCATGTAATTTGAATCTAGGCACGTTTATGTTTGTTATTGTTATTGTTGAAGTTGTTTCTGTTGTTGTTTTAGGTTCGATTTATTGTTTTTATATTTTAATTTGATTTTATAGGGTTGATTAATGGTGTTGGTGATAATTTTGATGGAGAGGTTGAATAATAAGTGGATAAAATTGAAGGAGAATATGAGAAGAAAGAGGATGCACCATGTTTAGTTTCTGTTGCTAGCCAGTGTTGGTGGTCTTCACAGGTAATTAGTTGATCTCAAGAACTTAATCATGTATCTAATTTAGAGTTTCTGTAACTTTTAATTTGGGATAATATGACTTATACATGCTTAATACATTCGGTTAGTTATTAAGATGATTGCATTGTCTTATGGATCTATTTTTTACATATGAATTGCAAAGTGTTGTAACTTTGGTAGCTAGATGGATGTGTACCTAGTAGTTACACATGCTAATTGGATAGGATAAAAAGTTTATGTTTATATTTTTGCAAGCTCTTATGGAATGGGATAACATGCAGATTGGATGACACCGTTATAACTTTTAGGTTATCACCTTTATGTTGTTATAACTTTTCCAAATGTTAGAGTACTCATTATGTTGAGTTTATATTAGTATCATCCATGTAAAACAGTTCATAACTTGTAGTCG
Source organism: Papaver somniferum (assembly GCF_003573695.1). Classification (NCBI taxonomy): domain Eukaryota; kingdom Viridiplantae; phylum Streptophyta; class Magnoliopsida; order Ranunculales; family Papaveraceae; genus Papaver; species Papaver somniferum. Next base: position 949,414 of record NW_020649304.1, read on the forward strand.
TTGAATGATTCGTCGAAAGTATTAAGATATAATTTTAGGGAAAGTCATGAACCTTATGTTTGTAGGAAACCCATCTTTTGATGAAATTGTGTTGCAATCAACATGTGTATCTTGCGTCTACACATCTGAACTGCATGTGTAACTCTCAGTTACACTATTCAGATGCATCTGTAACTCCCAGTTACACTTGTCATATACATGTGTAACTCCTATTTACACTAGTCAAGTGCATGTAAAACTAGTTATATATATACATTGTTGTGTGTATTTTTCTTTTTAATCTCTGTTTATGGGTAAAAACTGTTTCTGCTGGTTTTGGTAAATTTGGGTGTGTGGATGAGAAATGAATCTAAACCTTAAACAATGCACTGCACGGGAGTACTTTAGATTCGAGAGATCAATTTGTACAATCCTGGCCTAAACCAAGAAATGGTCGTTCCAGTCTTGCTTCGATCACAAAGTGAAGGAGAAGGGTTAGTCTTATGGAGTGAAGCGAAGAAGGTGTTGAGACCAGAATGGTTAATTCTGAAGGTGTGGTTATTTTATGACTTGTATCAGAATTTGGAACTGGCTTGCGGAATGTAAGCTATCAGTTCTTTGGTATTTTCTGGATACTGTGTTGTTGTTCTAACCAAAACTTGTTGTTTTGTTGAAATAGGTAAAACCTATTTATACAAGTCATATTGAACGCATTCTGATCTCGTAGAAAGTTGGAATAATTGAGTGATGGAGAAGTGGGGTCACGTGTAAATGCCAGAAACCACGTTCCCACAATGAAGGAAACTGGTTAGTTTACACCCACTACTTCTTGCCGCCACTAACTGCCCTGCTTTCTGACACTTTCTTATAACGGGCGTATTGCACGCCGCACGTTGTAAACTGCCAGACCAATACCCTGATGAGCATCCCCCAGTTTGTGACATATTTGATGCCTCGAGCATTTTCGTGGAAAATGTGTAGCAGATTGTTGAACGATTCTTGTATGCAAGACTTAGGTATTCTGATTAATTGTATGCCAACTAAGTAGCAGATAGCTATGTGTATCAAATTGGTTAGTTTATGCCAAGACGCCACTACGCCACTAGCATGCCGTTATGCCACTGGTATGCATTAAATATTTCATCATACCATCGACATATGCTAATAACGCCACTTTGCTATTATCAGATGCCAAATGGAATGTGGCCATAATCAACGGCCACCCTTTCTCACAGGCCACAATCTCAGCCGTCCAAATTCGCCACAGAATTGATAGTGGCAGGTTTTAGGAGATCATCCACACATAGCTATCTGCTACTTAGTTGGCGTACAATTAATCAGAATAGCTAAGTCTTGCATACAAGACTCGTTCAGCAATCTGCTACACGTTTTCCATGAAAACACTCTATACATCAAACATGTCACAAACTGGGGGATACTCATCAGGGTATTGGTCTGGCGGTTTACAGCGTGTGGCGTACAACACGCCCATTATAAAAAAAGTGTCTGAAAGCAGGGAAGGTAGTGGCGGCAAGAAGTAGTGGGTGTACACTGACCCGTCTCCTTCATAGTGGGAACGTGGTTTCTGGCATTTATACACGACCCCACTTCTCCATCACTCAATAATTCCCATTTTCTACGAGATCAGGGTGTGTTCAATATGACTTGTATAAATAGGTTTTACCTATTTTCGACAAAACAACAAGTTTCGGTTAACAACAACACAATATCCATAAAATACCAAAGAACTGATAGCTTTCATTCCGCAGGCCAGTTCCAAATTCTGATACAAGTCATAAAATAGCCACACCTTCAGAATCAACCATTCTGGTCTCAACACCTTCTTCGCTTCCCTCTCTAAGACCAACCCTTCTCCTTCACTTTGTGACCGAAGCAAGACTGGAACGACCATTTCTTGGTTTAGGCTAGGATTGTACAGATTGATCTCTCGAATCTAAAGTACTCCCGTGCAGTGCATTTGTTTTAGGTTTAGATTTGTTTCTCATCCACACACACAAATTTACCAAAACCAGCAGAAACAGTTTTTACCCATAAATAATTGGTCACCACAGTGGGAGATTAATCTCTCGGTTGCAATATCGAATTCAATTATCAATTTCATTTCCATCCCAATTGGTCTTAGGCTTAATCCAATCATTAACTAGAACTCATTTCAGTCAAAGATTCCAATTTCCCAGATGTATCCTGGTCATTCGAACCTTTCAAAAATAATGAACAGCCAGAAGCCAACCACCATGGAAGGCGTGATAAAAATGCTAGAGGATATGGCTGCAAACCAAGTTGATATTATCAGGCGGCAAAATGAAACACTTCGTGTCCTGAAGAGTATGATAAGTCGATTGAGGAAAGAATCAGCGAGTACCTGTCAAAAAGATCTCACCAACCTCCAGAATAATACGAAGGACGTTCAACCTCTGTCCAAGTCCTGTATTTCTACCAATGAAGATGCAAACGGATCGCGTAGCCACAAGCAGGGGAAAAATAGCCAATTGGATTCCACCAGAGAGCCAAGACAGTTTCACAAGATCAAGGAAGGAGATTTGCAAAGTATGCCGCAGTGTCTACAGGACAAAGGTAAAGAGCCGTCCTATGAAGCTTTGTTGGAAAACATTTACCTCCAAACCCTCGCGGAGGTTCGAAGCGTCGTCCAACAGTCCGCGGCCACGACTGCTTTACTTAAGAAAGAGGCACCTGAAGAGGGGGAAATCTTCCAAGACGCATACCTAGCCCAACCACCTCGTGTTGCTTCCACTGATGCGGATCCCTCAAGAGAAATTACCCTTCAGCAATACGGTAGAAATAAACGGTCTGCTCCCGAATCAACAATAACTCAAGTGCCAACTCCTCCTTCGAAAAGAGCTTTATACCAAAACCTGCCAGAACTCCTACTACCGCAACCGTTGATGCGAGAGAATCCAGACCCAGAATATCCACGCTTCCCGTTGCCTATCAGAAGAGTCTTGGAGTTGCTGGAAATTTGGATACGAGAAGGGGTGGTCCAACTACCCCCGGTATGGTGTCTACCAACTAATCAAGAGATGCTAGATTCAAGATATTGCCATTATCACAGATTCATCCATCATCCTACCAGTGAATGCAATGCTCTGAAGCGCATCGTCCAAGAAAAGATAGATTCAGGAGAATTGCGCCTGGGGACTAGAGATTCTCTGCCTTGCCGCAGATCGGCATAAAGATATTACACAGACAATAAAGGACGACTGGGGACTTCTCGCGGCCAGGATGGCGTCACACAATAAACTCGGGTTTGCTCTTGAAGATCCAGTTTGTTGAAAGACCCTAAAGCGAGTAAGTTTTGTCAGACAATGTTTACACAACCTATTATTTTGAATTTATTAAAGGTGTGCACATGCATCAATTCTGTATTGACAGTGGAAACCGATAACCCAATTGTCCCAAGATTTCATACCATCCCATATTTTCCCTTTTCATGTAACATTCATGGTTTCACAATTTTTCTAAAATAATTGTGCTACTCACATTCGTAATTCGGATTCCAACATATCAGTTGATCTAAGTGCCATTGTTCCAAAAATAATAATTCATTCCAAAAATAATCCAAAAACTCTTATAAGAAACAATCATCTATCAATCTAAAAAAAACAGAAAATCAAACCATAAAGAGGCGTCTTTTGCCTTCCAAAAAAAAAAACCTAAGGAAAAGAGGTTCAGAAAAATAAAAGCATTCAAGGGAAATTGTCCAACAACAACCCGTTCTTCTTGGAGAAAGCATCCTTCATATTTTGAAGAGCATCCTGCTTCAACTTCAACTCCTGGGATAACCTCTCGATTTCCGCCTCCTGCTGGCTAATAAAGTCCGCGGAAGGGACTCCGGCCATTTCAGTTTGCAGCTTTTGGATTTTGGAAAATCCTTCACATAACCAGGAGGCGTTAAAATCAAAGTTCACACACATGTCCCGATGGAATTCACAGCTTTTGATTACATCTCCAGAAACAGTGTATCCAGTCACACTGCACATGTCATGGATTGAAGATAAGGTTTCCTCCACACGCTTAACCAGTGTAAAGCGACTTTCAATCTTCCTAGTCGTGGCAATATGCCCATACTTTTTCCATATCTTGGTATGTAGCTCCGCATACTTCACTGGCACACTGAATCCTCCAATCAGCACATGACCCTGAAAAAGAGCCTCAAATGGAGGATCGAAAACGACACCTGCAACTGGATGTGCGACTAGCAAAGATTCTTTGGAAACAATCACGCCCGTCACCACGACAGCGTTTTCTGCCATTGGAGACAAAGTAGCATCTTCACGACGATAAACCTCTATCTCCAGATTACCAGCGTGTACGGTTTCCATGATTGGAGACACAGTTACATCTTCATCGTCATGAATCTCCATCTTAGGGTTATCTTCAGAAGCGACTTCTTCCTGTAAATATCACCAATTGAATATTTATTCCGTATAAATAAACAGTCCAAGAGGAAAACGTGTGGGAAACTCACCGACTCATCTACGGGCCCACTGGAACTGGAAGAAGACTCGCTGATACGTTCTGAAGTACTTTTCCCATCACCGTCGGATCCCGAGCTTTCTGCTTCTTCGTCCTCCTTTTCACTATCAAGATGCTCAGTATCGCCAAATTTTTCTTCAGAATGTGCCATTTCCTGGCCACGTGCAAGTCTAGTAAAGGCGTTTATCTTGTTAAGACCCTGAATTAAAAATGGAAAAGATTTTCAGTGGCGACAGTTTAGAATATTTACGCAATTCATCCAAGTCAGGAAGAAGATCGTACGTACTTGCATGTTGGAAGAACTAAAGGTCACGAGAGCCGTCGAACGCGATCGGAAGCCACCTGCACGACTCTTTGATCTTTGCTCCCTTTTCTGGGGACTGTTCCCATTTTAACTAGGAGATTTCCGCTTAATCGGAGAAGGAACCCTCAACAAGGGGTGCTTTGCTAAAATCTTAGAGGAGGGCTTGCCGCGTGGATTTGTCACAACACCCTGCATGAATTGATGAATAGCGAGAAGCTCATCCTTCCAGAAGACATTATATTTGGGAGTCGTCACCGGTCTTCATTCTGAGAGCAAGAATGAAAGGCTTTTATCGGGTGCAAAAACGTTGTTATCAAGAACGGTGGGTAGCAATTCATTTGGAGCTGTCAGTGGGCGGCGGAATGGGACTCCCTGATCAAAGCCCATATGTCGAGCATCCCTGTCGATGTTTTAAGGGACTACTTCACCAGACCCTCTGAAAAAAGATGGCACATAACCAGGTATGCAGTTTTGTTAGATCATAGCTCGGTCGACCTCGCATGCGTTATTATATCAAGCATGTTTGTCAATGTTAGTGATCAAAACTATGAGTCTTGATTTTTAATCTATTATAACTAAGTCTCGGACTAGGATAGAAAAGTGTAGTTGAGCTCAAGGACTTCATGGCGATTCATCATACAACGACGAAGATCTACTCAAGGAACCGTGGAACTTCATCAACAAAAAGGTATGTGGACACTTGAACTTATCTATCACTCAAAAGTCTATCTATTCTATCTCCTACTTCTTATGAGACAAAAAGTCGTATGCTATATAGACTGGATCAGACACATTTGACATTTCGAGCTGAGTATTCACTACTTATCTTTTTCTCGAAATCGTGTGTTGGTAAAGCGTTTCGCTTTGATAAAGTTTATCTTCACCTAGTGACGAGAGTCATGAAAAGTTTCAATTAATCTGAAAATTACTCTGACGTGAAACGGTCTGTGAATAACGGCTATATAACGTCCTCTGAGAATGTCTCAATGATTGGAATAAGAGTTTAGATTATATAACCATGTATTCCTTAATCCGAAGTTTTCGAACTTTGTTGATTAAGAGAAACCGGAGGAATTGGCTTTGCCAAGTCCGCGAACTGACGGAAGTTCTCTTGCCGAGAATTTCTGCTGGGATTTTCCAAAAACTCGTTTGCGTGTTTAGTCCGCGAACTGGGGGAAGTCTCTTTGCCGAGATTTTCTGTTGAGTTTAGAAAACTCTGCCGGTTGCCTTAAGTTTGCGAACTTGTTTGTGAGCTTAAGTGGTTATGATCTAAAGATGTTCTCTGAACATGAAACTTATATTACTAAGGAATGCTTTATGCAAACCGTGGCTATAAAGTTCATGAGCCGATTCATCGAATCATCTTTGTTTCAATTATGTCTTGTGTAGTTACATAAGATCTCATAGCAATTGAACAACTCTCTAACTAGTTCATTTGAGTCAATTGAACTAGTTATGGTGAAGAAGAACTAGGTTAATATGAAATGCTCATATGGTTTAACCTTTTGGATTACTATGTTGAACCAACATACACGTACACGTTTGGACATGGTTTTCACAAACCCAGTAAACGTCTACCCAAGTGTGTGTGACAAGCTAAGTTTTCGATCTAACGGTTGAGAAATATAAGATTGAATCTAAATCAGGTTTTCATCTAACGGTGAATATGGATTGCTTTGTAACTAAGGCAAAACCCTGATTTGAAGGCTATATAAAAGAGACATCTAGCATTGTGCAAAACTAATCCCCACACGTCTGTGTGATACTAGTGCGCTCGCTAGAGTCGATTCTCCTTTAACCTTTGGTTTTCTTCTCTAAAACCAGGTTAACGACTTAAAGACTTCATTGGGATTGTGAAGCCAGACCGATACTACTTTTATCGTAGTTGTGTGATATCATATTGCATCTTCTATCGTATGAGTACAATATATTGATTGGCTTGAGATCGTGAGAGTTCTCCGATAGGCAAGATAAAGAAGTCACAAACATCTTCGTTTCACTGTTTGTGATTCCTCGACAAACCGCTTATGTAGTCAAGAAGGATTGTTGAGAGGTGATTGATTAATCTAGGTTGTTCTTCGGGAATATATGACCGGATTATCAATTGGTTCCTGTTCACCTTGATTTTATATCTTAAGACGGAACAAAACCTAGGGTTTTTCTGTGGGAGAAAGATTTATCCTTTGATAGACTTTTCTGTGTGAGACAGATTTGTTTATTATCAAGTCTGCGATTTTGGGTTGCAGCAACTCTTAATTGTGGGCGAGATCAGCTAAGGGAATCAAGTGCGCAGTATCCTGCTGGGATCAGAGGCGTAGTAGTACAACTGTACCTTGAATCGGCGGGAGATTGATTGGGGTTCAACTATAGTCCAATCTGAAGTTAGATTGGAGTAGGCTAGTGTCTGTAGCGGCTTAATACAGTGTATATTCAATCTGGACTAGATCCCGGGCTTTTTCTGCATTTGCGGTTTCCTCGTTAACAAAACTTCTGGTGTCTGTGCTATTTCTTTTCCGCATTATATTTTATATAATCGAAATAATACAGGTTGTGTGTTAAGATCATCAATTGGAAATCCAACCTTTGGTTGTTGATTGATATTGATTGATCCTTGGATATTGGTCTTTGGTACCATCCAAGTTATTCCTTATGTTTGATTAAAGACTCGCTATTGTTTTAGCTTGAGTAAATAAAAACAAGTGAGAGATATTGACTCCTTGAGATACTTTAATCTAGATTGAGTCTGAATGTCTAGTTGATTTTCTAGCAAAGTATTTCGAAGTTAGTCCATACATATTGCTAAGTGAAATATTGGGTGGTGTTGTTAGACCCCCGCTATTTCAATTGGTATCAGAGCAGGCAAACACATTAAAGACCTCATCAGTCTGTGTTTGTAGCGATCTGACTCTATGGACAAGAGTATTATCTCTGATAAACGCGTCACCAGTAATAAAGATTCTCTCTCGTCTAATTCTATTAAAGATAAAAGCTATTCAATCTCGAATATAGAAAAACCTTGTGGTTCGACGAGACAGATAAACAATGGCATGTGTGTTTTTGATCTCCCTTCGGAAGAGACCTTCTCTTCTAATGAATGGGATACAGCTGAAGAGAGTAATTTGATTTTAAATCTTGTTAGAATTCAATATGTCAGATTGGATCAGTTAAAACACCATGTCAATGTTCTCCTTGGTATTGTTAGAAATTACAAAGTCCATGGCGATGCTGAAGATCATCTTCATTCTTAACTCTTGAGGATTGCCTCGAAAAAGATGCCTTGGATATTGAACGTCGTTTGAATAAACTCTCTGTTCAAGGGTGTTCAAAGCAATCTAACATATCAAGAACTTCTGATGCTTTACTATCGGAAGTAAAAACAGGTGTTCCTAATGTTACCACCAAACTTGGGACATTCTGTAAAAGAGACAAATCTTCTGATGATAATATTAAGACAACATCCTCAAATCATTCTTATGATCAAAAGGTATGTATGGTATGTGAGACCAAGAGTTATGTTAGACAAAAGAGAAACTCTAAGTTGAATAAAGGCTCCTTAGTTCAACTGCAACACACCCTAGATTTGATTCTCAAAGGTGTGACTGACATCCGTATGATTGAGCCAATTGGCTTTCGTACATATCCTTTGTATGCTACCAGTAAAGTCAGTACAGTGAGTTCCTCCAATGTTCAAGGGCAGAATAGACGTCTTAATAAACATCGTCCTAAGGAGTTTCAATGCCCTGTCTCTAAAAGCAACCTTGTTCCTGTTGAGAAAGTCATCCCAGAAGAAAGGAAAATCGATGAGATGAGAAAAGATATTAAATAGATAATTGTAAGATACAAAGAGCTTGTGAACAGATTATCTTCTTCCTCATGTCAAGACACTTTTGGTAAGAATTCTAATTATGTCTCTTATTTTGATGACAATAAATTTTATGATAATTTCTCATGTCAGACAAGATCCCTCTCTAAGACTAAGAGGAAAAACAAACTTAACCAAAAACACAAAACTCTTAATGAGCCTATGGCTCATACTTGTGTTAATTAATCACAAGTTTCGAGAGCTTACTCATAAAAAACCCTGTTGAGCAAGTTTGTGTTAAAAACAGGCATACTTGTTGCTTGCATCTGATAAGTTAGGCTATTTTCTTATCGTCCATAGCAAAACTTATGTTGACAGATCCGCTAAGAACAAGTATTGGTTAAGTCAAAAGATTTTGTTGCATAGAGTCTTAAAATTTGTGTTTAGGTCATGTTTTCAAATGCCTTAAGGACTTTATTTTCAATGGGTATTTGTTGTACTCGAACGGATTCTGTTCTGACCCGAGTCAACGTTTTTGATAAAACCCTAAATGGTCGTCCCCAAGAATAAATATCCAACTTCTTAGGGTTACAAGTCACGTATGTGTACTCCTGGTTGTTTTCGGATTTTCAAGAATGTCTTCCTCCTCTTCTTGTCATGGTGGTTTTGCAAAAGGATTTCTTGACAAAGGTGTTGAGGTTGATTCCAAGAGGAAGAGGACACTTGTAGATGAAGATCATCACAATGCCTCATGCTTCTTTGGCTATACTCATGAAGATGCTGAAAAGGATGATATGATTTCTGCTGAAGTTGTTCATGACTTTCTCAAGTACTTTGGGGAAGCAAAACAACAGCTTGTTGATACTCTTAAAGGTCTTGATATGGTGAAAACTGAGTTGGAAAAGGTTGTGTTGACCTTGGTCTCATAAAATCTCAAATCAAGGATCTTCGAAAAGAGAATCATCTCTCCGTTGATACTGAGAAGGATGTCAATCACAAGCTTGAAGACTTCTTGTCTCGTATGGATCCTGAACCTCCCGTGTTCATGTTCGCGGTTGAGGATACACCGGAATCCGTTTCCCTTTAGCTTGTCCTCTTCTTTATATACCTAGTATGTCTTCTTTTTGGATTAGTTGGAAGAATATCTAGAGATTTAATAGCGAAGATTATGACTACACATAACTATTTTTGTTTTCATCTTCTTATGTTAGTTTTTAGATTTATTTGTTTTTAAATTCTAAAAATATTTGGAGGATGATATTATTGCAGTATTAATCTGTTTTGAAGTATTGCAATATTTTTATGGGATATGTATTGTTTGTGTCCGTGAACTTGAAGGTCCCATATTGTGTCAAAAGTAAAGTTGTTCATAAATTGATATTCGTATTGATGAAAGGGCGAATAGACTTTTGACAATTACAAAAGTTATGCCTATGCGGTCATTTATTTGATGGAAAATAGGATGAAATCTTTTGTTTGACAAGGATAAAGTCTATTATGTCGTTATGCAAATAGTGATGGAAAATAGAATAGATCCTTGTATGTTATCCACGGCATTGATCTTCATTGATCCATTTTGTTATGTTTTACAGTGAAGGCTCCATTGTGTATCTTATGTTGAGCACCTTACAACTATGTCAATTAATATTGGCCTTGTTGGTTGTTCCATGAGATGTTATATGTTGAGCATTCTTGAACTAAATTAATCATCTTGATTGGTTATTTAGTTGTTTGCTCCGAAAGTCTTCTTTTGTCGAGCAAAATCTTTTGACATTTAAATTGATTGCTTCGGTGATTAGTTTGGTTGTGTATTCCAATTAGATTAATTATAGGTTCTCTTGTAATTAATCTAGTTGAGTTTTTCATATATTCCACAAGTTCTTGTGTTGAGTATATGAACGGCTATACTAATCATGTTCTATTGGTTGATGTAGTCGTATATTCCGTAAGGTTTTCCTTATGTTGAGTATTTGAACGATTAAGATAGTCATCTCCGTGTGGTTATCTTAGTCGTAGCTTCGTGAGTTTTCTTATGTTGAGCAAAATCAATTAAATTGATCACTTTTGTGGTTTGATTTAGTTGCGTATTCCGATTAAATTAATCATGGGTTTACTTGTGATTAATTTGGTTGAGTTTTGGATATAAAAAATCATTTCCATGGTTTTTGGTGTCCAATTAAAAAATCCTTCTTTTCTTTCGAAATTAAAGTCGCTCTTGTTGTTCTTTCGGGAATGACATCAAATGGGGGAGAGTTCTTTTGAACTTGTGCTTAATGGTAATATCTTGCGGGGTGTGCGGCTGTGAATTTTATAGGGGTTATCTTGTATCTTAAAACTCCTTGGTGAATGCATTTAGCTTCGTCTTTATGATTGCATCTAAATTAAGTTGGTATGTATTTTTCTTTTAGTCTATGAAATGTCTCTTGTGGAAATTTCATTATGATCTCGTTATTTTACCTTTGCCAATTTTATTGACAAAAAGGGGGGAGAAATAATGTAGTTCACACTACAAATACATATGGTTTTCGGATCATTGTGTAAGGGGGAGTGGTTTCCATGATCGAGATGGAGTATTGACTAAGGGAGAGTGATACATATCACCATAGTATTGTTGTTAAAGTGGTGATGCAATTGGACTTTGATGTTACATAATGATACTATGACACTGTATAATAATGATCGATAATCTCGATTTCTCTCATTGTTATAGCTACGGATCTCCAACAACGGTGGTGCTAAACTTACAACCTTTGGGATCATTGGAGTACTTGGAAGGACGAAGATTTCAAGGAACGTTGAAAATTAGACTATGGAATAAGAGCCACTAAAGTTTATCTTTTTTGTATTCCATATGTATTAATAGTTTTGTCACTAAAATTGACAAAGGGGGAGATTGTTAGAGCATAGCTCGGTCGACCTCGCATGCGTTGCTATATCAAGCATGTTTGTCAATGTTAGTGATCAAAACTATGAGTCTTGATTTCTAGTCTATTATAGCTAAGTCTCGGACTACGATAGAAAAGTGTAGTTGAGCTCAAGGACTTCATGGCGATTCATCATACAACAACGAAGATCTACTCAAGTAACCGTGGAACTTCATCAACAAAAAGGTATGTGGAGACTTGAACTTATCTATCACTCAAAAGTCTATCTATTCTATCTCCTACTTCTTATGAGACAAAAAGTCGTATGCTATATAGACTGGATCATACACATTTGATATTTCGAGCTGAGTATTCACTACTTATCTTTTTTTCGAAATTGTGTGTTGGTAAAGCGTTTCGCTTTTATCAAGTTTATCTTCACCTAGTGATGAAAGTCATGAAAAGTTTCAATTACTTTGAGAATTTCTCTGACGTGAAACGGTCTGTGAATAATGGCTATATAACGTCCTCTGAGAATGTCTCAATGATTGGAATGAGAGTTTAGATTACATAACCATGTATTCTTTAATCCGAAGTTTTCGAACTTTGTTGATTGAGAAAAACCGGAGGAATTGGCTTTGCCAAGTCCGCGAACTAACGGAAGTTCTCTTGCCGAGAATTTCTGCTGGGATTTTCCAAAAACTCGTTTACGTGTTTAGTCCGCGAACTGGCGAAAGTCTCTTTGCCGAGATTTTCTACTGAGTTTGGAAAACTCTGCCGGTTTCCTTAAGTCCGCGAACTTGTTTGTGAACTTAAGTGGTTATGATCTAAAGATGTGCTCCGAACATGAAACTTAAATTACTAAGGAATGCTTTATGCAAACCGTGGCTATAAAATTCATGAGCCGATTTATCGAATCGAATCATATTTGTTTCAATTGTGTCTTGTGTAGTTACATAAGATCTCATAGCAATTGAACAACTCTCTAACTAGTTCATTTGAGTCAATTGAACTAGTTATGGTGAAAAAGAACTAGGTTAATATGAAATGCTCATATGGTTTAACCTTTTGGATTACTATGTTGAACCAACATACACGTACACGTTTGGGAATGGTTTTCACAAACCCAGTAAACGTCTACCCAAGTGTGTGTGACAAGCTAAGTTTTCGATCTAACGGTTGAGAAATATAAGATTGAATCTAAATCAGGTTTTCATCTAACAGTGAATATGGATTGCTTTGTAACTAAGGAAAAACCCTGATTTGAAGGATATATAAAGGAGACATATAGCATTGTGCAAAACTAATCCCCACACGTCTGTGTGATACTAGTGCGCTCGCTAGAGTCGATTCTCCTTTAACCTTTGGTTTTCTTCTCTAAAACCAGGTTAACGACTTAAAGACTTCATTGGGATTGTGAAGCCAGACCGATACTACTTTTATCGTAGTTGTGTGATATGATATTTCATCTTCTATCGTATGAGTACAATCTATTGATTGGCTTGAGATCGTGAGAGTTCTCCGATAGGCAAGATAAAGAAGTCACAAACATCTTCGTTTCACTGTTTGTGATTCCTCGACAAACCGCTTCTGTAATCAAGAAGGATTGTTGAGAGATGATTGATTAATCTAGGTTGTTCTTCGGGAATATATGACCGGATTATCAATTGGTTCCTGTTCACCTTGATTTTATATCTTAAGACGGAACAAAACCTAGGGTTTTTCTATGGGAGAAAGATTTATCCTTTGATAGACTTTTCTGTGTGAGACAGATTTGTTTATTATCAAGTCTGTGATTTTGGGTTGCATCAACTCTTAGTTGTGGGCGAGATCAGCTAAGGGAATCAAGTGCGCAGTATCCTGCTGGGATCAGAGGCGTAGTAGTACAACTGTACCTTGAATCGGCGGGAGACTGATTGGGGTTCAACTATAGTCCAGTCTGAAGTTAGATTGGAGTAGGCTAGTGTCTGTAGCGGCTTTATACAGTGTGTATTCAATCTGGACTAGGTCCCGGGGTTTTCCGCATTTGCGGTTTCCTCGTTAACAAAACTTCTAGTGTCTGTGTTATTTGTTTTCCTCATTATATTTTATATAATTGAAATAATACAGGTTGTGCGTTAAGATCATCAATTGGAAATCCAACCTTTGGTTATTGATTGATATTGATTGATCCTTGGATATTGGTCTTTGGTACCGTCCAAGTTATTCCTTGTGTTTGATTAAAGACTCGCTATTGTTTTAGCTTGAGTAAATCAAAACAAGTGAGAGATATTGACTCCTTGAGATCCTTTAATCTAGATTGAGTTTGACTGTCTAGTTGATTCTCTAGCAAAGTATTTCGAAGTTAGTCCATACAGATTTCTAAGCGAAATATTGGGTGTTATTGTTAGACCCCCGCTTTTTCAAGCTTCGCAAGAACACAGTTTATCCAATGCTCATATTCTCGTCAGCCGAATGCAATGTCACGTTCGAGGCGAAAGAAAAAGTATCTGGTTGAACTATGGAGGCGTGAACCGGATCCCAAGGACGAAAGTTAATTGCGTGCGCGTTGTCAAGAAAATCAATGAGCTTTGAGCCAGGTCTTGGACGCCTCTCCAACCAACGGAATATCCTAGAGCCGCCATATGTATCAGGAAATGAGGCTTTCGAGTTGGGAGCGTAATTTTTGAAATTCTCCCAGAACCATGCTTGGAGAAAGGCGACATGGACTACGATTCTACTTTCATGTACCCATTAGAGACATACATTCTGCTGCTAAGTGATCCAGATGGGTGTACAAAGAACCAAGGAACAAACTGCTGATGGGAAGAGCAACGCCTTTCGCTAATTTGATAGCAAATTTGATGAGTTTCTGCCTTATCTCCTTCTTTCCAGATCCATCGTCAAAAATGTCTCTGGATAACCACAGAGCTAAAAATGCAGCAACATGGAGTGTATCATCCAACACCTGGTCCTACTATGGCTCATCAAGGAACCATTCAGACACCCACCAGTTATAGAAGCACTTTTCCTCATAATCCTTACAGATATATCCTGTTGCTTTCGTGACCAAAGTGGCATGCATTTCTTTTTCTTCCTCGGAAAAGATGACGTCAAGATTCCCAATTATTGGAAGACTCAACAGAACGGCTACGTTTTCCAAAGAAATATTCATCTCACCCCATCTACATATAGCCGTGTGAGTTTCCAAACACCATCTGAAGATGAAAGTAATCAAGCCTGCAACATCTTTTCTGATTTGAAGTGTCGAATATTCCATGACAGCATTCACGATTTGCGCCCCAGTCAGATTAGCTCTTACATGGTCTCGGCTTATCATGAATTTCATCCATTTATCATAAGAGCGCAATGGGATATGACAGATTTTGAAGTCTATGGGAGAAGAAAGATACTCTTTCTTCTGAAGGCAAAACCTCATTATACGCCCTGGACAGACTGATTGAACTTCTCCTTCATTCTCTGAATCAGTCAGGAGGGTCGCCACAAATTTGGGATGGGTCCTTGTAACAGCAGCAGACTTTTTAAAGAACTCATCATCCGCGTTCGGCTTGGAGTTGTTAGCATTTCTCGATGCGGATGCAGAACTGCTTTCAGGTGACATCTTATCAAAATTCCTTATGCTGCTTTCACTTTCAAAATAACTACAACGGAGCAAAAACGGAGAAAAGTTACTACTTTGGAGAAAACTGTGCATGAAGATTTTTTGTCAAAATCGAGTATAATGATCAAGAATCAATGACAAGTTTTCCACGGGATAATTTTATTTGTCCATAAGTCATGGAACACATAGCCAGAAGGAGTGGGGACTGATGTTCGCTCCAGCAAGCCGTATCTTGCCGCGTGAAATATGTCCTCGGCCAAAACCGTATCTTGCCGCGGGAAATATGCCCCCGACCGAAACCGTGTCTTTCTGTGGGAATTGTGCTCGCAACAAAAAGAAAAACCTAAAGCTAGGTTTTATGGAAAAGTGGTCGACGGCGGCCGCCCGCCCATGCATGCTTGCTTTGCATAATAATTGACTTTGTTGCTATTAATGTTGTGGCTAACGCTACTTTAATACTACTAGCAAAGAGGAATCATTAATGTTGAAGTATTTCTACAAGTTTATGGAAGACGTGACTATGGCTAGGGTATACACCAACACAGAAGAGCAAACAAAAGAAAAGAAAAACGTTGGAACACATACCTGAAATATGCTTGTTTGCTTTTTTCGCTTTGCTGCTAACACGGAGACGCAGAAACAAAGCCAACGATATAAAAATAAAGAGGATGGGCAACGCCTTTTATATGCATGGTTCTTTTGGAGTTTTAGTAGAAGAAGGTTTCCTTTTTAGGCCATGCACAGAAGAAGGCAGTTGGGCCCGCGACACCAACGCCCCATGGTATCAATCCCCGCGGCCAAACCAGCAGCGCCATCATCACCGTTCCACGGCCAAGCCAAGCAGCGCCATCATCACCGTTCCGCGGCTAAGTCAAGCAGCGCCATCATCACCGTTTCGCGGCCAATCCAAGCAGCGCCATCATCACCGTTTCGCGACCAAGCCAAGCAGTGCCATCATCGCCGTTCCGCGGCCAAGGTTGCAGCGCCAGCATCAACAGTACGTAGCCGAAGCTGCATCGCCAGCATTAGCACTCTGTGACCAAAGTTGCAGCGCCAACGCCAGCACCCTGTGGCCAAGCTGGAAATACGCCAAGCCGCCAACACAAGGGTCATAGACTACCCATGCCTCCTGCCAAAGGTTAGTCGAATTTTTACTGGCAATCTCTTCATGTCTTGCCCTTTCGATTTTATCCTTGTCTGTCACCATCTCATGCTTACCCCGCAACAATGCCACTGTTAAGAGCTAAGCAGGGGACTTAATGTTGATGGTGGTTTTTAGTTCAGGGTTAAATTTGTAAAACGTTGCATTTAATGTGTCGTCACTCTGCAAAGAAACGAAGCCATGTAAAAGCGATGAGTGTTCAACCTCTTCACCGGCATATTTATTGATCAACTCAATATTTCCTCATGAAATTTATCCAGACTGGTGCATGTAGCAACAATCCCAGATATTCTGTAAATTTCGGCGCCATGCCCATATTATTCAATTAAAATAAGTTTCTTTGAATACTTTATGTGCTATGTTCCCCGGCCGAACCCTTAATGTTGATATGGCATGAAAATTTATGTTCACTTGCAACAGAGTAGCACGGATTTCCAAGTATCGAGGTTAAGGTCTTTGCATAAAAGTACTCAATCAGAAAGCATAATGCTCTCTGTCAATAAACTTAAAAGAACTTTGTGTCAACACATAGAATTAAATCAATTTTGTGATAATTCACAAGATTTAAATATAACCCAGACTAATTTGCAGAAATTAGGGTTTTGCACCCTGCGCAGTATATTAGACCCCGTTGGTCGAAATTAAGCTTAGGCGAACTAAGCAATTAATCCGCCATAGATTAGTAGGTGCAAAATCCTTCCCAGAATCAGAAAACAAGAAATAAAAGAGCCGCAGAATAGGAGAAGCAAAGGGAGGCGTGGCCATGCCTTAGGCCAGCCAGGCACCATTTGCCATTGGCCAAGTCCCATGTTGCCTAACCGACCCTATTTCCCTCGACCAATCAGGTCGCTTTAAACCTGCCACACGCGCATGAGTTGTGGCTGGGCCCATACCTGCCGGCCCTATTTCCCATCGACCAATCAGGTCACTTTAAACTTGCCACACGCACACCAGAAGTGTGGCCACGCCCACGTTTGGTCATCCCCCTTTTAATCGACCAATCAGGTTGCTACAAACTTGCCACAGTATTAAAAAAGGGCAAATTGCGCCAGATGGTCATAAAGCCAATTGGCTCTCCAAAAACCGCGCCAACATGCCAAACGTGCAATGTTGCGCCAACATGCCAATGGCATGCCAAACATGTCATGCCAAGCCAAAGCACTAAATGTGCATGCCAAGGTGCCACTTTTCCGCAGCAGCATGCCGGACATGCCAAAGGTGCCACTCCGCAGCAGCATGCCGAACGTGCCAACGTGCCATAAATAGCGCGCCTACATGCTAAACCACCTTCTGTTAGTGGCCAACGCCATAACAGACTTAAATTATGGTTTTCTAGTCAGAAGCGCGACTTTGCTACATTAACTAAAACCTTAATTTCCATTCGTGGCACAAAATATGCCACTTCGGGCCCCACAACATGCTACGAGCCATGCGGGACCCAAGAATCCCTAGAAAAGGAGCCATATCATAGCTACTCGTGGCAATACTTGCTCATGTGGTCGTTTCCACATGATGGCCTGGATATGGTTCCTTTGGCGTGGCTCTGGCGCCGTTTGCACAAAACATCGTTGTGCCACGGTCACATGCCACATGCCGCATGCACTAATTAGGGTTTCGACATGCCAAACCCTAATTTAGGCAAAGTTGCTACGCCAACCAAAGTCAAGTGATTCTCCTAAAGCCTTAAGTTTAATATAGCAACAAGACCAATGTTGTCGGAGCCATATTTGGGTCTAACACAAATATGCCAAAATAGCTGCCATGGCTAATCCATTGGCATGCCACTATGCCACGGGCTACGCCAGGCGTCACTATACCACTGGCATGCCGCTATGCCACCGTTACGCCAGGAGACACTATGCCACTAGCATGCCGCTATGCCACTGGAATACCTTAAATACACAATCATACCATGCCAATAGCGTCGCTTTCCTATGCTAATGGAAGTGGCCATAATCAACGGTCACCCTTTCTTATAGGCCACAATCTCAGCCGTCCAAATTCTCCACAGAATTGACAGGCCTATGGCAAGTCTTAGGCGATCGGCCAAGACAAGCCTAATAACATCACATGTTATTCTCCTGCGGAAAGTCTCCTGACTTTGACTTGTCACATATAGCAATCTGCTACACGTTTTCCATGAAACACTCGAGACATCAAACATGTCACAAACTGGGGGATACTCATCAGGGTATTGGTCTGGCGGCGTACAACGTGCGGCGTACAACACTCCCATTATAAGAAAGTGTCAGAAAGCAAGGCAGTTAGTGGCGGCAAGAAGTAGTGGGTGTAAACTGACTCGTCTCCTTCATAGTGGGAACGTGGTTTCTGGCATTTACACACGACCCCACTTCTCCATCACTCAATCATTCCCACTTTATACGAGATCAGGGTGTGTTCAATAGGACTTGTATAAATAGCTTTTACCTATTTTCGACAAAACAACAAGTTTCGGTTAACAACAACACAGTATCCATAAAATACCAAAGAACTGATAGCTTTCATTCCACAAGCCAGTTCCAAATTCTTATACAAGTCATAAAATAGCCACACCTTCAGAATCAACCATACTGGTCTCAACACCTTCTTAGATTCCCTCCCTAAGACCAACCCTTCTCCTTCACTTTGTGACCGAAGCAAGACTGGAATGGCCATTTCTTGGTTTAGGCCAGGATTGTACAGATTGATCTCTCGAATCTAAAGTACTCCCGTGCAATGCATTTGTTTTAGGTTTAGATTTGTTTCTTATCCACACACCCAAATTTACCAAAACCAGCAGAAACAGTTTTTACCCATAAACAGTCGGGTCCCACATGACTCGTGGCATGTTGTGGGGCCAAAGTGGCGTAATTTGGGCCACAACTGGAAATTAGGGTTTCGACTAATGCCACTAAAGTAAAGCAGTGTTTCTGATTAGGTAACCCTAATTGAAGTCTGTTATGGCGTTGGCCACGAACAGAAGGTGGGTTAGCACGTAGGCGCGTTATTTATGGCATGTTGACACGTTCGGCATGCTACTGCGGCAGAGTGGCACGTTTGGCATGTTTGGCATGCCAGTTGGCGTATTGGCGCAGCATGGCATGTTTGGCATGCTAATTAGCGTATTGGCGCGGCATGGCATGTTTGGCATACGACTAGCACGATGGAGTGGAATTGCATTTTTGGCATACACGTTTGGCACGTTTGGCATGCCATTAGCATGTTGGCGCGGTTTTGGAAAGCCAATTTCCTTTGTGACCATCTGTCGCCATTTGCCTTTTTAAACACTGTGGCAGGTTTGGAGCTACCTGATTGGTCAATAGAAAATGGGGCGTCCAAACATGGGCGTGGCCACAATTATAGTGTGCGTGCGGCGGATTTAAAGCGACCTGATTGGTCGATGGGAAATAGGACCGACAAGTATGGGCCCAGCCAAAACTCATGTGCATGTGGCGGGTTTAAGGCGGCCGGATTGGTCGACAGGAAACAGGGGCCGGTCAGGCAACATGGGGCGTGGCCACTTGCAAGTGGCGCCGGCTGGCCTATGGCACGGCCACACCTCCCTTTGTTGCTGCTCCTATTCTGCGACTCCTTTTATTCCTTGTTTTATCATTTTGGGTAGGATCTTGCACCTACTAATCCATGGCGGGTTAATTGCCTAGTTCGCCTAAGCTTAATTTCGACCGGCGAGGTCTAATATACTATGCAGGGCGCAAAACCCTAATTTTTGCAAATTAGTCAGGGTAATATCTGAATCTTGTGAATTATCACAAAATTGATTGAATTCTATGTGTTGACACATAGTTCTTTAAGTTTATTTCCAGAGAGCAGTATGCTTTCCGATTGAGTACTTTTATGCAAGGACCTTAACCTTGATACTTGGAAATTCGTGCTACTCTGCTGCGAGTGAACACAAATTGTCATGCCATATCAATATTAAGGGTTCAGCCGGGGAACATAGCACAGAAAGCATTCAAAGAAACTTATATTAACTGAATAATACAAGCAATGTGTCAAAATTTACAGAATATCTGGGATTGTTGCTACATGCACAATTCTGGATAAATTTCATGTGAATATATTGAGTTGCTCAATAAATGCGCCAGTGAAGAGGTTGCACACTCATCACTTTCACATGGCTCTGCCTCTTTGCAGAGTGACGGCATATTAAATGTGAGGTTTTACAATTTTAACCCTGAACTAAAAACCACCATCAACAATCTCATAAAATCTTATTGTTTTTTGTTACTCTTCAGGTTGCCAATAACTCAATAAAGTTGATTGCTTATTTTTGTGGTATTTTTTTAGGATGGTCTCCTTAGAATTGGAGTTGGCGCTATGGAATTTAGGACCAAGTGAAGAAGATTGTTGACACACTAATGGTGCTGAAATTGCATCCATAGATGTTGTTGGTGTGTGGATGTATTGATAATGTTGTGAATATATTATTACATTTGATATTTTTATGGATTAAAAGTATTTAAATGTAGTTCGGAATGTTTTTTATACAGAGGTTGTGGTCAGTCCTCCATTTGTGTTCTTTACCTCGGCTAAAAGTTCATTGTGTCCTGATATTCAAATGGATGCTTGCTGGGTGAAGAAAGAAGGTGCTTTCACTGGTGAAGTTAGGTATGCCTGTGTTCAGCCTTTGCGCATTTGATTAATTACTTTTCAAATCTGATCATCATCTCATATTTGATTGAATTTATCCATCCATCCATCACTCCTAGCCATATGCATGTGTAACTCCTAGTTACACTAATCATATGCATGTGTAACTGGAAGTTACACAAATCATATGCATGTGTATTGTAAGGACCCTCAAGCTCATCAACACTATTAGACTAGTCAAGAGACGTATCAGCCGCTAATAACTCGATTAGTTTATCACGAACGTTAATTAATAGAAATTAACCTAACAACAATCTAGATGCGAATTTAGTACCGTTGGATAGATCTAGAAAATTTATACGAATTAGACTTCTCGAACGTGTCATTCGGGTACCGTACGAAGAAGATAACATCAATTTAATGAGAGGGGCGATTAAACCGACTGGGGATTCCCATATCCATTTCAGCGGGTGTTCCATAGTTTTTCCCCTTGGTATTATCGGGACAAAATCGAGAAGATATACCCAAGACTCTTATCTTATTTTCTTTCTTATTCTCTTCTTCTTTCTTCTTGTTTCTCTTTCTTTTTCTGCTCTTTCTATTTCTTATTCTATTAACGATCGAGAGATGAAATTGAGGCGTGGTTGAGTGAATCAAATCATGAGGATGTATAAAGGAAGGAGGTTTATTCTTCTAATTGCGAAGAAGAATTGAGATGCTATCGTGTATGTAAAGAAATTAAGGTTTCTGGTTTTGGGTTTGAAATTCAGATAAAGAATTAGAAGATGAATTGAGACTTTAAGTGACGAATTAAATATGGGTTTTTGATTGATTTAAAGTATTGAAGTTGGTTCAGTGGAGAATCGAAGGGTTAGGGTTTCTATTCTTCAGGAAATAGAAATTAGGGTTTGTGATGAAGGATTCAGGGAACATCAAGAGATGAAATTGAGCTGGAGATAAGAGTAGAATCAAGTTTAGCTGGTGGTGGTGCTAACTTTGGTATCGACTAAAACACAGAGATCTGTGAAAGACGGAATTGGTACTAATGTGGATTGCATGGAGTTATAGTAAACTGAACTAAGTATGGAAATAGATATAAAGGGTGTGTTATGAAGTTGTTGATGCTGAATTAATGGAAGCAATAGAGAGTAATTCAATATTAAAGAAGATTGGTGGTGGTGCTGGAGTTGATTGAAGTCAGGAAACCGAGAGAAGGTAAATCAAATATATTTGGAATTAGATTTATCTTGTTATGTATTTGAATTATATGTTTTGGTTTCTGAATTAGGGTTCGATAGAATTTGTTATGAAGATTGAGAATTGTTTGTGATGTTGGAGATGTATGTTATGAAATGATGTCGATGCAGAGTTGCAGGTGACAGAGTGATGTTAGATAAAGCTGGCTGAGTTAAGATTCAGTTACAGTTGTTGTCTATGGTGTTATGCTCAAGAACATTAGCCCTGTGTTGTTGTGTTCAATTGTAGTTGTAGATTAGAAGTAATGGTAACTGGATATGATGTTGTTTGCGAAGATGAAGTGAAATGGGGTTGAAGTGAAAAGACTGTTGGCTTTGGCAAGTAAAATAAAAGAGAAACATAATGGAGTTGTTGCTGGTGGTGTTGAGTTGGTGGAGTAGTTTGTGGAGGCACGGCTTAGTTGAACTGAGATTGATGTGTATGAGTAACTGTTGTTAGTGGATTGAGTATGATCTCCATTGAAGTTTCAGCATGATTGAATTACAGTCTCAATGGACTGGACTGTGTAATTGTGATGAACTGGTGTTGGTGTAGCATGTGGTGATGAAGTTGATAAGAATGAGGCTGAACTTAGGTTAGATGATTAGAGTGTTATGTGTTTGGTTGTGTTGAAGATAGATGATGTGAGTGTGTTTGAAATGAGAGAATTGGTGATACTGATGTGAAGTTGTTGTGTAGTTAAGTTGAGAATGCAATGTATGGGTTTTGTTGGTTAGAAATGTGTTCTTGGATGTAGTTGTATGGCTTGATGGCAGTCTCTATGAAGATTTGTAACTACTATTGCAGAATTGAGGGAATGAAGAAGAATGGTGATTGTAGAGTTGTAAATAGTGGTTGATGTGAAAGCTTGGAACTACTGCAATTGCAGGTAGGCTGTTGTTCTATTTATAAGTTGAATTTGAAGTTTCTAGTTTATTTAAGAATGAATAATTTGATATTGTTATGTTAAAATGGAAGTTAAGAATATAAGATTTCTAGTTGAAGTAAAGCTGTAATAGATTTAGACTTATTAGAGTCATCCCAGTCAGTCTAGCTGACTTAATATGTTTAACTGACTTAGGGTATTTGACTGAGTTAACTCAGTGACTAGACCCGACCAGGCTTGACTCAGTAGACCTTGACCGATTTGACTAGTTGACCCTGGACTTGACATTTGACTGACGTTGACTGCTAGAGACCCGTTGATTATTAGCTTGACTGTTAAGTATGACCGTTAGTTGACCCAGATGGACCAGGCCTTAGATTAATGGGTCGGGTTGTTGGACTTGGGCTTAGTACCATGTATTCTTAGTTTGATAGTTTGGACCCCGTATGGTCCGAATTAGTCTTTGGTTCCTTCTACAAAGTTGTAGACATTCATAAGACATGTCTAGCGAACTATAGAATCACTTATTGAATTAGTAAACCTTAGATATGTTAAAGATAGATAATAAGAAGGTGTAGAACCATAAATGGGCTTAGTATCATTAGATAAAACTATATGATTC
This sequence comes from Papaver somniferum, assembly GCF_003573695.1. Taxonomy (NCBI): domain Eukaryota; kingdom Viridiplantae; phylum Streptophyta; class Magnoliopsida; order Ranunculales; family Papaveraceae; genus Papaver; species Papaver somniferum. Next base: position 972,975 of record NW_020649304.1, read on the forward strand.
TTATATGAGCCATTGTGTCTAGATTATTAGAGTTCTTATGTGATTAACAGTTAGTTGTATTAACAACGATCGATTCAAAGGATGAACCAGTGGAACGTGGATCTCGAGGTAGGCGTGGATTGTCATCAAAAGAGGTGGGAATTTACATTTAGCTCTTTTGTGATTATTGTTGTTTTCTTTTACAGAAATTTATGTTTAACAAATTGATGCATAGTCTAATTGTGCATTCCATGCATTGTTTTATTTTAAACTCTGAAAGTACTGTTCATTCTTTTAATCTTTCTATTGTTTGGAAAGGAATTGCAATGCCTTGTTTGTCTTTATGAATTGTTTAGGAAATAAGAATTTCCATTTGATTGTTTGGAAATGAGAATTTCCATCTGTGGTATATAGGGTAATGCTCCTTCATTTACTGGTGCGGGACGAGTCACCATATTATTATCTAGGTGCGGGACGAGTCACCATATTATTATCTAGGTGCGGGATGAGTCACCATATTATTACATTGTTTATAAGGAGTTAGGTCCATATACATGATTGTTTACCTTTGTGAATTGGTTGTGTTTAGTGTTCAGGGAAAACATGAACTGTTTTCAAATCATTTCCAATGATTGCATGAAAGTTAAATGTTATTCCTACGGGGCACCCCTTTAAGGGATGATGTGCTCACCCATTCTCACTTTCTGTTTCAGAGACAGATCAGAGTTGCGCAGCGAAAGCTTCGAGGAGTTGAGTCTGTCATTTGATTAACTTCTGATATGTTTATTATGTTGTATATTCCATATGTAAACCAAATGACTATTTTATATGTATCAGTTGAGAGGAGTTCTTGTATATGTATATATTTCAGAGCGGGGCTAGTTTTGGGTTAAGTTTTGTAGCAGATTTCTTAATTGAATGCTTAAGTTTATGATTTAGATCCTTAGTGCCTCCTTATTTAGTTAATCTCTTGGATTAGTCAGCTGCTAGCTTAGGGGGCGCTACAATGTTGGTATTAGAGCTCACTATTAGATCTTAAAATGGAAAAGATAGGAGTAGCCAATGCCAGTTAGTAAACTAGATTAGTTTTGAACTGGGTTGGGTTGTGAGATAAATCTTAATTACTAAAAGCTATCAATAATTAAAAGATTTATTGGATTGATTGATTTGTTTGTTTGGTTGTTTGTATATGTAATGAAGTAAAAATTGTAGGATAATAAAGGTTAGGGAATAATTAATGTAAAAAGTGTGACCACATAGACAATTCAATACTAAAAATAGTGAGATTAGTATTATTGATAAATCTCGAACAACACATAGAAACTTATGAGTACCTTGACTTATTTGTATAATCAACTGTTTATAATTACATAAATGTTAACGATATTTTTGGGATTCAACAATATTCGTAAGAGTAGTTAGAATAATAGTTAAACCATCAATGTCATAATAAAAATATTATAATAGTAATTATAGATGACGATAACAATAATAATAATTTTAATAAAGTAATGAATATATTTATCAATTAGTATCATATTGAACATGACTTAACTAAAAATCTCATTGAAGACATATAACAATGATAAAATAATAATAATTATGAGTAAATAGTTATAGGAATCTGATAGCGTTTATTTACGATTAAGTTTTGTAAATTAAATTAATTACAAATTAGGGATATATGTTTTGCGTCTAAACTAGATAGTTGATATAATATATATTAGGCATTCGACTTAAGGAAGCGAGGATATAATATATAAAATAAAAAGACGCTTGCTAGAAATCTTGTATCGAGATTACCTTTGGGCTAACAAATAATCCAGTAAATTCTTAAAATGAAACAAATATACGTGAAATAATAATATTAGCATTCGGATACTTAGTGTAATATTATAATTAAAAGAAAATAAATTTGTAATTTGATAGGATCCTTCTTCGAAATAGATTCAATCATTTTTTTTTTTGAAATGGAAACTTAGTATGACGAACTTAAACTGTTAGAATTTAAATTAGTATTATATTGAGCATAATTTAAATTAAAATTTCATTTACAATATATAGCGATAAAATAATGATTAGGATTAAATAGCTAAGGAAAATTATTAGTGCTTATCTACGGTTAAGTTATGCGAAGTTAACTAATAACAAATTAGAATTATATGTTTTGAGTTTCAACCAGATAATTAATATAAGACTTATTTGATAAGATTAAGAACATATAATGCATAAAATGCATAAAGTAGATACTAAACTTGTTAACAATCTTATACCCAGATTATCCTTAGTTCAATAAATGATTCACTAAATCACTAAATCATATACATGAAGGAATATTTATAGTACTTGAATGCTTAGAACGAAATAGACTTAAATGATAATAAATTTGCCTATGAATAAGATACTTATTATTAATACCGAAATCTAAGACATGTTAGAATTTATACAGACTCAGATATAAATCATATTAAATTATGAACGCCAGTATTTACCAAGATATAGTATACGTATTCAACATGAATAGATAAAATCTATCATATCAATCTTTTCGTGAACGTAGAGTTATATTTGGAAGATTAAGGCTTAACATACCAACTGGATTAATTAAACTTAAGAATAATGAAAATGATAATATAATTAAGACAATAATTTTTGATAAGATAAGCAAATATATATTACTAATTATTGTATACGATAATAATGGCAACATGTAGTTTTTATTAACAGTACAACTTAAGCATTACTTAGCAATAATATAAAATAAAAGGAAATATAGTTAGATCAAATCAAATCTAGTATTAATAATAAAATTAAACTTGGCATTATGATTAGTTACGATTTAACTTTTATCGGCCTAAGAAATAAGAAATAAATGTAATAGTAATAAAATATTAATATCAAACAACTATGAGAATTTGTTAGCGATTATTTACTCATATCAAGTCACATAATGCAATAAACAAATAGATGCAACATTATATAGTAACATTTGGATAATAGTTATAACATTCAGTTATTCTTAAATAGTACATGAATTTAAAAATATATATGGTATTACAACAAAGTTAAAAATATCAAATATTATAAATTGACGTGAAATCGACTTTGGATTACTTATGTTGATAAAACAAATAAATAATAATAATAAAAATAAAAATAAAAATAAAAATAAAAAGAAATAAGTTTTGATGATTAAATTGCTTAAAAATGATGTGAACTGTTTATGAAGTAAAATTTTAAATTACACCACTTAAGATAAAAGTTTATAAATTAATTAATCTAATAAATTAATACTTAGTTAATCCAGCACTGGGGAATAGTGAGGTTGGTAATTCTGATGTGTTCGGGTGATACTGGTTACGTAGGTAGGCATTGTCAGGCGTCATGAACCTAGACAGGGCAATTGCATTCTTGTATCACTAGGCATTAAAGGGAGACTTGCTTCTTTTAGTGGACCGATAGATCCCAAATTTTACTTAGAAACTTATTTATAGAGTATTTTTCTCTCGAAATTAGAACCAGTGACTTATTGAAATAGAAATTAGTATAATTGAACCTAGAGCCAAAAATTTTAGTTGTATAATATAGGTTTGTGCTTGGTTTTATGTTGTTTGCGCTTAGACAAGAGATATGATTATTCTTTAAGGTGGGGAGTTTTGAAGACCATAAGGGTGGTTCGATTTTCGAGGACGAAAATGAATAAGGTGGGGAGAATGTAAGGATCCTCAAGCTCGTCAACGCTATTAGACTAGTCAAGAGACGAATCAGCCGCTAATAACTCGATTAGTTTAGCACGAACATTAATTAATAGAAATTAACCTAACAACAATCGAGATGTGAATTTAGTACCGTTGGATAGATCTAGAAAAGTTATATGAATTAGACTTCTCGAACGTGTCATTCGGGTACCGGACGAAGAAGATAGCATCAATTTAGTGAGAGGGGCCATTAAACAGATTGGGGATTCCCTTATCCATTTCAGCGGGTATTCCACAGTTTGTCCCCTTGGTATTATCGGGACTAAATAGAGAAGATATACCCAAGACTCTTGTCTTCTTTTCTTTCTTATTCTCTTCTTCTTTCTTCTCGTTTCTCTTTCTTCTTCTGCTCTTTCTATTTCTTCTTCTGTTAACAATCGAGAGATGAAATTGAGGCGTGGTTGAGTGAATCAAATCATGAGGATGTATAAAAAAAGGAGGATTATTCTGCTAATTGCGAAGAAGAATTGAGATGCTATCGTGTATGTAAAGAAATTAAGGTTTCTGGTTTTGGGTTTGAAATTCAGATAAAGAATTAGAAGATGAATTGAGACTTTAAGTGACGAATTAAAGATGGGTTTTTGATTGATTTAAAGTATTGAAGTTGGTTCAGTGGAGAATCGAAGGGTTAGGGTTTCTGCTCTTCAGGAAATAGAAATTAGGGTTTGTTAAGAAGGATTCAGGGAACATCAATAGATGAAATTGAGTTAGAGATAAGAGTATAATCAAGTTTAGCTGGTGGTGGTGCTAACTTTGGTATCGACTCAAACTCAGCGATCTGTGAAAGAGGGAATTGGTACTGATGTGGATTGCATGGAGTTATAGTGAACTGAACTAAATATGGAAATTGATATAAAGGGTGTGTTATGAAGTTGTTGATGCTGAATTGATGGAAGCAATGAAGAGTAATTCAAGATTCAAGAAGATTGGTGGTGGTGCTGGAGTTGATTGAAGTCAGGAAACCGAGAGAAGATAAATCAATTAGAATTGGAATTAGATTTATCTTTTTATGTATTTGAATTATATGTTTTGGTTTCTGAATTAGGGTTCGATAGAATTTGTTATGAAGATTGAGAATTGTTTGTGATGTTGGAGATGTATGTTATGAAATGATGTCGATGCAGAGTTGCAGGTGACAGAGTGATGTTAGATAGAGTTGGATGAGTTGGGATTGAGTTACAGTTGTTTTCTATGGTGTTATGCTCAAGAACATTAGCCCTGTGTTTTTGTGTTCAATTGTAGTTGCAAATTATAAGTAATGGTAACTGGAGATGATGTTGTTTGTGAAGATGAAGTGAAATAGGGTTGAATTGAAAAAACTGTTGGCTTTGGTAAGTAAAATAAAGAGAAACATGATGGAGTTGTTGCTGGTGGTGTTGAGTTGGTGGAGTAGTTTATGGAGGCACGATTTAGTTGAACTGGGATTGATGTGGGTATGAGTAAATGTTGTTAGTGGATTGAGTATGATCTCAATTGAAGTTGCAGCATGATTGAATTACATGCTCAATGGACTGGATTGTGTAATTGTGATGAACTGGTATTGGTGTAGCAGGTGGTGATGAATGATAAGAATGAGGATGAACTCAGGTTAGATGATTGGAGTGTTATGTGTTTGGTTGTGTTGAAGATAGATGATGTGAGTGTGTTTGAAATGAGAGAATTGGTGATACTGATGTGAAGCTGTTGTGTAGTGAAGTTGAGAATGCAGTGTATGAGGGGAAAACAAGATGAAGGTTATGTTGGTTAGAGATGTGTTCTTGGATGTAGTTGTATGGCTTAATGGCAGTCTCTATGAAGATTTGTAACTGTTATTGCATAATTGAGGGAATGAAGAAGAATGGTGATTGTAGAGTTGTAAATAGTAGTTGTTGTGAAAGCTTGGAACTACTGCAATTGGAGGTAGGCTGTTGTTGTATTTATAAGTTGAATTTGAAGTTTCTAGTTTATTTAAGAATGAATAATTTGATGTTGTTATGTTAATATGGAAGTTAAGGATATAAGATTTCTAGTTGAAGTAAAGCTGCAATAGATTTAGACCTATTAGAGTCATCCCAGTCAGTCTAGCTGACTTAATATGTTTAATTGACTTAAGGTATTTGACTGAGTTAACTCAGTGACTAGACCCGACCAGGCTTGACTCAGTAGACCTTGACCGATTTGACTAGTTGGCCCTGGACTTGACCTTTGACTGACGTTGACTGTTAGAGACCCGTTGACTGTTTGCTTGACTGTTAAGTATGACCGTTAGTTGGCCCAGATGGACCAGGCCTTATATTAATGGGCCGGGTTGTTGGACTTGGGCTTAGTACCATGTATTCTTAGTTTGATAGTTTTTAACCCGTATGGTTCGAATTAGTCTTTGGTTCCTTCTACAAAGTTGTAGATATTCATAAGACATGTCTAGCGAACTATAAAATCACTTATTGAATTAGTAAACCTTAGATATGTTAAAGATAGATAATAAGAAGGTGTAGAACCATAAATGGGCTTAGTATCATTAGATAAAACTATATGATTCTTATATGAGCCATTTTGGCTAGATTCTCAGAGTTCTTATGTGATTAACAGTTAGTTTGTATTAACAACGATCGATTCAAAGGATGAACCAGTGGAACGTGGATCTCGAGGTAGGTGTGGCTTGTCATCAAAAGAGGTGGGAATTTACATTTAGCTCTTTTGTGATTATTGTTGTTTTCTTTTACAGAAGTTTATGTTTAACAAATTCATGCATAGTCTAATTGTGCATTCCATGCATTGTTTTATTTTAAACTCTGAAAGTATCGTTCATTCTTTTAATCTTTCCATTGTTTGGAAAGGAATTGCAATGCCTTGTTTGTCTTTATGAATTGTTTGGGAAATAAGAATTTCCATTTGATTGTTTGGAAATGAGAATTTCCATCTGTGGTATATAGGGTACCGCTCCTTCATTTACTGGTGGGTGACGAGTCACCATATTATTATCTAGGTGCGGGATGAGTCACCATATTATTACATTGTTTAGAAGGAGTTGGTTCCATATACATGATTGTTTACCTCTGTGAATTGGTTGTGTTTAGTGTTTAGGGAAAACATGAATTGTTTTCAAATCATTTCCAATGATTGCATGAAAGTTAAATGTTATTCCTACGGGGCACCCCTTAAATGGATGATGTGCTCACCCATTCCCACTTTCAGTTTCAGAGACAGATCAGAGTTGCGCAGCGAAAGCTTCGAGGAGTTGATTCCGTCATTTGGTTAACTTTTGATATGTTTATTATGTTGTATATTCCATATGTAAACCAAATGACTATTTTACATGTATCATTTGAGAGGAGTTCTTGTATATGTATATATTTCAGAGCGGGGCTATTTTTGGGTTAAGTTTTGTAGCAGATTTCTTAACTGAATGCTTAAGTTTATGATTTAGATTCTTAGTGCCTCTTTATTTAGTTAATCTCTTGGATTAGTCAGCTGCTAGCTTAGGTGGCGCTACATGTATCTCCTAATTACACATGTTATATGCATGTGTAACTCTCAGTTACACAAGTCAGCTGGTGTAAGCTTACACGATGATATGTCTCTATATGATTCTTGGTTCATTTATGATCAATGTATGATGAAAAATATTGAATGGTGTTGGCAAAAATTCTGATTGATTTATCTGTTTTTGAATTATTTTTTGAAGTGGATTGACTAGCTACCTCAAACTACACAGAGTTTTCTCAATAGTATCAGAAGTACAAGGATCAAGGTTTGTGTTTCGATTTTTAAAAGCCAGTACCTTTGGTTTATTTCATCTGAAACTTATACAAACAATTCGCTGGACTTGACTGATAGACTAGCTTTGGCAATTGATATCATGAGATATATTGACATATTTAAACTGAACCAAGAATGTTGTTCATGTGAAACCAATCGATTGAATCTGCAGTTTGATTTGTTGCTTTGGATGATAGCCATATGAAGTTTGAATCTTGTTCTTTTATTGTTTGTTTGACTTGTTTCATTTCATCGATGGCTTCTGTGAGGTTTCTGTTATTGTAATTGGCTTCCATTTAGAATGTGGTATATTGGTATGATTTTGGCTTAGGTTGCGAGAGGTTTCAAAACCAATTTAGTTATCTGTGAATGTCATGTTGAGTACTTGAATTCCAATTTTTTTTAAAACAATAAATGTATTAGTATTAAAGAGCATGTTGTTGAGCTTGGCTTCTGAGCTTTAATTGTTTTAAATGTCCTTTGGAAAGTGATTTGTAAGCTCTGTTATAGTTGTTTTCATATTCATTTACCCTCTCTTAGTGTGTGTATCACTTTTGAAGCTCTTGTTGTACCAATGTTGCAGATATGCAAGCATTTTGGTATCGAGGAAGGAAAGAATGGATGAGAACAGTTCTATTATAGGATGTGGTGGATCATTTCTAGGATTTTGTTTTATATATCAAGTGTTTTAACTTGTGTATTGTTATCAATAACAACCGATTATTATAATTGATAGGCAGAGAAATTATTGTAAATAAATATTAAGGCTAATACATGTAACTTTTGTATGTTTCTTTTGATGTGCAACTGTTATGGCATGTGTAATTGTGGACTACACATGGCATATGCATGTGTAACTTATCATTATACATGCATAAAACTAATGAGTACACATCCATATGCATGTGTAACTTGTAGATACACATACCATACGCATGTGTAACTTCTGCGTACACATGTGTAATATTGAGTACACATCCATATACAACTGTAACTCTGCATTACACATGTAATATGAATGTGTAACTTCTGGATAGACATGCCATATGCATGTGTAACTTCTGCGTACACATCCATATGTTGGTGGTGGTCGGGGGTGGTGGCGGGTGGTGGTTGGCGTTTATCAGTGGCGGTGAGCGGCGGTGGTGGTCGGAGTTGGTTGGCGGCGGTGGATGGCGGTGGTGATCGGAGGTGGTATGACGGTGGTGGTCAGAGGTGGCTGGCAGTGGTGGTCAGAGGTGGTTTAACGGTGGTGGTTGGTGGCCATGGTGGTCGGAGGTGGTTGGAACATAATCACACTATATTTTAATAATGTTGGGCCTAAATTTAAATTTTATTTAATTATAGGCTTGACAATATGCATAAGGGTATCAACCTTTTAATATTTCGGGGCCTAGATTTAAGCTTCTTTTAATTAAGGGATTGATATTATGGGTAACCCATGGGTCGGGACTTAGCCTAATTTTCCCATTGGAATATTGGTAAACCAATTCTAAACTTGTTTGGAAGTTTGGTAGAACCGATTCCAAGAAGCAAATCCATGTAAATATGAAATAAGGATTTGCAGTGAAAAGATGTCTACATACTTTGAACACGAGCAGTAACTCTTATCATTTATTGTTCAAATTGGTACTCAAGGTGATTCTGTGCGGAAATAAATTAAAAATCTTTTAATTAAGGTTTTTGGTTTTATATGCTTTAATTACCAGCAATTAATGCATAGCTCTAGAGAATAAGAATTAGTAATGTGCATTTACTAAGTTGGAGATTTTCTATTGAGAGATTTCAGAAATATTGGACCAACATTTATTGGAATTAGGAAAACTGAATTTGGGCACACATATCTTGAGAAAATTTTCGGTTTTGGAAATTCCTTGGTGTCCAAACATTCTTGGTCTATAAATACTTAAGTTTTCATTTCTATCAAACTATCCTAAGAGCCAGGTAAACTTTATTTCTTGTTGTTTCTGGTGGAGTCGTCTATTCGGAGAGGAAAGTATCCTAATTAGGTGAAATCTCTTACGAACGCTCATTTAAAGACTTCTGCGAGATCAAGAAGCTCTACGAGTAACGAGCTGTTTTTAGATCTAAAGACATCTTGTGATAATCCATTGTTAACAGACTCCGTTCTGTACGTGATTGATTACAAGAGATTCAAGTGGTGTTGTGCAGGTATTTGAATGAAATAGAAGATTTGAAGACGAAGAAGAATTCTTATTAGTTTTCGTATCTTGTGGATATGGTGTACAAACCTTGATTGGATGGGATCCAACTAATCGATTTATCTTTGATAAATCTGATTGATTAGTTGCGCGAGATCGACATTCCCTATATTTCTCTTTGAGATCTATATTGATTGAGTGTGAATCTATACTTGACTATTTCGGTAGTTATAGTTAGATTTATCTAACCAGACATAGGAGTTTATTAGATCAAACATAAGAGGCTTTGTCAACGACTCACCTATATCTTGTAGCAAGTGATTAAGAGTGGTTACCAAACAGATTCTTCCTTTGATGTTTGGAATATGATCCAAAAGACTTGCTATTGACGTGAGTGACTCTAGAAGTTGAAGGCGCATGGATACTGAGTGAACTAAGTAGCTAGGGGTAGTCTGCTTGGTCTCAACTATACGAAGTTCGTATTAGATTTTGTATAGCGGATTAATTCTGAGAGTATTCAAAACTGGACTAGGTCCGGGGGGTTTTCTGCATTTGCAGTTTCCTCGTTAACAAAATCTTATTGTTCCATTTACTTTACTTTTCACATTATAATTGTTTTATTATGATTAAAGTAAATTGCACTTTACGCTTACTCCGCAATACTTGATAGTGATCCTATAGAGTTTGGTTATTACCGAACCTATTATCAATTACACACTTTGTTTTTGTATTATCTCGATCTTGTATCCATGTCTATCACACAATTTATCTTGTTGTTGTATTATTTCGATCTCGTATCCATAGACGATTACACGAAGTGTGAACCGAATTATCATATTGTCTCGTCTCTGTCCATAGATGATCACATTCGGTAGAAGACTTATAGGTTGATAAATAAAAGATTGTGGTGTATTTGGGTACCCTCATCTTTTCAATTGGTATCAGAGCAAACAAACACGAAAAGATCTAACAATCTGTGTTTGGTGCGATCCAACCTATAAGACATGAGTCGAAATAAGTAAATTATAACTAAACTTATAAATGACTCACTTAGCGTACATCAAGATTTGGTGAATACTTTCTCCCAGAAAGTTATGAGTATCCGGTCAAAAACTGGTTCTAAGTAGAAATCAGGTCCAGAGCATCTCTCTGATAAATCCATGAAAGGGACTTCTCATGAAAAAATAAGGATACATCAAAAACTAAAGGTACAATTGCCTATTTCAGAATCTGTTTAGAACCAGAACCAGTCATCATACAAAGAGATCCTTTGATTTCTCCTGATGAGAATGTCATCTGAATACCCCGATCAATGATGGAAGATCTGACCATCTTGGAGGATTTCTTCATAAATATCAGCAGACTGTCAAAGTCTTGTAATACTTACATCACTTGCTTGGATGATGTTGTAAAGTTGGTCTGTACTTTACAAGCAAAACACTGTGAACTATTCCAAGAACTATTGTAGTCTCAAAAGACCTCTAATAGTAATTTGGCAGAATTTATCAAGCTATTCTTGGAAAATGGTGGTTTACAAAAGGAGATCGACAGTCTCAAGAAAAGTCGTTATGACGAACTCAAATAGGAATTACTTCATGTAAGTTCTCTTGAGACCCAAGCTCTGTTAAGTCACAATATCTTGTGCGTAAAGAAAAAGGATCTTGAATCAAGATCTCATTATGGGAAAAAATTTCTGATCAAACTCATGAAAAAGTGGGAATTCCTTCTGAGCAGTATCAGAAAAATGTTATCAATACAAGCTCTGATAATTGTCATCGGACAGACAACCACTTTATCAAGAGTAATTCTCAATCCCACATCGATAAATAAAACGCTACTCTAATGGTACTTGGTGAGGAAAATCCCTATTACCCCAACACTCAGCAATGTTGAAAAGTACATCCTTATAGTACCCAATCTTTTGATGTAAGGAAGCACAAGTATCTGGGCATCTAGTATCTTGTTAATATCTCTTATTCAACATAGAGAGAATACACAATATACTTGAAGATATTTAATAAAATGTTCTTCATGAGTAGAAAAGTTATCTTACAACAACTTGTGTAAACATGATGAGTTTTCTTGTCTAATGTATTTTTAGATACATGATTGAGATCTATAGGATTTGGAAACACATAAGATGCGAAATTATTTTCGAATCTAGTCAGAGTTATTTATTCAAGGATGATACCTATGTTTGGTATGTGTTGAAATCCTCTGGTATATGTACTCATCTTGTTTGAGAACTTATACTAAAAATATGTATCCTCAAACAAGATCTCAAGCCAAGATTTTGAAAGCCTTGAGTGAAACTATTAACCTTGTTGATTCCTTCAAGAAATTCGGTTGTGAGGATAAAGGAAAAGAGAATGAAGATGTGACATCTCAAGCAGGAGTTACTAATCTTCTTGTCCAAAATAGTTTGGATGCTAAGATTGATTTTCTCAATCTTCGTCAAGTCCTCCTAGAAATGTTGAAACTCATCATAGACAGGCAGTATTACTAAGAACTATTATCCGTAACCAAAGAAAGCTGATTAAACTTGGAATCGGTAATAGGGAGTATGCTCGGAATATTAATAGAAAGGTTAATGCTTTAGCATGTGAACATAATCAAGGTACAGAATCCGGGAAATCAGTCGTGATGATGTAGATGAAGATCCCGAGAAATTTGAGGATATTGAAGATGATATTTGAGAAAAACTGTGCAAAGATCTAATCAGAAAATAGACATCAATGTATTGATTTATTTAAATATTTTTGTATAAGGTCTATTTTGAATAAAACTATTAATTATTATTTATGAATAAAATTATTATTTTATAATTTTTGTTTCATGTGATAGTTTCCTATTACATAGCCTGTGAATGAATGCTTATATTTTTGCTATGTGTTTTCAGTTTATGATATGTATGATTTCAGTATTTATTAACATTAATATTCGATCTCATATGGTGTAACTCTTATGATTTGTGTGGCTTTTTGATTTAGCGGGATTAGGTTCTAGCCCATGTTGGTAGGCTTTATCAAAGGATCATAAGTTGTTCCAATTGAAACTCATATGCTAAAATTTACAATATGTTGAATCAATTTATGTTTACATGAATTGTGTTTAATATAACATATGTGTTTCGGGTTTTCAACTTTTGTTATTGGCACGCATTGGTTAAAACCGGTTCAACCTTTCTCTGGTAAAGGCTGCTTTTGTTGTTGTTCTTTTGTTCTTGCGAGAGGATGACAACACATATGGGAGAGTTCTTATTTGAACTTGTACTTAATGATATATCCTTTTGGGGAGATATGGCTGCGAAAATTGAGGTAACGATATTTGTTAGTTAATCGTTTTCCTGTTTATCTTGCATATATTTTTCTTTTGCTTAAAAAAATTTCGGTACAATTAATATGTTACATTATGTTTTGTATGGATTGTTTATGTGATTCAATTGTTTTCGGTTAAGAAAAACCGTGTCAAATTATTTGGCTTATTGTTTGATATCTTCTTTATTGTTGGGTATCAAGTGTTTTTGCTTCGCGAAGTTCGGTGCAGTTGCGGTGCTATAATATATATATTGTTTCAATTGCTTCCGGTTAAGAAAATAATTGTGCAAGTCAGTTTATTTTGGTTTGTATCTATTGTTTGTGGCTTAATAAAATTACGGGATCATTTGTTTAGTCCAATTGATTCCGGATAAGAGGAACTAAGTTAATTATGATCTTTGTTAGACTTATCAATTGGAGGATTCGGTTATTTAAGTCTAATCGAATGCCTTGACAAGAAAAACTAGTTAACTAACCTAGTGTTTGTCTTGTCTAAAGGGAAAGGTCTAAGTTATTGTTTGAATAATTATAGCATGATGAGGAAAATAAAGTTAATTCTGATCTTTATTTTGGTCTTATCGAAACAAGCGATTGTACATACGCAATCAGTCCAACAAGGGAATTAATGGTGGGTTTGGATGTAGAATTTTAAAGGGGTAATTTATGGGTCCAGGGGATTTGGTAGAATTATGTTTCCCTCTGTATGTTTGGTTGCCCGAATCCTTGGAATCACGTTTCCTACGGGATTCAGTTTTCCAGCAAATCCTCCATATGGAGTCCGACCCCTCTCCCCTAAGATTTACTGGGAAACTTATCAACAGATTTAAGGACCCACTTTTTTTTTTAACTATAAATCCCATATATATGCAATTTTAAGATTTGAGGATAATGCCAAATGGTACAAAGACTTTAAAATAAGAAAACTCTATGAATCCTAGGAATTTTAATTGAATTACCAAACACACAAGGGATTATAAATTTCTGGAAACGGTGAATTGTACAAACAAACCCATCATAAGTTTCTTAGTCAATTTGTTGGACTATAGGGAAAATTGCCTCGGGAAATTGATAAAATATTGAAACAAAATTACTTTGTAGTTTCGGTTTTAATATTGGTTATCTAATATGGTATGTGAAACCTTCGTGCTTAACTCTTATAGGTTGTATACAAGTCTTTTAGATTTGTAAAATCCTTTCGGTTTGTGCTTTATTTGCTCAAACCTTTGTCATTCTGTGACAAAAAGGGGGAGAAATATATGGAGTAAAAAAGTGATTTTTAATCACTAAGAAAGGAAATTATGCTTAAACGTTATATATAACAAAAATATAGGAAAGAGTAAAGCATTGACTATTGTTGTGTAGTATTAAGACTACAAAAGGAGAATAACAAAGATGTTTGAATTGAATATATACATAGCTTGCCTTTAGGGGGAGTAAAAAATTTTGTTATTCAAATGTCAACATCGGCATTGATTGAATATATGAAGGTTATTCTGCTGTTGAAATTTGGAATCAAGCGTTAAGGATTGTCTAGCTCCATATGTAATAAGAGTTTTATCACTAAAATTGCAAAGGGGATATTGTTAGAGCATAGCTCGGTTGAACTCACCAAGCGTCGGTAAGTCAAGTTTGGTTGTCATATTTTAGTATCAAAACTCATTTAGAGTCGCTTGATTATATACTAGAGTCAACTTCGTTTAGGTTAGACTAGAAAGTCTAGGAATGTTGAGACATACAAGTATTACTCTGAAGACCTGAATAATGTGAAGAAGTAACAAACTACAACGACGACATCATCCTTCCACTTGAGGTTAGTAATACTGACTTGAACTTGTTTCAACTCCTAACGTATCTTTCAAGTCGTGCATATTGAAAACATAATACATCGTAGTATTAACATGATCATAATATTAAGGAATTAGAATACAACGCTTATCTTTTAAACTTCGTAGATATGACATCGACATAATGTTGTATAAAGATTTATGATTATGTGTATGGGTACTGGTGAAGATTTCATCCTAGGAAACAATGTTTTACATTTGTTTAAAGGAAGTACGTTCATGAACTTGTTTCATGAATCGAAAGGGAAACCAATAGGTTTATTGGTCTTGTTATTCATTGAATATATTTGGATGAGCAATATGTGTGAGTTGGTAGAACCGATCTTAACTCAGGTTATGTATCTTGGTAAAACCGATTACAATACCTAGACATATGATTTGGTATGTCCGGTCCTGGTAATTGGTGTAACCGATCCTAAGTAATCAACATGAGATGGTATGATCGATCCTTGTAATTGGTGTGACCGATCATAAGTGTTATATGACCGATCCTTGTAATTGGTGTAACCGATCCTAGTGACTGGTGTGACCGATCACAGGTAGATACCATATTTAGGTAGAACCGATCCTAGTTATTGGTATAACGATCTGAACCCGTGTATGTGACTTGGTAGGACCGATCACAACTAACCATTGTGACTTGGTATGACCGATCACATAGTATTCTTGGAGTACTGGTAAACCAATTTTAAAATTGTTTGGAAGTGTGGTAGAACCGATTCTAAGAAGCAAATCCATGTAAATATGAAATAAGTATTTGTGGTGAAAAGATGTCAACATACTTTGAACACGAGCAATAACTCTTATCATTTATTGTTCAAATTGGTACTCAAGGTGATCTCATGCCGAAATATATTATGAATCTTTTAATTAAGGTTTTTGGTTTTATATGCTTTAATTACCAGCAATTAGTGCATAGCTCTAGAGAATAAAAATTAATAATGTGCATTTACTAAGTTGGAGATTTTCTATTGAGAGATTTCAGAAATATTGGACCAACATTTATTGGAATTAGGAAAACCGAATTTGGGCATTCATTACATATCTTGAGAAAATTTTCGGTTTTGGAAATTCCTTGTTGTCCAAACATCCTTGGTCTATAAATACTTAAGTTTTCATTTCTAGCAAACTATCCTAAGAGCCAGGTAAACTTCATTTCTTGTTGTTTCTGGTGGAGCGTCTACTCGGAGAGGAAAGTATCCTAATTAGGTGAAATCTCTTACGACCGCTCGTTTAAATATTTCCGTTGGATCAAGAAGCTCTACGAGTACCGTTGGTGGGAAACTAGATAATTGCAGTCTTATTAGTTTTGATTTGATTTGATTGACTAACGATTGCTGAGACTTTGGTTGCACCTAGTTTGTTTATTCTTGAGAATCTTCTCTTCTGATATAAGATTCACTCAGATTAGATCAAAGTATCGAAGGAATCTTTAGAACTGTATTTAGATCTAAAGATATCTTGTGATAATCCATTGTTAAAAGACTTCGTTATGTGCATGATTAATCACATGAGATTCAAGTGGTGTTGTGCAGGTATTTGAAGGAAATAGAAGATTTGAAGACGAAGACGAAGAAGAATTCTAATTTGTTTTCGTATCTTGTGGATTTAGTGCACAAACCTTGATCGGATGGGATCCAACTAGAATCGATTTATCTTTGATAAATATGATTGATTAGTTGTGTGGGATCGACATTCTCTATATTTCTCTTTGAGATCTATATTGATTGAGTTATAATCTATACTTGACTATTTCGGTAGCTATAGTTAGATTGATCTAACCAGACAAAGGAGTTGCAGTTTCCTCGTTAAAAAAATCTTGCTGTCCCATTTTCTTTACTTTTCCGTATTATAATTGTTTTATAATAATTAAAGTAAATTGCAATTTACGTTAACTCTGTAATACTTGATAGTGATCCTATAGAGTTTGGTTATTACTGAACCTATTATTAAGTACACACTTTGTTGTTGTATTGTCTCGATCTTGTATCCATAGTCAATCACATTAGTTATCTTGTGGTTGTATTGTCTCGATCTTGTATCCATAGATGATTCCACGAAGTGTGAACCGAATTTTCGTATTGTCTCGAATAATCCATCGATGATCACATTCGATAGAGGACTTATAGGTTGATAAATAAAAGATTGTGGTGTATTTGGGTACCCTCGTCTTTTCAGATGCATCAATCTAATTTCGTTGCTCGAGAAGTAATCATTCGTAGAAATATTGAATGATGAGTATTAGAGATATGTTTTGGTGAGGGAAACTTGCCACTAATCTTTTATACCTCTCCAAATATTCATAAAGAGACTCCCCAATAATCTGTAGAATACCACTAATCTCTTTACCAACAAAGGCTGCCCTAGAAGCAAGAAAATACTTCTCTAGAAATAGTTTTTTCATCTCAGTCCATATTGTAACACTCCCTGGATGAAAGTAAAACAACCATTCTTCTGCTAGATTTATTAAAGAAAATAAGAAGGCTTATAGCATTGTCGTATCACTGTCTTCAGTACCTTTCCTGAAACTTATCATCTTGTGCTGGAATTTTTGAAGATGACGGTTCAGATCTTCACCTGGAAATCCCTTGAAATTTGGTAAATGGTGAATAATGTTCGATTTCAGCTCCACTATGTCAGCTAGATTAATATACAAGGGTTGTGAATCTAAGCATGAAGATGTCAACTCTCGTAGATTCTTCTCCGGAGGTGGAGGTGGTGGGTTTGGACCGTTCACCATATCTGATGTAGAGGATTCTTGTTTCGTTTGTTGTTGTGCTTGTGACACTGTTCCCTTACGAGTTTGAATTCGCACCTCGGGTAATCCCAATCTTTCGGTGCCAGAGATTAAGTACCTGAAATCAAAAATCTAGAAAACGAAATTAAAAACTAACAGGAGAATCTAAAAACAAAAATAAAACTAATAAAAATAACAACTAAAGCTACCGAATCGTCCTTGGCAGCGACGCCAAAATTTGATGGCTGTTGTAAGTGCAATCAAATTAAAATCACTTATTTCCATACAATTAACTAGTAATATAATGGAAGCAAGGATCGCTCCCACACAGAGCAGTGATTTTTAGTTGTCGAAGTGTCACAAGGGGGGGTTTTGTTTTAGATTTTAAACAAACTAAAATAAAGCCGCTTGAAAAGATTAGGTTACATTTAATAGAGAGAGATATGATTGGGAAATCCTTCTTCATTAATAAATATTCATTGAAGTAGTATATTCATCTATTCGTCATTAATCATAGATTATCACCAACTGTAGAATAACAAGTACGCTTAGTTATTCTAAAAATTCCTTAAATCACTGGATAACAGGTACGCTTAGTCACCAGATTCTATCTGTCTGAACCACCTTGAGTTACGCTTATAAGATGTAATTCAGTCGAATGCTTTAGGGTTTGTGAATTTAGGTTTGATCCTAGTAGTTAGACTCAGTATGCTCGATTTACTTGCTAGACTTGTGTTTACACGCGATTGCTTTATAAAATCCCTCTGAAAGGCCTCACGTTCTCTAATTTTGTAAGGAATTAATGAACAATTACGGATATCCTAACCCTTACTAGCAATATATTAGATCAACAAATATATCTAGTTGGCCACCTAAATAATCTATCAATCAATCATAAATATTCTTATGAAGAAATCAAAATAGATTCGTATACTAAATCAAATCCTATTTACAACTTAGAACTCATCCTCAATCAATAGGTGTTTAGATACTCATGGATGTAGAAACATCCATGATATACATATAAGAAAAGTAAAGAGATATCGTTACGATTGAAGAACTGCTCTGAAACCCTAACTTTCGTCGCTCCATCTATAGTTTATCCTCTCCAAGACTTAAAATTTATTGATACCCTTCTGCATGGCCTGATACCTCTTTATATAGGTTTACTTGCTTGTCCTTCAAGTATCTAAGTCGGTTAAGGAACCCGACCCTAAGCTATGAAAGAACGGCATAAAAGATAATTCGTGAATTTTGGCCTTCATGGTACCCTCCTTTAAAAAAGTATACATGGATTTTTTTAGTATGTGTACCAGGTATGCATACCCTCCAGTTCATGAAATTCAGAGTTACGAAGGTACACATACCCAGTACGCGTACCCTACTGTAGACGTCAATATTCGATAAGCTTGTTTTTCCCATAACTTCTTCGTCCGAACTCGGAATGACCTCATTATTTTTGCGTTATTTTTGTAATTGAATTCTATTCAAGATGGTGATAAGAAATCCTGAATTTGAATGAGTTAATCTTGGTCTTTGGGTCATCCCTTGATTTTGAGCATCTTTGCTCCGTTTCGTCCCATTTCTTCCACTTCTCTCCGACTTGGGCACTTGGGTACTTGGAATACTTTTATTTTTAGGTCTTTTTAGCACTTTGTATCTTTTTTTTTTTTGATGATTCACCCAATAGAGAAAAATAAGAGAAAACAAGAGTAATAACAAGAATACATGCAAGAATAATAGCTAAAACAAGTATGTAATTGGCACTAAAATTATATGAATTAATTATGCACTTATCATTTATCCATCTATTTTCCCAGATGTGAATTTTTTGACTATTTCCCACATTCCATCTGTAGTATTTCTGTGTATTGGCCGCTCATACCAATATACCTTTCCAAATCCAATAATCTATAACTTTTGGTTTAGTGCTCATTCTAATAACCTCCTGGTCCTCATAGTGAGTGAATTTTATGGTTGAGAACCATAGATAGTCTGGTTCAGAAATGAGCGTTGATGTTATTTTAGTTATCATAGCACTATTTGAAGAGATCCAAATTTCTAAATCTTAGAGCACCCAACTCTTTTGGCTTGAAAACAGAGTCCCAAGCAATGTAATATAATCCCTTCGATTTCTCAAGATCCTTATTCCAGAAAAAATCCTTTTGAATTTTATTTCTGTCCTTACAGGTGGCTTTTGGAAGTTTGAATCAATTCATCTGATAAGTGCTGGAAGTTGATGTGACAGAATTTATCATTGTAGCTTTGCCTCTTGTACACAGAGTTTCACCTTTTCACCCAGCAAATATGAACTTAAGCTTGTCAACACATGGCTTGAAAGATGGAATTTTGCTTTTGTTCGTGAAGAGAGGTGAGCCTAGGTACTTGTGCTTGAAATCAATCTTCTGAACCTACATGTAGTTATTAATGTTACCAGCAACATCTGGAGTAGTATTCTTGCTAAAGAAAATTCCTGACTTAGAAAAATTGACCATTTGGCATGAGGAGTTCCTGAAATCACCGACGACCTGCACCAAATTCTTCCATTCTTCCATATTAGCTTTACAAAAGACCATATAATCATCAACAAATACGAGATGACTTGTGGAGGAGCTTGCAGACAGAGTTTGGTCCCATGAATAAATACCACATGTTCAACATTTATTAGACTTCTAGACAGGGCTTCCATACATAAGAGGAAAAGATGGGAAGATAGGGGATCTCCTTGTCTACCATTCACCAAAACTGCTAAGTTGGTGGTGGATATACATCAAAGTGATGAAGAAGTATCAACTAGTGGTGATGGTTAAGAGTGGTTAAAGGAGTGATGAAGTGATGGTCTTCCCCTAGTATAGCGGACACGAATCTACCATTACATTCACGATCTTCATCTCTTTATCCCTTCACTACCTGCACTACTTACAAGGAAACGACGTGTGACCCTTATATAAATAGACTCCTATGTTTATTCAGAAAAACAGAACAAACTTACCATTCTCAGGCTCTGATGTTTCATAATTTGACAACCTTATACAAAAAAAATCATTCACCAATGATTTCCTCAACTTTCACTGCTTTCCCTCCACTAAGATCAATCCATCTTCTATCCTTGTATCCGAAGAAAAATGTGAACGACCATTTTCTTGATTGAAGCTCGTTTTGCACAATTTTGATCCTCGAACCTTAAAAAATGTACTTCGACAGTACATTGTTTACCCTATAACCAAATTTTAGATACAAACACCTAATTTTGTTAACCATTATGTAATCCAGGACCAACTTGGCCTGACCTTTACCCTAGAACCAAATTTTAGATCCACCCTAATTTTGTTAACCATTAATGTAGGAAATACCTAATAATCCTAGAAATAATATAATAGGATGAGTCTAGTCCAGTTGACCCAGTCAACTGTTTGTTTGGTCCTTTTTTAAAATATAAATTATTGTTTGGTCCTGTAAATTATGGTTTGGTCCTGGGATGACATCATGGATGATGTAAATGTCGTCTTGTAGTGACAGAAATATCCTTTTGGGACCATTACATCATCCATGACGTCACCGTATGACATATATACTCAATTATGGAGAGAGAATAAATATATTTCAGATTTACTTTCTCTCACCTCCATATTTTCAGATCTAGTTTCTCTCTCCATTTTTTTTATGCTGCTGTAAACAATGAAGATTTGTGTAAGTTATAGGGTTTTGATTTTTGCAAAGATGATGGTTACGACTTGCAGAGATGAAGATGATGAAGAACGACGATTTTTTTTTGGGTTTTCTTCTTTGTTTGCTACTGCTGCTGTTGAGTATGATGATGAAGACGCTGGAGATTTTTAGTTTTCGTCAACTGTTGTTCTTGCTGAAGATGTAAACGATTTGTGAAGTTTCTCTGCTACATATGTTTGAAGATGAGATGAACTCGTGTTGAAGATTAGATAAACTCGTGTTTCAGATCTGGCTGATTTAAGTTTCGGATATGTGTTTCATTTTTTCATCTTTTTTCTTCTTGTTTGATTTGTTCATCTTTTTCTTCTTGTTTGATGTTTACTGCTTGTGTTGAATATGAAGATGAATATGGTGTTTGTTGCTCGTGTTGGTGATGAACTTTGTTGAAGAATCTTGATTTTGATGTTTTGCTGTTGTTGAAATCGATGAAGATTTGTGTTGAGTTCATTTCTGGAATGAACTCTGTTTTTTTAGGTTTTTATATGGAGTTCATTTCTGGAATGAACTCTGTTTTTCTAGGTTTTTATATGGAGTTCATTTCTGGAATGAATTCTGGTTTTTTTAGGTTTTTATATGGAGTTCATTTCTGGAATGAACTCTGGTTTATATGTTTTCTGGAATGAACTCTGGTTTATATGGAGTTCATTTCTGGAATGAACTCTGGTTTATATGTTTTCTGAAAAAATAAGTAGAAATTAACAGGAGTTCATTTTGACGAATGAACTGCTACAAGAAAATAAGTAAAAATTAACACGGAAGAATAATTTTGTCTGTTTTATATTTTTAATTATTATGGACAAACAGTGAAGGCGTTTTTTCCAAAGAACTAAACAGACATAGAATCACCTAAAAAGGACCAAACAATATTTTTTTTCCAAATGTAATCTAGGACCAACTTGGCCTCACCTTTCATCGTGTACTAAATTTAAGTAGAGTTTAATAAAAAGTACTCCGTAGTTTGGTTTTAACAAAAAAAAACATCGTAAAACTGTACCTTCCGCTGTTCTGTCATCTGTGGATTCAATGTTAAACACTGATAACGGCTCAAGGCATACTGAGATAACAGGCCCATACACTGGACGACCTTATCATCTCCAGGGGCAAAACTTTCAAGAAAATCAGTCATCATTTTTGCTTCCCGAATCATAAACCCAGCCCTAACCCGTAATAAGAATTGATAATCAATCAATCAAAAATGAGAATGATGATGATATATCGTCAATCTTCAATCCTTCATAGTTGTAGTAGACTATCAGCATATACTTCTTCTTCTTCATCATCATTTCTCTCACCTATTAAACCATCTTCAGTTCAATCCCTAATTTGGCTAAAACCTTCTCGCAGACGCATTAGAGCTTATGCAACATCTTCATCAGCTTTAGCTCAAGACGTAGACAGGAAGAGGAAAAATGATAACAGTAGCAGTTTCTTTGCTGATGATTCAATTTCATGGACTTCTCTTGGTGTTTCTGAACAACTTTCTAATGCCTTAAACAGCATTGGTCTTCAAAACCCCTCTTTAATTCAGGTAAATGAATCAAAATCGAATCTTTTAGCTGCACCTTACAGATTTTTGTAATTGGAGATTTGGGTTTTGATACATTTTTGTTACTTTTTTTGGTTTTTGATATTGTAGGCTGCTTGTATACCATTGATACATTCAGGAAATGATGTAGTTGTTGCAGCTGAAACTGGTAGTGGCAAAACACATGGGTATTTAGTTCCATTGATTAATAACTTACTCAAGTCTGATTTATCCGATGATGATTCGGTGTCGGGTACTAGTGATTTGAATCATGGAGCTCCTCGGTTTGGTAAATTTTCGCTTGTTCTGTGTCCTAATGTGATGTTGTGTGAACAAGTAACAAAGATGGCAAATAGTTTGGTTGGTGATTCCGGTGAACCCCTATTAAGAGTTGCAGCTGTGTGTGGGCGACAGGTAAATAAAAAAATTCATTGTTTTACTCGTTTTAATGTCTGTGTTTAGTATCTTACTTTGAGAGGGATGTTATTGTAGGGATGGCCAGTTGCTCCACCAGATATTATTGTATCAACGCCAGCTGCTCTTTTGAATTATCTTTTTGCGATTGATCCTGATAGGCGACGTCGTACTGATTTTGTTCGTGGACTGAAATATGTGGTAAAGTTTTTTTTTTGAGTTAACTTGATAGGTTGTTTCAAATGTATTACAGTCTATGGTACTCAATTTACATGTAATGTATTGCAGGTGTTTGATGAAGCAGATATGTTGCTTTGTGGAAGTTTTCAGAATCAGGTTATCCGGCTAATACATATGTTTCGGTTTGAGGAGAAGGTATTGTCGAGGGCGAAAAGTGCTCAAATATCAAATTCGGCAGAATTGAATGCTGAATCTTTATCACTTCCCGAGTATGACGATGAGGCTGAGGATGAGGAATTGAAAGCAGCATTCGATTCTAAAGAGGATGAAGGCACTGAGGATGAAGACGGGGAGGAGGAAGATGCCGAGGTTGGAGGTGCTGACGTTGAAGTTGCTGAGGGCAGTGGTATCCTTAAGGTTTCGAAGGAAATTGGAGCTGGGTCGAGCAGAACAAGAGACTGGAGAAGGGCTAGAAAGATTTATGAGCGCAGCAAGCAATACATATTTGTTGCAGCTACCCTTCCTGCAAACGGCAAGCAGATGGCTGGTGGAGTATTGAAGCGTTTGTTTCCAGATGCCAGTTGGGTTAGTGGAAATTATCTACATTGTAATAACCCCAGGTACCTCACCCTTGAAATTTGTTTTTCAGACGTTCTTCTTTAGATCTATTTGTGGTTATATTTATCACATGATTTTGTGCAGTAGAATTGGCAATTTTATTTTTGATTTGCATCTGATATTGTGAACTTAATTTGAAAATGTGGCAACTAAAGGGTCAATCGTTCCTGGCCCTCAGTTGTAACCCCTCCCATAGTGGTAATCTTCTTGCGGATTAATGTTTGTCTAATGCTGGAACCGCAAGTTCAAGATTAAGAAAACATTGCAGCCTGATTATCTGATCAAATTCTTGATCCAGTTTTTTGCCACAAACCTTTTCTCATCTTACTGTTTGAGATTATTGCATGCCAATGTACTGCATCAACTGTGATATATTAAGATGAATCATATAATCATCTTGATTGTTTTATGTGTGACTTCAGACTGGAGCAGAGGTGGATTCAAGTTACAGTTGATACTCAAGTAGATGAGCTCATAAATGCTGTTAAGCAAGGTTTACAGCAAGACAATGGGATTAGTCGGACTATGGTGTTTGCAAATACTGTTGAAGCTGTTGAGTCAGTGGCTAAGATATTGTTGAGAGTTGGTATTGAGTGCTTTTTTTACCACAGTAGCTGCTCTTTAGAAGTACGTACTAAGAATCTGACTGATTTCCAAGAAAAAGGTGGTGTTCTTGTGTGTACTGATGCTGCTGCACGCGGTCTAGACATCCCAAATATTTCACATGTTATCCAGGTAAGTCTTCTGAATATGTCAACTTCGGTGGTCTCTTATACATTTTCTTCATATAGTGTGAAAACTTTAAATGACGTGCAACAGTGTAGGCTTAGCTGTTGACTCTGGTCTCTGTGTGTGTATGGTTGTTCAATACATACCATTCTTGACACGTTAATGCTGTTAGCTTAAAGCTTAGTAGTTGTTTTGGGGAAAGTCGTTAGTATCTCGTTGTAAATTTCTGTAGTATACCACCCTCACATTTACTTCGCAACTCTATGACTTCTATAATAATTATGTAGGATGCAATCTTGTTTGGATTAATAACTTGGAAAGTTTCATACTGAGTTGTTTAGGCTGACACATGATGGGCCACCTACTGCATATTTCCAGGGGATTTTACTAATGGGATATATTTGTTTATTGAAGGCGGAGTTTGCGTCATCTGCTGTGGATTTCTTGCACAGAATTGGCCGTACTGCAAGGGCAGGGGAAGCTGGACTTGTCACAAGCTTGTACACGAGATCCAACAGGGATCTTGTTGATGCAGTGCGTCAAGCAGGGAAAACAGGTCAACCTGTGGTAAGTTCTTGAACAGTTTTTCCTACTTTATATTAAAAGCTCAAGTTTGTAAATAACCCGGTGACCATGTTTTGCAGGAAAAAGCATTCAGCAGGAAGAGAGGTTTTCGAAATAAGCTGAAAAAACAAGGTAGTATTTACATCTTCATTTCCTACTACCATTTCAATAACAGGGAAGAATGATTTTGTTTAAGAAGATGAAAATAGAAAACTGACTTTTCTTTACCCATTCTTTTAGCAGGTTTAAGGAGATTGGATGATGCATCATCCGTTCAAAACAATAGGTCTATTCATGCATTAATGCAGTGAGTTTTAAATTGTTTAACACTTCTATTTTTCAGCAATGTAAATATAGTCTATATCAATTTCTTTTCTGAACAAAAATGCATTTTTAGCACCGTGTTGTAGATGTATTCAATATAAACAAATGTATTATTAATCTGATATGGAAACATATTACTGTGTGGGTTATGAATGGAAAGTGAAGAAAGACGACTAGTTAATTCCCTCCAAATATGTATACGTGATAGTGAGCAATATATTTTTTAGAGGCTTTTATGTTTCAGTCATCTCTTCTCTCTCTGAGAATTGTATTCTTGTCGACACTTTGCAATTCTGTGCATTTTCTTTTTTAACCATTCTTTTTATTTTTAATTTAGCTTACGTATTGAATGATGTAACCTCGGATACCTGCATATGTATTTTTTTGAATCCTGAATATACCTCCATATGCTCATTTAGTTCACTCTAGCTTTTATGCAGGTCGATCACATGAACTGCCTATGTATTTATTACATATTTTCAGGAATAAATCTTGCTTGGATGTAGCTCTCAGTCACATGATTTCTGATTCTCTGCGAGATGAATGTCAGACAACCTTTGCATTATCCACCTTCCTCAAATCCCACTCAGCATAGATAAGTTTATTTTTCACAACACCCCTTCCTCATATCCCACTTAGTTTACATAAGTTTAATTCCATTTTATTCCAGTTTAGCTCGTCTTACTCTCCAGTCTCACTCTTTACTGCCTAGTTTTTATTGCATTACGCGCTTTAACGTTTACGTTAAGTAAACTACAGCATGTGATAAAGTACGGAGTTATTCCAAGTTGCACTCTAGAATTGAAACCCAAGAAGATGCTACGAGGAAAAACACACCAATGAAAAGCTGTCGAATCAGGGACAATCGAGATGCTGTAATCGAATTACAGACATTTTTAAAAATATAAAAATCGTTAACAGCTGCCAATAAAAACATAAACACGAATTAATTGTAACCTAATTATTCCAACTTATCTGTTTCGAAAAGAATTATTCCATTTTACTAAAGTTTTCTGCTTATCTTTATTTGTTCGATAAATTTTGACTCTTGTCTAGCATTTGTGAAAGTGCACAATCACATGCAAATGCGAGTCAATGGAGAATCTTACTGGTAAGATAAATCTTCACTTAATTAGTATTCCATGCATGGGATTTGTAACCTAGCTGGTAATTTACCACAAAAATTAACATTTTATTGACAAGCACCGTGAAATGATAGCTGGCGGTCGTGAATGTGGTGAAGAGTGCAGTCTCTTGGTCCAACATTAGAGGATACAGTGTGCATAGGAATGGTTAGCTAGCAATACAAGTTAACTATCGGTGGGTTGAGAGTTGAGACCTAATGGTGAACATAACAAATATCAATTCTATCACCATCTCAACACGCTTACTAGTAGCAGCTGGCTTGCATTGTGTCCTCCTCTTCGAAAATCAAAAACTTTTTCCCAAACACAATTCGATGCATCGAATGGGACATTAAAAAGCATCTTTGTGTCCCAAGGAAATTAAAATTGCCTATCATGCATAAAACACAACATGTTCGAATTAAAAAAAATCAATGACGGTCAATAAAATATCAAAGAGCGAGTGATTATACGCAGCTCAGCTGTATTCGAATTTGTGCGACTTAAGCTCATGTGAGTGTCGTTTGCTGTACATCAATGGATCATATTTCATTGGAGAAATATTGGCATTACAACCAGGTTGAAGTTGTATGGATATATGTCCAGCTACAAATGAACAGAAGTCCAATTCATGCTAATTAATAAATTTAGCAGAGAAAGTAGTTGGTCATAACTCAGTAAGAGTGGATATCAATAATAATTCTAGAGAGAGGGGAGTGACAGAGTGAAAAGACTAAAGAGTCAAGTATAGCATATGTACAGACAAGAGACTAGTGGTAGAAACCCTAACAACTACTACTGTGTGAAGCGAAGCTGTCTCTATAATTGAGTACTGAAGAACCCTTTAAGCTTTATCTCCCTCTATGCTTTACTATTTCCTTTCACTATAAATCTAACCTTGGGGTTTCTCATTTCTCATTGCTAACTTCATCACTTTCTCATTGATCAAGTAAGTAGCTAGATACAAGTTCTTGGATCAAAGTTTTTAGCACTATGGCTTTGAAAGTTGCTTTGATCTTCTTGGTTGTCTCTTTGCTTGCGGTTTTTACTTTGGTATGCTACTCTAACTCTCTCTATAAATTCATCCCTAAATTAGTTAATGCAACTAAAACTTAATGTATGAACTGGTGTAGGTCTTACTATCTCAGCTCAGTAATTGGTTTACTCAGTATGCAACTTACCTTTCTCGCATGCTTAGGATCTGATTCCTCGAACGCCTAGGTGTTTTTAAGTTCCCTTATTTTTGGATCAAATACAAATTTTTCTACTAGATAGTAATGGAAACAACATTTTTAATTAGGAAGGAGCATAAACCTTAAACCCCTGCATTTTGAGAAGCTGGATTTTCCAATTATTTTTACTTTTCTATAAAGGAACATATTTGTTTTTTTTTGTTTTGAATAAAGCTATATGAAACATTTGTCCATTAGAATCTTGTAAGATGCCTTCACTTTAATCATGTTGCACTTGCTCATGCCCAACATGCTCTGACATTACTAGTGGATTCATCAAAAATTACTTGGTTTTATTTTCAATCTTGGGTTTACATATTTGTAATCCGGAAAGAAAAAAAAATGTAAACAAAATTTACATCATCTCTTGATTGAATTTGTTAATCAGGGTGCCGATAATGTCGGGACGAAAACTGCCTCAGGTAAGACTACAGTTCCACCAGTAGCACCAGTTAAGGCACCAGTTCCAGCACCAGTCAAGCTTCCAGCTCCAGCACCAATTAAGGTTCCAGCTCCAGTTAAGGTTCCATCTCCAACACCAGTGAAGGCACCAGCTCCAGCACCAATTAAGGTTCCAACTCCAGCACCAGTCACGATTCCAGCTCCAGTACCAGTTAAGGTTCCATCTCCAGCACCAGTGAAGGCACCAGCTCCAGCACCATTGACATATCCTGCAGGTAACATTATTCAAGCCCTACTAATTTGTTACTTTGCGAAACCTTATATTCATAAAATATGAATAAATGACTAATCAAGGGTGTGTTTGGTTTTCCATTAGCTTGCCCGGCATTATGTGTCGATCGGTGCGCAGCTCATTCGAGGAAAAATGTGTGCAAGAGGGCTTGTGAAACTTGTTGTGCACGTTGCAAATGTGTTCCACTTGGTACATCTGGTAACTACGGAACCTGCGGAAAATGCTACTTTGAACAGAAAACTCATGGTGGTGCACGCAAATGCCCTTAATTTATCGATCCATCAATCATTCTAGTTTATTGTTAATTTGTTCTTATAAATTCACTTATTGCATTAATATGTATTTCTTTAATTAGTAGTTTTCAATGTGTACGATTATCTAGAGAGGGAATGTAATGGGTTCTATTTTCGGAACACAGTATTGATAATATTACTACTATTTATTTTGGGTTTAATCTTGCATATCAATTGGAGAAAGAACAGTATGAACCCGACATGAAGGTCCCTAATTTTTCACTTGGTTGACTATGGAATTCTGGGTACAAGGGTATGGTTCCAGTATGCAACTTCCAAGAAGGTAGAAAAGATTGTATAAAGAAAATGTTGCTCCCCAGTGTTGAAAGGGACAAAGAGTGGGCTGGAACTTAAAGAATGGCAAACTCAGCAAACTTAAAATAGTCAAAAGATACTATAAAATAGTGGTACGATGGTTTCAGCCTTTCAGGTGAGACATTAATACCGATCTGAATCTAGCACACACACACGTAAGGTTTACCACTACGTGCCACCGCACCGCCCAACCGTAGGCATTTATCAGCGCGGCAACAGGAGCTTGACAACAAGATCTGCAACAGCAACATTAATTAACCATTGAATCGATATAGATCTCAGAGTAAGCCCGTAGGGATTTTTTTTTCTAACAAAGGAACAACCATGTATTGAACAGAAACATTTCTTACATCATGGCACATGTAAGGAACAGATGGATGAAACCACCGTTCCACGCATAAATTACGCTTACGAGCTGCTTAGCTATTGCGTTTGCAGCATTATTACAAGCTCCATACACAAAAGTACAAGACTGCACACGATTAATGTTCCATAAGTTTACACATTTTTCTCAGTAAAAGTGAACTCTGATACGACAAAGAGTAGATTGTTGTTGTAAGAAAGAATAGATTCCTAGATTGTCAGTTTCAAAAATAACATGAGACCAACCATTTGTTGCTGCCAGTTGCATAGCCTCCACATAGCCCAGGCTTCTGCTTGTTGGATATTGCTAGCTCTCCTTAATGCTCCCCTTCCCATGACATATGCTTTTGCGGAGTTCCGAAGTATAATTCCAATAATAGCTAAAAGTGAACTAGAATTATAAGAAGCACCAAAATTAATTTTCAAAAACTGCATAGGAGGAGGTTCCCAAATATGTTGTAAGATATGAATATGGGAATTATTATAAGTAAAAGGCGAGCTTCCTAAATGATGTTGTGCAATATATGAGTTAACTTGATTGATGACAGAGTTATGATTCGGTATGATGTTGCTAAAAACAGCTATACATATGAGTTTCCAAATGAAATGCATAATGTACATGGCTAAGTGAATAATCTGAGGAGCTTTCTGGATGTTGAAGATGGAGTCTTTTAGCTGACAAGTCTGAATCCAAGATGAAATAGAAGAATGCTGCAAAATAGAGTGAAACTGGTGAGGGAAAAAATACTGCAAAATTGCCTTAGAGAAAGGGCAATGAAGTAACATGTGATCCAAGTCTTCTACCTGATTTAAAGTGCAGAGCACACCGTTTAAATCAACATTATGCACATGATGAAAGATTCTTGCTTTAATTGGAACGTGGATTACTTTTCATAGAAAAACCTGAAACTTGTAAGGAACTTTCAACTTCCAGAAAGATAACCAAAACGGTTGAGATAATCCCATAAAGTTGTCTGAAATCAATTCCTTGTCAAAAAGCATCTTGTAAGTGGAGGCAGTTGTAAAAATACTAGTACTTGTAAAAGGCCAGATCAATTTATCTTCTTGGTCTAACTGAATATGAATAGTTAAAATGGAGTTCACCTGATCAGACGCAAAAAGTTGACGAAGCAGCGACACATTCCATTATTCAGCATGAGTATCTATAAGATCTGAAACCCACTGATAGTCACAAGTATTCAAGTCACTCCATTCTTGTAATGCATAATTCATCGAAGGAATCCGGTTAGAGGTCCAGATGTTGATATGAGCGCCATTACCTACTTGCCATTTAGTATTTTTCAAAACAATCTCAAGCCCAATACAAATACTCTGCCAAATCCAACTTGAATTAGAATTTACAGGTGGAGGGAAAAATTGCAAGTCATTATGAGAAAAATGTTCTTTTTTCAACAATTTTGCCCAGAAAGCATCTTGGTTGTGTAACAATTGCCAAGCCAGTTTTGCAAGAAAATCTAAGTTATAATTGCTTAAATTTTTAAGACATATTCCACCAAATCATTTAGGTAAACATACATTTTTCCAAGAATTGAACTTCTGCGAATGAGGATTGATGTAATTGTTCCGCCAATAATTTCTCTGAATTTTTTCAATCTGATGTACTGTAGTTTCAGGCAATTTAAAAACCTGCATATGATACATGCCCATGGTGCTAAGAATAACATTTACTTGAGTATTTCTTCCAGCTTGATTAACAATTCTATTGTGCCAACCCTGCAACCTGTTATACATCTTATCAATAATACCTTAACAGTTCTTATGTCTGCATCTGTGTAGCAGAAGAGGTATACCTAAATATTTTTCTCTCAGACCCATACCTTTCATATCAAGAATACTAGTTATACTAGACTTATGAGCATTAGAAGTGTGTTTGCCAAAAAATAAAGTTGATTTCTGCATATTTATCACCTGACCCGAGGCTTGTCCAAAAATGTGAAGCAAATGTTGAAGATGTCTCATCTAAGAATAATCAACTTAAAAAATAAAAAACAATCATCTAAGAAAAACAGATGATTGATTGAAAGACAATGTTGATTAATTATAATTCCTGAAAGATGACCAGAATCAACATTAAGTTGCAGAAGTCGAGAAAAGTTTCCATGATGAAAAGAAACATATAGGGAGACAATGGGTCTTATTGACGAATGCCTCGCATTGGAGAAAAGTTGAAGAAGGACTACCATTAATCAGAATAGATATGTTCGATGTGGATATGCACTGTTCAATTAAAGTAATCCAGTCATTATGAAATCCTACTTGTCGAATAATAGAGAGCAAAAAAGACCACCCAACCCTGTCGAAAGCTTTCGACATATCCAACTTCAAACCAACTAAAGCCTTGTTAATCCGTCTGAATTTCATACTATACAATATCTCATGAGAATAATATTGTCATGGATATGTCTACCTTTGACAAAAGCAGTTTGAGTAGGGGAAATAATGTCAGGAAGAAGAGGTTTAAGACGGTTAGCCAAAATTTTTGAAATAATTTTGTAGCTAACATTACACAGACTGATTGGTCTGTAATCAACAAGGGTTTTAGGGTTTTGAATTTTAGGAACTAACACTTGGTAGGTATGATTGATGGCTTTAAGCGTATGTTTATAAGTGAATACGTATTGAACCATAGAGATTACCTCAGAGCCAACAATATCCCAACATTGCTGATAAAAAGTATCTTGGAACCAATCATTACCCGGACAAGCACAAGATCTGATTTGAAACACAACATCCTTTATTTCTTGAGCATCAGGCACTTGGATAAGATTGTTGTTTTGAATTTCTGAAACACATGGTGTAAAAAGCTGCAAAATATTATTATTAATTTGAGATTTAAAAGAGGTGGGGATACTCGCAAAATTATCCAAACAAATAGCTTCAGTATCGCTTCTGATATCATACCAAATGCCCAATGGACCCTGAATAACATTAATATTCGACCTTTTTTTTATTATAATTAGCTAAAGAATGAAAACATGATGTGTTTCTATCAGCCTCAAGAAATTTATCACCTGTTTTTTGCATGAAAAACTCCTTCTGAATGGAAATCCATTGTTGCAAGGAAGAACTTAACTGTTTAACCTGAGGATGAGAAGGAGACAAATTAATGTCATACCAAGGTTGAAGCTGATATTGAATTTTCTGGAGATTACATTCAATGTTTCCAAAAGAACCAAAATTGTAACTTATTTCTAGTAAATTTGAGCTTACTAGAAAACTGAAAAGAAGGTGATCCCAAAAATTGTTGATGCCAGCTTCGAGAAATAGTATCAGTACATGATGCCAGTTGGAACCAACAGTTGTAGAGCTTAAATGGATAATTTTTGTTAGCAGTAGGAACTGTATGAAGAAAAATCGGGAAGTGATCCGAACCAATAGGAATCAAATGTTAAATCTGAGCATTTGTATAATGATTAATCCATCGAATATTCATTAAAGCCCTATCTAGACGAACAGAGATATGATCATCTCCACTATGATGATTAGACCAAGTTGTGTCAGCACCTGAATAGCCTAAGTCAATGTGCCCTAGTTGCTGAACATAATTCCTAACATGTCCAACATGATGAGGATGAGTGACACAAGATCTATGGGTTTCTGAATCATGCATGGTGAAATTTAAGAACCCAGGGAGATCAACATACGAATGCATATCAATCAGATACTGCCACTGATTAGTATTCTCAATAGAACCATGAGCACCATACATAAAACTTTTCAAAAAGTCCATATTGTTATCATGAGTATGAATAATAGCATGGATAATATTAGAAGTTGTGTGCATAATTTCAATATCTATTCTGTTTTTCCAAGCAAGAGAAATACCACCCGAGATACCTAAAGAAGGATCAAACCAATAGTGAGGGTACTTAGTCTGAGAGAGATATAATCTCATTTTACTATATTAAGCTTTGGTTTCAGACAAGAAAAAAATATCAGGGTCATTGTTTGTTAAGCAAAAACAAAAATATTCACGGGTACGAGGATTTCCTATACCTTGATAATTCCAAGATAAAATTTTCATGGTGTTAAAAAAACAAAGAACGGTGAAAAAAGAAGGCAAAAGTGAAATAAAAGAAAAGACAAGCTGAACAAGTAAGGATAAGTTTTGACAATCACATGTCTCCATGCATCAGTATGATTTTGAGCATTGTAAGCATTAGCTGTAGCAATGTCCCAAACATTATCCATGCCTGAATTAGAGATATTATCTTCAACAGAGACAATATCATCATCTTGGGTAGTAACAATATTTTCATTCAAATCAGCAGCTGGAGAATGAGGTTCAGAAGTTATAACCAAAGTGGGTGTATGTCGATATCTCTTCTCAGAAACACTAGTACTAGCACCATCACTAGTCAGGGTATAAGTCGGTCTCAAGGATGTAGATCGCTGAGCTTGATTGTTGTAAGAACAAGAAGCACCCGTATCAGAATCAGTAGCCGAGAAGATTGAAATGCACATTCCATCAAAATGGCGAGGTTGTTCTTGTTCAATGGGTAGTCGTAATCTGTTTCTCATTTGAGATCCACGTTGTAAAAGCAGTTGTGCTTCCTGCTGTGGATTCCTTTGAGGTGGAAAATTTGGTTCAGTAAAACCAAACCCACCAAAAGTGTCTTCCATTTCATGACGGGTATGAGTCATATCAGCAAAATCAATCTCTTTATGATTAAGAACTTTACATTCAGAGCAAAGACGATACGGCTGTTTCTCATAAAACAAACCTATCCATCTAGCAACATTAGCAGTAGTAATTCCAGCAATAAGAGGAGTGTACACATTAATGAGAATAAGAGCTCTAAACATAGATGAAGTAGGAGGATTCACACCATCAGGCTCACTATTCTAATATCTCCAACAATATTACCAAACATTCTTAAAATTTCAGCATAGGTGAACTCAGGCTAAAGATATTTGAACTATAACTATAAAGGAGAGACCGAAAAATCTAGAAGATGATAATCCATGGTGGGATCCCAATCTTTTAAAACAATTAGATGGTCATCAAGATTCCATGCTCCACCAAATAAAATTGTATATTTATCTTCTGAAATTCTAAATTTGATAACAAAGATATTTGGTTCTAAACTACCACCTGAACAAACCATTAATTGTGTCTTCGTCGATGGGGCCAAAAAAAATTAATTGCATGTTCGGCATCCTGTCAAGACATAATCCTCAGAGCATAAAGCTTACCAGCAAGACTAAACTGCTAATCTCTGACAAAAGTTAAGATAGCAGTATTATCACCCTTCTTCTAATAGGTTCTTCACTAATCGAAACATTTTCCATTTGTTGAGCAATATTATTCAAAGAAGGACGAGCCATGATAGTGAAGAAATTGAAGATAATACTAAAACAGAAAAGGGTATGAAAGGATGAAAACAGATCAGATAAAAACTTATGGAGGGGAAATTGGGTTGACTAATTTTGACTAGGGGGTTGACTTTCGCTTGACCTTATCACCAGAGAAGACAGAGAAAGTCGTGGTGTCTTCTGTAGGTGGTTTGGTTTTTTCCTTCCGCTGACTTGAAGTATCAAAGCGGCGATAACTCCTCTCTGGTCTCTTTATTTATTTTGCTATTCAAATTTTTCTTTTTCTGCAAAAAAAGGTTGATTTTATAAAATAGAAAAAAAAAAAAAAAGAGAATATTTACGACCACCGTTTTTTTTTTTTTTACAAGCCAGAAAAAACAAAAACACGAAACCACACCCGACACGGAGAGAGTCAATATAAGGAGGAAGGGTAGAATGGGTCCACCAACTAAATATCTGGTTTTTATGCGTGGAACTTGCTAGATTGTAAGTGTTAGAGCATATCTCGGTTGAACCACCAAGCGTTGGTATGTCAAGTTTGGTTGTCATATTTT
The DNA here is from genome assembly GCF_003573695.1 of Papaver somniferum. NCBI lineage: Eukaryota > Viridiplantae > Streptophyta > Magnoliopsida > Ranunculales > Papaveraceae > Papaver > Papaver somniferum. The sequence goes on from NW_020649304.1 coordinate 1,008,505, forward strand.
AATATCAAAACTCATCTAGAGTCGCTTGATTAAATATCAGAGTCAACTTCGTTTAGGTTAGACTAGAAAGTCTAGGAATGTTGAGACGTACAAGTATTACTCCGAAGACCTGAAGAATGTGACGACTACAACGAGGACGTCGTCCTTCTACTTGAGGTTAGTAATATTGACTTGATCTTGTTTCCATTCCTAACGTATCATTCAAGTCGAATTATGTTGAAAAACATAACATGCGAAGCTATGTATATACATTACTCTTGTGGTTAGACTTGGTCATATCATTATGATCAAAGTATCAAGGAACTTATTGAATTACGAAGTATAAACGCTTATCTTTTGGAACTTTGTAAATACAACATCAACAAAATCTTTGTATTTAGTTATTTGATTATGTGTAAGATATGGGTATGATTTCACCTTAGGAAACAATGTTTTATAACATTTGTTTAAAGGAAGTACATATATGAACTTGTTTCATAATTGAATGGAAATAATGATTAGTCAGGTGATTTATTAAATATCTTTTGAATGACCAATATAAGATGACAAGGTAGAACCTATCTTAACTTGTTGGGATTTGAGGTATAACCGGTCATAGCTTATATTGTGTAGCATGTTGTAATCAGTCACAAGCTACTTTGTGAAGCATGGTTGTTAGAGCATAGCTCGGTTGAACTCACCAAGCGTTGGTATGTCAAGTTTGGTTGTCATATTTTAGTATCAAAACTCATCTAGAGTCGCTTGATTAAATGTTAGAGTCAACTTCGTTTAGGTTAGACTAGAAAGTCTAAGAATGTTGAGACATACAAGTATTACTATGAAGACCTGAAGAATGAGAAGAAGTAACGAATACAACGACGACATCATCCTTCCACTTGAGTTTAGTAATATTGACTTGAACGTGTTTTATTCCTAACGTATTTTTCAAGTCGTGCATATTGAGAACATAACTGCGAAGTTGTATATACTGTACATATTGTATATAATACTCTAGTGATGAGACATAGTATGATCATAGTATTAAGGAATTAGACTACGAAGTATAACGCTTATCTATTGAACTTCGTAGATATGACATCGACATAATCTTGTATATAGTTTTATGATTATGTGAATGGGTGTAAGGTGAAGATTTCATCCTAGGAAACAATGTTTTACATTTTTTTAAAGTAAGTACATTCATGAACTTGTTTTATGAATCGAATGGGAAATATATAGGTTTATTGGTCCGTCTATCCATTGCATATTCTTTGAATGACCAATATGTGTGAGTTGGTAGAACCAATCTTAACTTAGGTTATGTATCTTGGTATAAACGATCACAATAACTAGACTTGTGATTTGGTATGACCGGTCCTGGTAATTGGTGTAACCGATCCTAAGTAATCACCATGAGATGGTATGATCGATCCTTGTAATTGGTGTGACCGGTCATAAGTGTGTGTGACTGATCCTTGTAATTGGTATAGCTGATCCCAGTGGCTGGTGTGACCGATCAAAAGTATATACCATGTTTAGGTAGAACCGATCTGAACCCATGTATGCGACTTGGTAAGACCGATTTTTTTATTTTGTAGGACCGATCATTACTAACTATTGTAACTTGGTGTGACTGATCACACAATAGTCTTCTAATACTGGTAGAACCAATTCTAAACTTGTTTGGAAATGTGGTAGAACCGATTCCAAGAAGCAAATCCATGTAAATATGAAGGATTTGTAGTGAAAAGATGTCAACATACTTTGAACACGAGCAGTAACTCTTATCATTTATTGTTCAAAGATATTCCTTGGTACTCATGGTGATCCTGTACCGAAATAAATCGAAAATCTTTTCATTAAGGCTTCTGGTTTTGTATGATTTAATTACCAGCAATTAATGCATAGCTCTAGAGAATAAAAATTAGTAATGTGCATTTACTAATTGGAGATTTTCTATGAGAGATTTCAGAAAATATTAGACTAAATTTATTGGACTTCGGAAAACCGAATTTGGGTATTTATTGCATATCTTGAGAATATTTTCGGTTTTGGAAATTCCTTGGTGTCCAAACATCCTTGGTCTATAAATACCTAAGTTTGCATTTCTATCAAATTATCCTAAGAGCCATGCAAACTTCATTACTTGTTGTTTCTGGTGGAGCCGTATTTTCGAAGAGGAAAGTATCATAATTAGGTGAAATGTTCACTACACCATTTTAAGGTATTAGCAACCGACAATAGATGTTGCTAAACAGGGTCCCAACAGGCTTTCGCTGTTGCTAATGACGGTTTGTGGGAAACTAGATAATCTCTACGAGTACCGTTGGTGGGAAACTAGATAATTCCGGTGTTATTAGTTTTCGATTATTGATTTGATTGACTAACGGTTGTTGAAACTTTGATTGCACCTAGTTTGATTATTCTTGAGAACTTCTCTTCTGATATAAGATTCACTCAGACTATATCAAAGCATCGACATGATCTTTAGATTGTTAGATCTAAAGACATCTTGTGATAATCCACTATTAACATACTCCGTTCTATGTGTGATTGTTCACAAGAAGTTTCAAGTGTTGTTCAACAGGTATTTGAAGCCAATAGAAGATTTGAAGACGAAGAAGAATTCCTATTAGTTTTCGTATCTTGTGGATTTAGCACAAACCTTGATTGGCTGGGATCTAACTAGAATCAATTTATCTTTGATAAATTTGATTGATTAGTTGCGTGAGTTCGGCACTCTCTATATTTCTCTTTGAGATCTATATTGATTGAGTGCGAATCTTGACTTGACTATTTCAGTAGTTATTGTTTAGATTGATCTGACCAGACAAAGGAGTTTATTGTATTAAACATAAGAGACCTTGTCAATAACTCATTGTTTGAGGGTGAAAACGGTTTCTGCTGATTTTGGTAATTTCGTGTGTGTGGGTGAGAAACGAGTCTAAACCCTAAACAATGTACTGCAAGGGAGTACTTTGTTTCGAGAGATCAATCTGTAAAAATCCGGCCTAAACCAAGAAATGGTCGTTCCGGACTTTCTTCAGTCACAAAGTGAAGGAGAAGGGTTGGTCTTAGGGAGGGAAGCGAAGAGAGTGTTGAGACCAGAATAGTTGATTCTGGAAGAGTGGTTGTTTGACGACTTGTATCAGAAATTGAAACGCTAGCAGATTGGAAAGCTAACAAGTGATTTCTGAATGTTGTATTCTCCTGACCAGCACTTGTTGTTTGGTGGAAATAGGTGAGACCTATTTATACAAGTCGCAACGAAACGTACCCTAGTCTCGTAAGAAGTGGAAACGGTTGAGTAAATGGAAGAAAGCGGTAACGGTAACGCCTGGAATTGATGTTTCCATAATGAAGGAAACGTTTCACCATTACTCCTTGTATTTACTAACCGCTTCACTCTTATGACACTTTCTTGTAACGGGCGTAGTGTACGCCGCACGTTGTAAACCTCCAGACCAATACCCTGATGAGCATCCCCCAGTTTGTGACATGTTTTGATGTCTCGAGTATTTTTGTGGAAAACGTGTAGCATGTTGCTATTTTTTTTGCAAGTTAAGATTTAGATGCTTGCCGGTTCGGTGGTGACCTTCGACGACCGGGATTTTGCATCTTGAGAGGAAGGTTAGTCGTTGATTATGTTTACCTTCCGTTGGTAGCCAGTGGCGTGGCCACGGTGTTGGCATGGCTTGTGCATGCTCTTGGCATGGCTAATTAGGATTTGGTGCCGTGACCAAAGAATTGGCATCGCTAAGCGTGTGTCGTGGCCAAAGAGTTGGCAGCGTAGCCAAAGGTTGCCACAAGTCATTTGGTTTAGTGGCGAGCTTGTACGGCTGAGATTTGCATCTCAGAAGGAAGGATAGTCGTTGATTGTTGCAACCTTCCGTTTGGCAGCCAACAGCATGGAGGCATGGCCGGCATGGCTTTGGCGTGGCCAAATTAGGGCTTTGGCACCATGGCCAAATTAGGGTTTTGGCATCGTGGCCAAGAGTTTGCACCGTAGCCAAGAGATTGCCACAGGTCGTTTGGTGGCAAGTTTGTACGGTTGAGATCTGCATCTCAGGAGGAAGGATATCCGTTGATTGTTGCAACCTTCCATTTGGCATCCAGAGACATGGAGGCATGGCTAGCATGGCTTTGGCGTGCCCAAATTAGGGTTTTGGCACCGTGGCCAAGAGTTGGCACCGTAGCCAAGAGATTGCCACAAGTCGTTTGGTGGAAAGTTTGTACGGCTGAGATCTGCATCTCAGGAGGAAGGGTAGCCATTGATCGTGGCTACCTTCCGTTTGGCAGCCAGCGGCATGGTTGCATGGCCAAAATTAGGGCTTTAACATAGGTTTAGGCGCAGCCAAAATTAGGGTTTTGACATGGTTTAGGCGCGGCCAAAATTAGTGCTTGGCATTGGGCCAAAAGTTTCCACGCGTTTGGTGGCGAACTTAGACGGCTGAGATTTGCATCTCAGAAGGAAATATGGCCGTTGATTGTTGCAACCCTTCGTTTGGCAGCCAGCGGCATGGAGGCATGGCCCGCATAGCTCTGGCACGGAGGTGTGGCTGGCATGGCATGCCATTGGCACGATGGTGCGGCTGGCATGCCTTTGGCGCGGAGATGTGGCTGGCATGGCATGCCATTGGCACAGTGGTGCGGCTGGCATGGTTGGCATGCCTTTGGCGCGGAGATGCAGCTGGCATAGCATGCCATTGGCACAGTGGTATGGCTGGCATGGTTGGCATGCCTTTGGTGCGGAGATGTGGCTGACATGGCATGCCATTGGCACAGTGGTGTGGCTGGCATGGTTTGCATGCCTTTGGCGCGGATATGTGGATGGCATGGCATGCTATTGGCACACTGGTGCGGATGGCATGGTTGGCATGCCTTTGGTGCGGAGATGTGGCTGTCCTGGCATGCCATTGGCACAGTGGTGCGGCTGGCATGGTTGGCATGCCTTTGGCGCGAAGATGTGGCTGGCATGGCATGCCATTGGCACAGTGGTGCGGCTGGCATGGTTGGCATGCCTTTGGCGCGGAGATGTGGCTGACATGGCATGCCATTGGTACAGTGGTGCCGCTGGCATGGTTGGCATGCCTTTGGCGTGGAGATGTGGCTGGCATGGCATGCCATTGGCACAGTGGTGCGACTGGCATGGTTGGCATGCCTTTGGCGCGGAGATGTGGCTGGAATGGCATGCCATTGGCACAATGGTGCGGCTGGCATGGTTGGCATGACTTTGGCGCGGAGATGTGGCTGGAATGGCATGCCATTGGCACGGTGGTGCGGCTGGCATGGTTGGCATGCCTTGGGCGCGAAGATGTGGCTGGCATGTGCAGAGATGATGCCAGCCAGTACCGAGGGCTCTGCCGTGGAGCATGGCATATACATAAAAAAAGGTACCCTCGTAAATTTCTCACAGACGTATTGAAATGCTCAATAAATGTGCTAGTGGAGACATTAGTACTCGAGCTCTGTTTCCTTACAGAGTGACGTCACAGTTTAACTAAGATTTTACGATTTTAACCCTAAGATAAAAACCACCATCAACATTAAGTCCCCTGCTTAGCTCGGAACAAGGGCCTTGTTGCGAGGTAAGCATGAGATGGTGACAGACAAGGGCAAAATCGAAACGGCAAGTCATGAAAAGATGGTCAGGAAGATCCGACTAACCTTTTTCGGAAGATAAAGAGAATCCATGACTCTTACGTTGGCGGCCTCGCGTAAAATTGGCTTGGCCCTGGGATGTTGGTATCAGAGCTGCATCTTTGGCTACTGATTGGCAGAGGCGGCATTGCAATTTGGTCCGTGAAGCGGTGCTCCGGCCGGTTATGGAAAGGTGGATGGAGATGCTTTGGCTGGCTAAAGGATGGCCACGGAGTGGCAGAGATGGATGCTGGATGGGACGCAGGTTGTTGGTGTCGGCTTGGTTTGTAGCGCTGTCGGCTTGGCTTGGCTTGGCCGTGGAGCCGTGGGTTTGGCTCGGCTCGGCCGTGGATCTGTGGGCTCGGCTTGGCGTGAGCTAGCTTGGCTTAGACGTGGAATGGTAGAGATGGTTGCTGGCTGAGATGCAGACTGTTGGCATCAGCTTGGAAGGGAGCCGCTAGCATAGACTTGGTATGAAATGGAGCCGTTGGCGTTGGTCGGCTTGGAATGGAGCCTTCAGCATTGGTCGTCTTGGAATGGAGCCGTCAGCATTGGTCGACTTGGAATGGCGCCACTAGCATTGGTCGGCTTGGAATGGAGCCGCCAGCATCAATTGGCTTGGAATGAAGCCGCTAGCATAAACTTGGCGCGGGCGCTGGCTTGGGATTAGCATGGCGTGAGCGCTGGCTTGGCGTGGCTTGGGCGTGAGCCATTGGTGCTGCTTTGGATTCAGTCCGTGGAATGGTGGAGACTGGATTCAGTCTGCGGAATGGTGGAAACTGGCTTCAGTTCCGTGGAATGATGGAAACTTGCTTCAGTTCCGTGGATGGGTGACGACTGGCTTCAGTTCCGTGGAATGATGGCAACTTTCTTCAGTTCCGTGGAAGGATGAAGACTGGCTTCAGTTCCGTGGAATAATGGCAACTTTGTCTAAATTAGGGTTTGGCATGCCGAAACCCTAATTAGCTCCCCTTACTAAAATTGTTATAGAATTATCCTACGAACTCGTATTTTGATGGTCCGCCCCTCCATTCTGATCGGAAAAGAATTTCCTATCTCTCTACGTGGGAATATTTAGGTTTTGAGTTCGTTTAGGAGGTGAAAACAGTCCGACAGTAGAACTCAAGAAGAATTCAGGAGGGATGTTGCGGGCCCGAGGTGGCATAGTCGCGCCCAGTCATCTATTCCCGTTCATGGAGCAAGAAGGAATATTTATTCTGTTCAAACTCTATAAACTCCGTCCTTATGAAAAGAAGTATCGACCCTCTTCTATTTTCTGTTGCTCGTCCGGATCCGTGCTTTCGTTTGTAGTGTCTCTCCAGTGGATTCCAAAATTTACCAAACTCCATCGCATTCTTCGGACGAATGGATGAAATATATGCTCGGCAACGATCATGTCAGGGTTAATCTTGGAGATTGTGGTTGCGTTGTTGGACGAAATCTTCCGGAGCCACTGGATGAAATAGATGGGTTGGGAGACGTTCTGTTGCCGATGTGCTTCTATCAAGTCTTCAAGGAATTTTTTCCAAGAGACATCCTTCAAATCATCTTCTGAATCTTGGACTATCGTATGGAAATGGGATGCGGTGAGCAGTCCCCAGTTATATTTCTGTTAGGTCTGGTGGCATGGTCGAACATGTGAATGTATCTCTGTGGCGTGCTTTTGGAGTCTTCGATGCACATGTACGGCTTCATGTTGAGAAATTCCTGCGGCTCGTAAAACTTCGACAGTGATGATGTTGAAATCAGAATTAACCTGGTTGAGGGGAGTGAAAGCGTCCCATGCTGGTAGTCCTCATGTGTAGCCTACTTTCATTGCATCGCCTTGAATCTACGTCCACGGGATTTGATACGAGCTTATTGTACTCTTCTGGATGTCACGCTGGGATGCTCAGAATATCACATGGACGAAATATTTTTGATAGCGAAGAGGTAGAAATGAGAGAGTTATGTTGTTTATCGTGGCTCCCTCTGTTTCTTCAAGAAAATGTTTCAGCCGCGTCTCTGGAGTTATCTCATGAGTCTTTGACGGTCGTCTGGATGGACTGCGATGAGCAGTCCCCAGTCGCATTTTTCTTTAGTTTCTGAAGTTGTTTTCCTCTGAGCAGGCTTGGGATCCACCGCGGCCTCGTAAGGTGTTGAAGGCGTCTTCTAGACAGAGAGGTGATGATATTCTTGCGCTACACCCTTGAAAAGTAGATGACATGGTTGTGGCTATGGCCTTTTGGTTGATTGTGTCTTCTGAGCTTTGACAGTGAAGGGATTCCGTGTAGATCCTCAGTCCCCAAGTATGGTTTACATGTTTCCATCTTGTATGGTCAGTGGGTTGACCATGATAAAGACATCACCATCATGCGTTCGTACTGGTGATTTTGTTACTTCTTCCACGTGAAAATAAAATATGGAGGAGTACGGGTTACCTTTGTAGTGATTGTTGCTGCGGTGAAGCTTTGGCTGGTATCAACAAATGAGCGGCAACAGTTCTTGGTAGCAGATGTAATCGGAAGAGACTACATTGTCGTGGGAATAAAGTAGGTTGGCTGGAATTGTATGGGCATCCATGGAAGTAAAAGGATTGGCTGGATACGTAAGCGAGCAAACTGTCCATGATCACGAGTTTTGGCGGGATGGATCAAAAAGGTGTCCATGACTACGAAGATTAGCTGGCTGCGATCATGATCTTTGACATGGAGAGTGTGGTGGCACGACCCTTTGCAGGAAGGAGTGGCGGCCATGGTACGATCCTTGGCAGGAGGGAGCGGCGTTGAAGCGGCTTCGGCTCTTGGAGAGAACGTTGAAACTTAAGGAGCCAAACGCTGAAGCTTCGGCTTCGGATCCTGGAGCATCTTATGGAGAGAACGCTGAAGCGGAGCGATTGCTGGAGCGAACGTTGAAGCGGAGCGGCTGCCGGAGAGAACGTTGAAGCGGAGCCGCTGCTGGAAGACGTTGAAGCGGAGCCGCTGCTGGAGCGAACGTTGAAGCGGAGCCGCTGCTGGAGGGGGTTGAAGCGGAGAGGTTGCGTCAATCAGCATGCTGTCAAACTGGAAACCCTTCAAGCGAACAGTGTTTAAGAGTCCCCAAGTTCCATCTATCAATCGTGCTTTACAGGAGAGGTTGGGGTTTGGGAACGGCTTCTCTGGCTGCAAACAGCTGCTTTCCTGATGCAGTGAGGTTGAGGGCGGCAAATATGTCTTGACGCTGCGCCTTGGGGAAATATAGAATCTCACATAAGTGTTTCATCATAGACTGCAAGATTTGCTGGGTGAAGTCCCCGAAAATCATGTAGCTCCTGACAGGAAGAGAGTCTTTGTGAACTCAAGAGGGTTCCTGATTTTCTTTGCCTCGATTTTGGAGAAGTCGTTCCTGATCTTCACGTGTGATGAAATTGGATTGCTGATTCTCTTATACTTGGCATTCAAGAGAAACGCGAGCCTCTTCGTCTATAAACGCGCGTCCTTCTGAAGTGCCTTCACCGGATGTTAACAGTATTCCTTGTTATCTCCATCTGGGGTTGACGTGACTCTTGTGGTGGACGCTCCGTTAGTGTATTGAGGAAAATAGGTATTTCTTTCTGAGTTATAGACACGTCTGTCTGAGCCTTACGAGAACCTTTTGTCTTTCCATCAAATCAACAGTGGTAAAAGGAGGTCGACTTCTTCCGGCTCCTCCAGTCTCTTGCCCTGATGGTGGAGTAGCAGCGGCTGTGGTGACGGTTGGATCTTTCATACTTGAAGAAACGTTGGGGTGGCGGAAGCGGCTCTGGTTCTCGTGATCGTAGGTGTATCGTGCAGAGATGGCGCGGTTTTGATCACAGAGTGTTGGAGCCATGACGTTGTTTCGAAGGGTGAGGATGGCGCTGCTTTGGCTGGTAGTGGAGCGGAGAAGGTGGCGCTGGACTTTGGATGAATGTGGAGCGAAAAGATGGCGCTGGAAGGATGCAAGCTGTTAGCGCTGGAAAGGATGCAAGCTACTGGCGCTGGAAAGATGCAAGTTGTTAGCGCTGGAAGGATGCAAGCTGCTGGCGCTGGGAAGATGCAAGATGTTAGCGCTAGAAGGATGCAAGCTGTTAGCGCTGGAAAGGATTCAAGCTGCTGGCGCTGGCTAGGAGTGGAGGGGACGCGGAGATGGCGCCGGCTAGGATGCGGAGATGGTGCCAGCTGGAGCGTGGAGATGGTGCTGGCGGTCTCTTGGCGCTAGCTTGGCCACGGGCTGTTGGCGCCATGGAGCGTTGCTAGCGGGCCCGATTGCCTCTTCCCATGTGTAACCAAAAATTGGAAACCTTCCTCCATTCGAGCTCCAAAAACATCGTGCCTATAAAAGGCGCTACCATCTTCTTTATCCCGTATCATCAATTTTATTCCCTCACCTTGGAGCTAGTAGCAACACAACGAGCATACTATAGGTATGTATTCTAGCATTCCTCCTTTAGCTTGTTCTTCCATCTTGGTGCAAACCCTAGCCATAGGCATGTCCGCTGTAGTTTTATGGGTGACGCCGTCCTGACCGCGATAAGTCCCCAGTCACTCCTCGTCGTCTGATAACTGAGACATTGATTCCTGAGCGGATTGTTTGCTTCTACCATCTTGAGATCAGAATTGAAAGATGAAACTAGAAATCGATATTGCAACCGAGAGATTGACCTCCCACTGTGGTCTCCAATTGTTTGAGGGTGAAAACGGTCTCTGCTGATTTTGGTAATTTCGTGTGTGTGGGTGAGAAACGAGTCTAAGCCCTAAACAATGTACTGCAAGGGAGTACTTTGATTCGAGAGATCAATCTGTACAAATCCGGCCTAAACCAATAAATGGTCGTTCCGGACTTGCTTTGGTCACAAAGTGAAGGAGAAGGGTTGGTCTTAGGGAGGGAAGCGAAGAGAGTGTTGAGACCAGAATAGTTGATTCTGGAAGAGTGGTTGTTTGACGACTTGTATCAGAAAGTGAAACGCTAGCAGATTGGAAAGCTAATAAGTGATTTCTGAGTGTTGTATTCTCTTGACCAGAACTTGTTGTTTGGTGGAAATAGGTGAGACCTATTTATACAAGTCGCAACGAAACGTACCCTGGTCTCGTAAGAAGTGGAAACGGTTGAGTAAATGGAAGAAAGCGATAACGGTAACGCCTGGAATTGATGTTTCCATAATGAAGGAAACGTTTCACCATTACTCCTTGTATTTACTAACCGCTTCACTCTTATGACACTTTCTTGTAACGGGCGTAGTGTACGCCGCATGCTGTAAACCGCCAGACCAATACCCTGATGAGCATCCCCCAGTTTGTGACATGTTTTGATGTCTCGAGTGTTTTCGTGGAAAACGTGTAGCATGTTGCTTGTGTGACAAGTTAAGATTGCTTTTTTGGAAAACGTGTAGCATGTTTCCAGTTTGGTGGTGACCTTCGACGACCGATATTTTGTATCTTGAGAGGAAGGTTAGTCGTTGATTGTGGTTACCTTTCGTTGGTAGCTAGTGGCGTGGCCACGTTGTCGGCATGGCTTGTGCATGCTCTTGGCGTGGATAATTATGATTTGGTGTCGTGACCAAATAATTGGCATAGCTAAGCGTGTGCCGTGGCCAAAGAGTTGGAAGCATAGCCAAAGGTTGCCACAAGTCGTTTGGTTTACTGGCGAGCTTACGGCTGAGATTTGCATCTCATAAGGAAGGATAGCCGTTGATTGTTGCAACCTTCAGTTTGGCAGCCAGCGGCATGGATTTGGCGTGGCCAAATTAGGAATTTGGCACCGTGGCCAAATTAGGGTTATGGCACCGTGGACAAGAGTTGACACCGTATCCAAGATATTGCCACAAGTCGTTTGGTGGCAAGTTTGTACGGCTGAGATCTGCATCTCAGGAGGAAGGGTAGTTGTTGATCGTGGCTACCTTCCGTTTGGCAGCCAGCGGCATGGTTGCATGGCCGGCATGGCTTTGGCATGGTTTAGGCATGGCCAAGCTAGGATTTTGGCATAGTTTTAGGCGCGGCCAAAATTAGGGTTTTTGGCATGGTTTAGGCGCGGAAAAAATTAGGGCTTGGCATTAGGGAAAAAGTTGCCACGCGTTTGGTGGCGAACTTGGACGGATGGGATTTGCATCTCAGAAGGAAGGGTGGCCGTTGATTGTTGCAACCCTTCGTTTGGCAGCCAGCGGCATGGAGGCATGGCTTTGGCGCGGAGGTGTGGCTGGCATGGCATGTTATTGGCACGATGGTGCGGCTGGCATGCCTTTGGCGTGGAGATGTGGATGGCATGCCATGCCATTGGCACAGTGGTGCGGCTGGCATGGTTGGCATGCCTTTGGCGCGGAGATGTGGCTGGCATGGCATGCCATTGGAACGGTGGTGCGACTGGCATGGTTGGCATGCCTTTGGCGCGGAGATGTGGCTGGCATGGCATGCAATTGGTACAGTGGTGCGGCTGGCATGGTTGGCATGCCTTTGGTGCGGAGATGTGGCTGGCATGGCATGCCATTGGCACAGTGGTGTTGCTGGCATGGTTGGAATGCCTTTGGCGCGAAGATGTGGCTGGCATGGTATGCCATTGGCACAGTGGTGCGGCTGGCATGGTTGGCATGGCTTTGGCGCGGAGATCTGGCTGGCATGGCATGCCATTGGCACAGTGGTGCGGCTGGCATGGTTGGCATGCCTTTGGCGCGGAGATGTGGCTGGCATGGCATGCCTTTGGCGCGGAGATGTGGCTGGCATGCCTTTGGCGCGGAGATGTGGCTGACATGGCATGCCAGTGGCACAATGGTGCGGCTGGCATGGTTGGCATGCCTTTGGCGCGGAGATGTGGCTGGCATGGCATGCCATTGGCACGGTGGTGCGGCTGGCATGGTTGGCATGCCTTTGGCGCAGAGATGTGGCTGGCATGGCATGCTATTGGCACGGTGGTGCGACTGGCATGGTTGGCATGCCTTTGGCGCGGAGATGATGCCAGCCAGTACCGAGGGCTCTGTCGTGGAGCATGGCATATACATAAAAAAAGGTACCCTGGTAAATTTTTCACAGACTCATTGAAAGGCTCAATAAATGCGCTAGTGGAGACATTAGTACTCGAGCTTTGTTTCCTTACAGAGTGACGTCACAGTTTGACTAAGGTTTTACAATTTTAACCCTAAGCTAAAAACCACCATCAACACTCATCTTATCTTGTAGCAAGCTTGATTAGAGTGGTTACCAAACAGATTCTTCCTTTGCTGTTTGGAATACGATCCAAAGGACTTCTTATTCACGTGCGTGACTTTATAAGTCGAAGGTGTAGGGATACTGAGGGAACTAAGTAGCTAGGGATAGTCTGCTTGGTCTCAAATATACGAAGTTGATATTGGACTTTGTATAGCGTCTTAATTCTAAGAGTATTTAAAATTGGACTAGGTCCCGGGGTTTTTCTGCATTTGCAGTTTCCTCTTTAACAAAATATTGTGTTGTGTTATTTACTTTACTTCCGCATTATAATTGTTTCATATTATAATAAAGTAAATACACTTTTGCATTAATCCTAATCACTTGATTGATCCTATAGTAAATCGGTTTCGGATCGTAACTATTATTATGTGAATATCAAGTTGTCGTATTGTCTCGACTTTGTCCATAGACGATCACAATTGGTATCGGACTTATAGGTTGAAATAAAAAGATTGTGGTGTATTTGGGTACCCTCGTCTTTTCAATGGTGTAACCGGTCACAAGCTACATTGGGAAGTTAGTTGTAGTCGGCCACAAGCTACCTTTTGGAATCAAGGTGTAACCGATCACAAGCTAATTTGAGAAGTTAGTTGTAATCGTCACAAGTTTCTTTGGGTACCAAGGTGTAAACGATCACAAGCTAACTCGGAAAGTAAGGTGTAACAGATCACAAGCTACCTCTGGGAAGCAAGGTGTAACCAGTCACAACCTAGTTTGGGAAGCATGGTATAACCGATTAAACTTACATTGTGAGGATGGTAGAACCGATCCCAAGAAGCAAAACCGAGTATCCAATATTCACATATCTCTTTATGTTTTGTGTGAAGATTGGAATTAGGGTTTGCTGAGAAACTTATAGATGTCGACATATTTGACCATGTACATAAATTTTATCATTAATTGTTCAAAGATATTACTTGATACTCAAGGTGATCCTATGACCTAAAAATTGAAAAGCATTTAATTATGATTTTCATAATATATGTTTTAATTACCAGCAATTAAAGCATATCCTCTGAAAAATATTATTAGTTAATGCGCTAGAATAATAATAGAAGTTTTCTAAGATGGTTTTCGGAAATATGGTTTGGTAATTAACTGAAAATATGAAAACTGAAATTAAGTACTTTAATGAGAATATCTTGAGAATATTTTCGGTTTTGGAATTTCCTTGTTGTCCAAACAACCTTGGTCTATAAATACTTGAGTTTGTATTTCTTGCAAACTATCCTAAGAGCCAGGCAAACTTCATTCTTGTCGTTTCTGGTGGAGCCGTCTATCCGGAGAGGAAAGTACCCTAATTAGGCGAAATCTCTTACGACCGCTCGTTTAAAGACTTCTTTGGGATCAAGAAGCTCTACGAGTACCGTTGGTGGGAAACTAGATAATCACATTGTTATCGTAGTTTTCGATTATTGATTTGATTGACTAACGGTTGTTGAAACTTTGATTGCACCTAGTTTGTTTATTCTTGAGAATCTTCTCTTCTGATATGAGGCTCACTCAAACTAGATCAAAGTATCGACGGGATCTTTAGAACCATTTTTCGGATCTAAAGACATCTTGTGATAATCCATTGTTAACAGACTCCGTTCTGTGTGTAACTGATCACAAGAGGATTCAAGTGGTGTTGTGCAGGTTATTATTGAAGAAAAACGAAGATCTGAGGACGAAGAATTTTTTCTTATTAGTTTTTGTATCTTTTGAATTATGTGCACAAACCTTGATCGGCTGGGATCCAACTAGAATCGTGTTTATCTTTGATAGACTTGATTGTCTAGTTGCGTAAGATCGACATCACCTTATAGTTTCTCTTTGAGATCTATATTGATTGATTGGAAATCTAGAGTTTGGTTACTCCGATAATCAAAGTTTAGATTGATCTTACCAGATAAAGGAGTTTATTAGATTAACCAGAAGAGCCTTTGTCAACGACTCATAATATCTTATTAACAAGATTGAATAGAGGAGTTACCAAATATATTTATCCTTTACTGTTTGGAATACGATCAAAAGGATTGGATTCACGTGCGTGACTCTAGAATTCGAAGGCACGGGGATACTGAGGAAACTAAGTAGCTAGGGGTACTCTACTTGGTCTCAACTATACAAAGTTGTTATTAGATTTTGTATAACGGATTAATTCTGAGAGTATTTAAAACTGGACTAGGTCTCGGGGATTTTCTGCATTTGCGGTTTCCTCGTTAACAAAATTTTGTTGTGTCATTTACTTTGTTTCCCTCATTATAATTAAGTAATAACGCACGTACGTTAATACTAGTCACTTGGTATTGATCCTATAAATTTTCGGTTTAATACCGTACCTATTATCAAGTGATCACTTTGTTATCGTATTGTCTCTATTTCATATCCGTAGATGATCACACAAAGTGAATACCATAGTTGTCGTATTGTCTCGTCTTTGTCCATAGACGATCACACTTGGTATCAAACTTATAGGTTGATATTTAAAAGATTGTAGTGTATTTGGGTACCCTCATATTTTCAGTAAGATTCCTCATTAACACTCTTATTTGTAAACTTAAAGCAGACTCTGTTAAACTGTTTTATTATATCCTTAATTTTCATAATCATATGTCTCAGCCTCCATGGATACGAGTCATTTTAGTTATTCAACACTTCAATCACCTTTTCTGCATTACTTTAGGGAATATGTCCTTCCATTACATATTCTTAGAAAGATCGAAATCTAATAAAATGGCTTTGGTTTTCGCTTCTATAGGGGAGTTGCAGTTATGCTTGCAAGTGTCTCCTCCTTTAAACTTCGCATCATAATTTCTTGCCAGCACAACACAAGCACCTGAGTAGTTAATAAAAGCAACATAAGTGTTGACTTGAGTTTCTTCTAATTACCCTCAGGTGAAACCCATTTATCAATCTCAGTGTGTCTCCTAGTTATCATAATTGGAGAATATGTTTGGTTTTCCATAATTTCTTCAAATTCAGGTATAATATAATTGTACCAGAAATTAGTCTCCATGATAATTCTCTGAATTGAGATATTACCGTTGTTGAAGATGTTGTAATTCCTAGCCTTCCATATCGTCCACATATCACAACTCCCTAATATGAACGCAGAGTAGTCATTTTTTTTTGAAGCCATCTGCTTATTAGTTTCTTGATAGTGGTATTTCCATTAACTCGTAGACCCATATTAGATCCAAAGAAGACAGTTATCACAACATTGAAGTGAAGCAGAAGGTGATCACTAGACTCACTAGAATCATTACACAATCTCCAATCTTGATCAACACCTGCAATATGCTTGCCCAATCTTTGGAAAACTATGTTTTCAGTATTGCTGCCAGATGTAGAGGATTTGCAGTCTTGTAATGTCTTCATGAAATATTTTGTTGAGAATTCCCTACAAGGATGTGGTGCCCATAAGAGTTTGTCTTTGGTATATTCGTCTTCATCACTTGGTTTACAAATTTTAATTGACGACAACCTCCCAATTGAGTATGATACTGCCTACAAAGACCAAGTAAAAAAATACCTTCATTAGAAGACCAGAGAATAATAAAGGATATTATATCGGTTTTGGCATTTGAGATAGCCTTTAACATTTCTCCAAAAGCGGCATTGTTTCTCTCCTTCCATATTTGCCAAATGATTGCATATGAAATCAATATCCAAATCTTCTTATTCTGCCTTGTAATGAATAATTTCCCCGATCTTCATGTTTTCCAATAAATAAGACCAAATCTTCCTGGAAAAATGATAACGGAAAAATAGGTGCACTGCATCTTCGTCTTCGCATAGTTTGCTTGTTGCATTAGGTATATGTATTCCACTGTGTTGCAGATTCATAAGTGATCGCAATGAGTTATGGAATGTTGACCAAACAATACATTAACCTTCATTGGAATCCGTATCTTCCATAAGTTTTTTGAGAACGGTAAAGTTGGATCTATAGAACCTTGATTCATGTTCTTAAAAGTTTCATAACTACTTTTGATTGGAAAGGTCACAGCTGAACTTCCAAACCATGTCACTGAATCCCCGCCTCTTCAAAACCATGGCATTTTTAAATAACTGTAGGTATTTGGCGTCCACCAAGTTCCTTATTATGTCCGGGAATATCGTCGACCAAATAAAAACATTAAGAACGTCGTAGCAGTCCAGTTTATTTCGCCTGGGGATAGAGAAATTGCTCTTTTACCACTTGTTTAAAACGGTACCTCAAATCTGTTGGCCTAAAAAATTTCTATCTCTTCTTTTATTCTTAGCTTCCGTCCGGGTTATCTTTAGGAAATTTTGCAGCATCCTTGAATTGAGCCTCCATTTCGGCGTCATCCCATCTAAGGAAATTCAAACCCAACTCTTTCATAGGCTTCTGATCAATTTTGGGACCGTAATCGGAATCTACCGAACCTCCAACCATGGGTAAACCTAAAATATGGACAACGTCGTCTGGAATTATTGTCATTTCTCCAATAGGGAGATGAAATGTATCAGTATCGAAATAAAACCTCTCCACAAAAGTATAATTGATAACTCCATCGATATCAACCTCCTAATGAGCAGCTCCAACTGCGTTGTATAATCCCGAGTTGCGCACAATTTCTTGAACCTCTTCACATTCCTCGTCCAATGACCAACTCGACATTATTTAATGTAGATTGTGGAGCTTCAAAATTCTACTGTCATGTTCAGGATTTTACACAGTAAAAATATGGTGGTGAATATGTGTAATATGCCTACAAAATTTTTACCAAACATTACAACGTCGCTATTACCCAGCGACGCTAAATTTCGGCAGAGATGTGGTCATCGTATCCAAATAAGACTTCACCATTATCTCTGGGTTACCCATGACCAATTTCTTCAATTGGTAACAACAAGTTTTTTTTTTTTTTTGAAGCAAGAGATGATATATTAAGAGGAATTAGTTCAGTACATAAGTTTTGTCTCGACTAAGTTGAGATCTAATTTCAACAGGAGAGAAACCAGACCAAGCAACTGATAAAACATTCTCTCTAGCTAGTTTAGAGAGGGTATCTGCGACCTTATTACCTTCTTTTGGAATGTAGGAACAATTCCAAAAGCGAAATTTACCAAAAAAACTTTGAATATCTTTTACTAAATTGAGTAATTGCCAATCGATGAAAGTATTGTTATTGACTGCTTCCACGACAACTTTTGCATCAAGTTGAAAGTATACTTTCTCCATCTTTAATCTTTCTGCCAAGTTTACAGCCTCCCACAAACCCATACATTCCGCTTGAGCTGCATTCCTTATCTCCATCAAGTAGATGCATTCTGCAGCCTGTTGTTCACCTGCAAAGTTACGACATATTAGTCTAATGCCTCCAGTATTGTTTAAATGTGAAAAAGAACCATCAATATTAATGGTCACAACATCAAGAGGAGGTAGTGTCCAGTGTATATTAGAACGACAAACCCTAGCTGCTGAGGCGTGTTGTGTAGTATATTGTTCTAGGTGATCACTAATGTAACTACGAGCCCTTAGAATATTCCTTTCTATATTACGATTAGAATTTTGGAAGGCTTTGTCACAGCGATCAGACCATAAAAACCATGCTATGATAGCTCTTCTAAAGATTTCATTTATAGTTATTCTCTTAGCATGAAGGTCATCAAACCAGCTCTGCGTCCAAATTGAGAAGGGAACAGTACCATCTGCAGACCAACCAGTAATGGAGAACCATACATCTCAAGCCAGATTACACTCCACCAAAACATGAGATGGAGTTTCCTGCACTAATTCACAGAAGGGACAGACAGGAGAGATACCGGGAATTTTAGAATGCAGAATATTTCTTGTGGGAAGTAAAGTGGAGACAACTTTCCATAAGAACTGTCTTATCATGGGGAGTAATGGCAGTTTTCATAAAGATTTTTATATCTTGTTCATCCTTGCACCCATCAATTCTGAGTTGGATTGTTCTTCATACATTTTCCTGTAAGCGGATTTCACAGAAAAACAACCATTTTTCTCCAAGAGCCAGATTAACCTGTCTTCGCATCTATCATAAATCTGTATCTTCGTAATGAAGTTAACCGTATTGGGATCAAATAGATCTTGCAGAGTGTCCAGGTTCCATGAACTGGTGTTGTGATTAAACAGTTCATGCACAAATTTGAAATTTCCATGAGACATTGATCCTTGTTTTGGAACTGGAGGATGAGGCAGGTCTTGAATCCATCTGTGCTGCCATATTAAGATCTTCTTCCCATCTCCGAGACACCAACAACTGTTAGCTTGGACGAACGGTAACTCAGAGCTCAGACTTCTCCAAGACCATGTTGTGTTGGTTTTCTTCTTTAGATTGAAGAGATCTCTATCCGGAAAATATTTCGCTTGTAAAGATTTTTCCATCATTGATTCCGTGTCAGAACAAAGTTTCCAAGCAGACTTTGCAAGTAAAGCCCTATTAAACATATGCATATCACGAAAGCCCAATCCCCCCTTCCTCTTTAGGTTTTTTAACTCGTCTCCAGGTGATGATATGGTTGCCCTTACATGTCTTCTTATTTCTCCAGAATTGTTGTTGTTTTGAGCTCATTTTTTTTATTGTAAAATCTGGAAGTATGAAACTGGTCATGTGGTGGATCGGTATTGCATTAGAAACACTCTTGATCATTACTGATCTCGCTGCTTCCGACATATTACTTCCATTCCAGGTTGAGAACCTGTTGTCCATTTTATCACAGAGAACTGAAAAAGGAATACGTTTTTTCCTACCAACAAAGAAGGGAAGACCAAGGTACTTCTCATCTGAAATATTCAAATATCTAACCTGCAGCTCACCACTAATAGATTGACAGTCTTCAGGCGAAAGATTTGAACTGAAGTATACTGCTGATTTATTAAAGTTTATCAGCTGCCCTGAGTATAGTGAAAATTGTTGAGTAGCATTCAACAGATTGTGTACTTGAGATTCATTAGCCTTGCAAAATAGGAGACAATCATCCGCAAACAGCAGGTGATTGATCTTTGGAGCTGAACGAGAAATTTTCATACCTGTGAGTTGCCCAGTAGATTCACAGTAGGCTAGGTATCTTGAGAACAACTCCATTGCCAGGATGAAAAGATAAGGTGATAAAGGATCACCTTGTCTAATCCCACGAGTTGGTTTAAAAGCTGGTGTGGGGGAATCATTCAGCATAACTTCAATATGAGTTGTAGAGATGCATTGACTTATTAATTGTCGAAATTTGTCTGAGAAGCCAAATTGCTTGAGAATGGCTAGAAGGAAGTTCCACTCTAGCCTGTCAAACGCCTTGGACATGTCCATTTTGAGCGCAAGATGGCCACTTACTCCTTCTTTTTTCTTCATGGCTTGCACAATTTCTTGCACTAGACAAGTGTTCTCAGAAATTAGTCTACCAGGTACATATGCCGACTGCATTGGTGAGATAATTCTTGCTATGTGTTTCTTCGTTCTCAGGGCAATAATCTTCGAGATTATCTTATACACTGTGTTACACAAAGCTATAGGACGAAAGTCTTCCGGCTTGGTTGCAATTTGGACTTTGGGGATCAAGGAAACTCTAGTGTTGTTAAGTTGTTGAAGTAGAAATCTCGAGTGAAAAAAAGACTTAATCATCTTACAGACGTCCTCTTTCACCAACTGCCATTGAGTTTGGTAGAAACCCGGTGGGAAACCGTCCGATCCAGGTGACGTCCAAGGCTCCATAGTCATGAGGGCTTGATAGATTTCTTGATCTGTGGGAATATTTTCTAGTTCCTCATTATCTTGTATTGAGAGGCACTGTGGAATGTGTTTAAGAAAACTTTGGCTGCTCGGAGGATTGGCAGTAGTCATAATGTCTTGAAAATGCCGTTGTAGTAGTTGAGAAAGAGAATCTCTATCATTACACCAAGTCCCATCTGGTGCCAAGAGTGCATCAATTATATTACGACATCTTCTACGATTCATTTTGATGTGAAAATACCTTGAATTCAAGTCCATATCATTATAAAAGTGATCACGAGACTTCTGTCTGTTGGAGCTTGCTTGAACTTCATTTAATTGTCTGATCTTAATTTCTAGATTAATAACCGCTTCTGTGTTGGAACCCTCGACATCAGCAGTTTGTAACTCATTCAATTCAGATTGAAGTTGTGTCAATTGCTTGTTGAAATCACCAAAAGTATTTTTACTCCATAAAGACAGTAGATGTCTTGTATTAGACAGCTTATTAGTAAGAACAAAAGCATTAGAACCAGAGAAATTAGTAGACCAAGCAGCTTTAATATTATCAGAAAAAGAATCATGTTTGAGCCAGTGCTCAAAAAACTTCCAATTTCTACCAGTAACCCTATTTGTATTAGAAATATCAAGCATAATAGGGGTATGATCAGGACCATAATGCTGAAGGTGCTTTAGAACAGATTCAGGGTAAGCTAGGAGCCACTTACTGTTGCCCATAGCTCTGTCTAGTCTAGATTTATAGCGGCATGTTCCATGTTTGTTACTAGTCCAAGTGTAAGGCTTGCCATTAAACCCTAAATCTGTAAGATCTGACTCCATGATAAGGTCGAGAACATCACTGGATGTTATGTTATTGCACCCAATATTTCTATCATTGGCAGAAAAGGTGATATTTAGATCACCAATGAGAACCCAAGGTCTAGTAATGGTCAAACTAAGATTCTTAATGAAATCCCATTGAGCTTCTTTTTCATTTTTGTAGGGAGTACCATAAATGCAGGTTAAGTACCAATCCCCTCTACTAGGGTCATTTGTGATGCACATATGAAAAATTTTATCATCTTGATGAGTAATATTTAGGGAGAATCCATCCTTCCAAAGCAGAAGTATGCCTCCAACTAAACCAACAGACGGCATAAAAGCTCTATTGGGAATTCCTAGAAAGTTTGATAATCTAATAACTCTATTATCATTGATTTTAGTCTCACAAATGAAAATAATATTTGGGTGATGTAAATTGTTAAGGTGTAGGAGATGGTCTCTCGTATCTTTGCCTAAAAAACCTTGGCAGTTCCAACTTATTATTTTCATATTGAAAAAGTCGTGGGAACTGTAATGAATGAGAGTGTAAGTGCAAGAGAAAACCGTATGAAAAACTTGCGGAAAAATACAATGTCTAATAAATAAAAAAGGAAGTGAAGAATAGTATACCAGATCTTTTGGAGCAGCAACAGCCTCATCCATCAACTGGGGGAACTCCTTAGCAGTATTCTCTCCCTCCTCTATTAAATCATGCTTTATTCCATCAAACTCAGTACATGATGGATTCTTAGCAGAATTTTGATTATTATGAGTAGTCGACTCATTGTTTTCCGAGTACTCATTAGATTCAACATCCTCATCTTCAGTGCTTCTAGACCTTTTAGTCCTTCTCGGTTCCTCGTGGCCATATTCCTGAGCAGCTAATTGCTGTTTTCTAGCTTCACAAATTCTCTGAATTAAGAGATCCAGATCTTCACATATTTCCACGCTATACGATGTAGCCAAGTCATGTATGTAATTGATGTATTCCTCATTCGTATAACGGCGAACCTTCAGATCATGTGCCACAGTTGCACACTCTTCCTGATTGTGATCTATAGTCCAACAATGAGGACACAGGTTATGAGGTTGACGCTCCCAGTGGTACCTCACCCAAGTAACTCCTCCAGCTCTATATTCCACCAACCACCTCTAAAAAGAGGCTTACTTAGATCTATTTTAACCCTCGCAGATATCATACTTCCGTAAGTGGGACGACAATTCGGGGGATCAGTTGATATCTTAGGACCAAGTTCAACCAAAGCTTCATCAATTACTTGGACAGAATGATGTTCAAGTAATAAGTTTTTAAATTGGATAGTCCATTCACAATGAGTAAAATTCCAGTCCTTGAGAGGTATAGCGTCATCATATGGGGGAAGATTGAGATGAGACTTACAGACATTCCACGGATTCCTTTTGAGTACCGCTTCCATTTTCTCTTGTGTGTGAAACTTGAAGAGAAAAATGTTTCTGTCCAGAGCTCTGATTTCTCTGAACTTGTAAGGCTTCCAAAGTAACTTTAGTTCCTTCCTGACTAGATCTGTTTCCAAAGAATCTTCGTTGAAAACCTTTCCTATGAGAGTATGACCTCTTTCTTCCTTGGATACAGAGAGAACTTTCACGGAACCAACAGATTTTCTAAGTTTCATAGCCGAGATATTTCGTATGTTGGCATTCTGGAGTTGATTGGTAATGGAAGTGACAGGGTTTTTCGAAGATGAAGCCATTTTTTCCTTGCAGATAAACAGAGAATAGTATAACAAGAAAGAATGAGGATTCGACTTCCATTTTGTTTGGATAGATATAGGAGAAGTGACAACAGGGTTACCAAAGTTTGTTTCAGAAATATAAGGAAGATCTTTTAATCGCGGAAAGATAATAACAGCATGAACTGTTGGAAAATATTTGGCATTGAAAGATAATATAGTTGACTTTGTATACGAGAGATTCGCAGTAACTCCCTTTGATTGAATGAGGAAGGTAGTAAATGCTCTAGAAAAATCATGCTGAAAGATCGCACAACAACTGTCATGCCGCCAATTAAGGAAGTTCAAAATTTGAAAAATTCTTGGCTCCAAATCTTTGAGAGAGTTGACTCGAGTTTGAAGAACAGGAATTACAAGTTGAGATCGAGACTCGGTAGAGACTTTGAAATCATAAAGATGATTTCTAGCAAAATACTGGGACATACTGGTTGAATCCATCATGGGAATGATGGTCTGCAAAACTGCCGAAGAAGACGAGATGCATATTGCTGGTGATAAAGATAATAGAGGTGCAATGAGGAAGAGAATAATACAGGTCCAATAATGGATTCCCCCCATAGTACAGAGATGGATGAGGCCCTGCAAAAGTTTATTTGCTCATTAGATGATGCATGATAAAAAATCAGGAACAAGGAACTTAAAATGAAAAAGAGCTAAAAACAAAAGGGAAAAAAAGAAGAGGCAGAATAGAAAAGAAAACAACAAACCATAGCATAATCAACTATAGAGAATAGGAGATGCTTGCATAAGAATCAAAACAATCGCTAAAACAACATTAGAAGGTAGAAAGTGTAATCAAAATCAGAAATCAAAAACCATGAAAAAGTTTAGAGAAATCCTCTCGAATGGTTTACCGATAAATAATATTATACATGTAACATTAAGGAAAAGAACTATGTTACTCAAAAACTTGGTCATTCTATATGCAGCCGTCTTGTGAATTTCATATTCTATGTCAAAGAGGCGTCTTGTGAAATTTCATACTAACATGAGAAAAATCAAATATTGGTAACAACGGGTTTATAATGTTTTTGTTAGTTTTTTTATTGATTTTTTTTGCTCTCAGACCCTTCTACTGAATCTGGTTCCTCAATCAGTTCTCCATGAACTTAGTGATCAAAATTATCCGACTGTTGTTCCTCTCTAAATACATCAGTTTCACCAACATCAGGCCTTGAAGGTTGAACATCATATGGTGAATCAGAATGTTCCGCACTTGATTCCATGATAAAATTTTCTTCCCCATTTGAAACATTTTTTTCGTAATTTGAAACTATTTCTCCTTAATTAAAACAATTTCTTCTCCAGGATTGCTAGTTTTACCACCAGAAAAATTGGACTTTCTGGAATTCATGGAGACTAATAGGTTAGGAAATGTCAAAAATTAAAATTAACTGTCATAAAAATTCTACAAATCAAATGGAGGGAGTGGTAGTGACTTTGTTTAGGTGGCGAAGTGGGCGTATTCGAACGGTTTGGGTGGTACTATTAAGTTGAAATCACAGAAATACATGCCGGAAATATCATATCCCTTTTCTATTACATATAAATTTGTTTGTTCTAGAAGAAATCATGGCGAAATAAAACACGACCATCGCCCTAGATCAATGAACATAGGTTGATGAATCGACGACTTGGGAATTGGGATGCATAAGTTCTAAATATTCCTGCTATCTCTTTTAACTCTGTAGACCAGTCAAACTTATGGATCAGATACGATCGAAAACCTAATTGGGCGAACATAGCATTGAAAAACAAATATTTTTCGTGTTTGTTAGTTTTCTTCACTTAATGGACGCACTACCTGCATTATTCATGGCCGCCATTAACCAAATTTTGAAGAAATTTTACAAAATTATTGAACACATGACATGAATAAAAAAGATGAAGTAAAATCACATGGGACTTCATATCGGTGTCAATTATTCCTTTTCCTTTTATCTACTTGCCAAATAGGGTGTTTTTCCCGATCTTTTTCCGGACCAGTTACAAAACTAGAATGAAGTAGTACTTTCATTGTCAATTTGGATCATTTTTTCAATGATTTTAATAACAAACAGAATGATGGTTTGGGTTATTTTTGATCGATACAATTCTTTGAATCGAAGATAAGCTAAGGAAAATTTAGAGCTTTCCTACAACGAAAAGGTTCGAGTTTGTGGAGAATTCTGTGCAATAAAATTCAAAGTAAATATATACTATTTTATAATAAAGGGTAAAACCGGTATTTTATCTTATATAACACCCTTAGCATAATTTTTGGCCGGAGTTAGTAGGTTTAAGCGCAAACCATGTTCTCATGTAGCGCAGACCATTTATCAGGATAATGAAAGACAAAATGAGGGACGGTTTAAAGCCTAGGTTAGTCCCTTACCAAGGCCATGCCGGCTCATACTTGTTTAGGAAGAAAAGCAGGAAAAGGACGAAAGGTTACCACTTGCGGGGCTAGGTACGGTGGATTGAGGAAAGTCGTTGCGGTTTTCAAGGTAAGTGCGACCAATTCGAGTAAACTCCAAGCATTTTCTTGAGCGGATACATCAGAAAAGATGGTGGTGACAGGCGGCGAGTGAGGTTATCTAACTCGGGCCACCATGGTGTCTCCAGTTTCTGTTTGTGCATGGGTCTGTTTTCATGCTTGAACATGCATCTCTTGTTTAACTATTATCTTTTGTTATAATGGAAGGAAAAACAATTATCATCATCTAGGAAAAATCATACGGATGCACATGATATGTCGTCCAATGAGAAATACTCATAAAATGCAAGGAATAATCTCCACACATTAAGCGAAGAAATAAAGGAAGCACCCATATCAGTACCTCAGCAGGAAGATGACCCCAAAACCTCAACCAACCAAAGAAGGCTCAAGAGATGCACAATGAGATTAGTATATAGTATTTGGGAACATAAGCCTCGAGGCAAGCGAGAGTAGAAGGAATAGGTTTATAAGTCAAATTCTAAAACCTACAACAATTAGTAATTCGTAAACTCAGGGCTCAAGCAATAGCTGTCACTATTTTGCAATTTTGATCTAATAACCTGCTTTTTTATTGCACTAGTTAATTCGTGCACATGAACATGTTAAAGTAATCACTCTCTCTGACTATCTCAAGTATTCTAGTCTCTTCTTGCTTCCCTCTATAAATACTAACAATGGTTTTCTTTAGTTCTTCATTAAGTTATATAACAATGGCTTTGAAAGCTTTAGTCTTCGTCTTAGTCTCTCTTTTTGTTGTTGTATCACAGGTAATAATTTGGTTTTCACTTAATGAATGCTGATTTTCTTGTTTTAGATCATTTTCGCTAACAATGTGTTGATGCACATAACTTCGACTAGCAAGTACGTATATTTGTAGCTAATGATATTGAATCTTGCTCTAATTTCACAGGCATCACATGCGACTCCACCACCCCCTAAGGTTCCTGCGGTAGCTCCGGTGAGAGCTCCATATGTGCCTTCTATCGTTAGAGCCCCACATCCACCAACTCCAGTCAGAGTACGAGCTCCACCACCACCTCCTATCATAAGAAGAACACCACTACCTCCTGTCAGAGTAAGAGCTCCACTACCTCCTATCAGAAGAAGAGCCCCACCACCTCCTGTCACAAGACGAGCCCCACCACCTCCTTATAGATCACGAGCACCACCACCTCCTTTCACTGTACGAGCTCCACCACCTCCAGTCAAAGCACGAACTCCACCACCTCCTTATACAACACGAACTCCACCACCACCTGGTAGAGGAAGGACACCACCGCCTCCAGCCAAAGTCACATACCCACCACCACCACCAGCCGTAGTGAAAAGCCCTCCAGCGAAGGTGCAGTCTCCAGTTCCTCTTTCAGCTTGTCATGGACTGTGTTTGACCAGATGTGGAAAACACTCAAGACCGAACCGTTGTATGAGAGCCTGTGAGTCATGTTGTAAAGAATGCAGGTGTGTTCCAACCGGTACTCATAGTAACTACAAAACATGTCCACCGTGTTACCATCAAAAGAGAACCAAAGACGGCAAACACAAGTGCCCTTAAATTTACCAAATGTAACAATAGCTAGATCGATAATCAGCTATTTCTTTGTACTTGGGTATATTTCCTTATTTTCCTTTTCTATTTCTTTATGTTCAACTGGTCGAGAGAGATTGATCTTGGTCCTCCATTAATAAGTTTTATTTGATCGAATTTATGACTGTAACCTGACTCAAGTTTTGCGTTTTGTGTTTTGCTAAAAGATTAGCATGAACCATTTAAATATGAGATAATGTGCGCGTTAACATCTGACACGAACTAACTTGAAATATTAACCGTGGTTGTCAGTGAGAATTTTTTTTTTGGGGTCTTCTGGTTCTGGACAACAGAGACCAATGAAAACACAACTTTATTGGAACGATACGCTGTTGCCGATTGCTCATTAGAATGGGCAGAGAACTAAATTTCCTGTACCAAACAAGAAATGAACCGGTCTGTTTGCTTACAAGAAGAGTTATATCAGAAGTTTGTTCATGCAATTGTGATAAGAGAATGATATTGACATTTTTGCTGCAATAACATCATATTGATAGAATAGGGGACATGCCTCCTCTGCCCGAAAGTTCAGTAACAAGGACTAATATATACCGTCTTAAAGTACTCAAAACCAAGCTGGTTTTCCCTTTCGAGTTCCTCAAAAACTGATACGAAGTTTTGAATGCTACGAAGCTACTAGTAAAACATTTCCTGGAAAACTATGCTAGGAAACAGAGTTGTTGTATAGTACATTAAATCGAAGAAGAAAATGCCAACTTCTCCTCCAAAAAACACATACAGTACACAAAAACATAACTAGTTTGGATGGATGTATTTTATATGAAGCTCTTAAATTACTCCAGCTAATTTAGTACTCCGGTAGGTCATACATGACTCGTATGCGCAATTGGACCCTTTTTAAGTATTCAAGAATTCAAGCTAAGTTAGCTCACACAGTATATTTTTAGGAAGAAAACACATAGGTTTTCCCAAGATGTATAAGGAGAAACCGAGAAAGTGTGGATTAGTTGGAGTGAACTTCAAGCATTTCCTTGGGCAGATATATGAGATAAGATGGATGAGCTAGCGACCACCGGTGAGGACGGGTATATGAGCGTGTCCCGTTGCCTTTTCTGGGGTGTATATTTCATATTTGGTGATATAGGATTGAAAAGCGTGTCGCATTGCTTGTTTAGTTTCAACGAAACAGGGAAGAATAATCCCAAAACCTCTACGACCAAAGACTCATGAGAGATGTGGAAAAACATTAACTTGGGCCGGCAGATCTTCTGCATACTGCTCTAGTTCATTAATAAATAACCCTTTACAGTACACATAATGTCAATGGATTCAATATATAATTGGAGACAGAAATCTCGAGGCAAGAGAGAGTTGAAAGACGGTGTAAGTCGGATTCTTACAATAACTACTTATGAACTCAAGCAAGCTGTCACTGATTTTTACTTCTTCATCGCACTAATAAATTCATGCACATGAACATGTTAGACTAATGACTCTTTCTGGCTCCCTAGTCTCTTTGTGCTCCCTCTATAAATACCAACACTGGGCTTGCTTAATTCTTCATCAGTCAGTAGTAATATCACTACTTAAGTTGTAGCAATGGCTTCAAAAGCTTTAGTCTTTTTGTTAGTCTCTCTTCTTGTAGTTGCATCACAGGTAATTCAATTCCCTTGATTTATTTTCATTTCCACCTTGTAATGCTATATTTCTTCTTCCGGCACTAGTTTAAGATTCTAGAACCTGGTTTTCGTATGAATGCAGTTATTAGAATAAGCTAACAATGTAGTAATGCACTTATCTTCGACTATCAATTATGTAAACTTATATCATTATATTCAATTTTGCAGGCATCACACTTGATTCCACCACCACCACCAAAGGTTCCTGTTGTATCTCCAGTGAAAGCTCCTCTAAAACCCTCATATCCACCAACTCCCGTCACAGTACGAGCTCCACCACCACCTCCTATCCAAGTCCTAACTCCACCAAAAACTCCACCTCCCCCAGTCCAATCAAGAACGCCACTACCCCCTGTCAGAACCCCACCACCTCCTTCCAGAGCACGAGCTCCGCCACCTCCTATCAAAGCACGAGCTCCACCATCTCCTTACACAGCAAGAACCCCACCACCTCCTGCTAGAACACGAACTCCACCACCTCCTGTCAGAACTCGAGCTCCACCACCTCCTTACATAGCAATAACCCCACCACCTCCTGTTAGAACACGAGCTCCACCACCTCCTGTCAGAACACGAGCTCCACCACCTCCTTACACAGCACGAACTCCACCACCTCCTATTAGATCCATAGCTCCACCACCTCCTGTCACATCCATATACCCACCACCACCTGCCGTAGTAGAGAGCCCTCCACTGAGGGTGCAGCATCCTGTCCCTTTGTCAGCTTGCCATGGGCTATGTGTGACTAGATGTGCAAAATCTAAAAGAAAGAAGTATTGTATGAGATCTTGTAAGACGTGTTGTAAACGATGCAGATGTGTTCCATTCGGTACTCATGGTCATTTCGAAACTTGTCCAAAATGTTACCGTGCACAGAGGACTAGAGGCAACAAACACAAGTGCCCTAAAATTTATTCAATGTAGCCATAGCTAGATCACCAGGAATTTCTTTGTATTTGGGTATCTTGGATTTGATGATAACTTCCTTAGTGATTTCTATTCACCAGGATTCTTATTATATAAAACAATAGTATCCCTTTTGGGAATACAAAAGTTATGGCGGAGATAATCTCCTCATTACAATAATTATGACAGGAGATATTCTCCTTAATAAAAATAAGTAAAGCAGTATAATATATTCTCTAATACACCCCCTTAGTCTGAGCGGGAGAGGAGCAAACGCTAAGACTAGAACGAAAACGAACAAATAGCTGTCGTGGAAGGCCCTTGGTGAAGATGTCACCATACTGGTTTTCAGACGGGACGTGCAAGACATGAATATCACCAATACGAACGCGTTCACGAACAAAGTGTATGTCAATCTCCACATGTTTAGTGCGCTGATGTTGAACAGGATCTCCATACATATATATCGCACTTACATTATCACAATACACGATAGTAGCACGTCGTAAAGGTAGATGGAGCTCTAGAAGAAGGTTGTGAATCCATGTTGTTTCAGCAACAGCGTTTGCTACCCCCCGGTATTTTGCTTCAGCACTGGATCGAGAAACTGTTGCTTGACGTTTTGATGACCAGGAGATGAGGTTGTCTCCAAGAAATACACAAAATCCAGAAGTCGAACGACGTGAATCAGGACAACCCGCCCAATCAGCACCAGAGTATGTTGTTAATCCAGAGATAGCGGAGACCGAGAGAAATAATCCGTGATCAATTGTGCCCTGAAGATAGCGAACAATCCTCTTAAGGGCATGCATGTGAGGCTCTCGAGGATCATGCATGAATAAACATACATGCTGGACTTCATAGGATATATCTGGCCGTGTGAAAGTGAGATACTGCAAAGCACCGGCTAGGCTTCTATACAAAGTGGGGTCCGTGAGAGCAGGGCCAGAGGTAGCACTGAGCTTGGCATTGGTGTCGACCGGAGTAGCCACTGGATTGCATTTTGTCATGGACGCGCGTGCAATGATGTCCTGAGAATATAACGACTGAGACAAAAATAGCCCTGAGGATAAACGAGTAACAGTAATACCCAAAAAATGATGTAATGGGCCAAGGTCAGACATAGCAAATTCCCTTTTCATCAAATCAATGAAGCGGCATAGGAGAGCATCAGTAGAGGCAGTTAAAATAATATCATCAACATATAATAATAGGTATGCCGTCTCGGAACCTGATTGATAAACGAAGAGGGAGGGATCACACACACTAGCACGAAAACCACAATTAGTGATAAACTTGGCAAACCTCTGAAACCACGCCCGTGGAGCCTTCTTAAGACCATAGAGAGACTTACGTAGTCGACATACGTAATCAGGGTGATCAGGATCAACAAACCCCGGAGGCTGGTGCATATATACTGCCTCGGTCAAGTCACCATGAAGAAACGCATTCTTGACATCTAGCTGATGTATGGGCCAAGAATGCGAAGTAGCAATAGTAAGAACGGTACGAATAGTAGCTGGTTTGACAACCAGACTAAACGTTTCAAAACAGTCAACCCCAACCTGCTGAGATTTACCATTAGCAACTAGACGAGCCTTGTATCACTGCAAGGAGCCATCAGCATGATATTTGTGACGAAAGAGCCACATGGAACGAATAACATGAGAATCACGTGGTCGTGGTACCAGTTCCCATGTATTAGTTCTCAACATAGCATTGTACTCATCTTTAATGGCAGCATTCCAGTTTATGTCTCTAAGAGCATACAAGTGAGAACGAGGGAGAGGAGAGATATGACGAAGGGTTTGGACATGAAGGTTAAGGCGATGGACAGGGCGGAAGATGCCACGGGAGGCGCGAGTGGTGGGGCGAGAAGGAGCTGGAGGAACAGTAGTGATTGGAGGTATGCAAGAAGGTGTAGGGACAGTGGTTGTTGTAGGGGAAGAAGTGGTTGGTGGGGATGATGGGTTAACGTCAGTAGGATGTACGCAATGATTGGATGGTGTAGAAATGGTTGGAGTGGGATCTGACGCAGTGGGAAAAGAAGAAATGGTGATGGGGCCTGCTGACTTAGTGGGGACGGAAGTGGCAGGAGGGAAGAAAGACGTTTGGATGGGAAGAGTAGATAATGTGTTGCAACCATGAGGTGGGATGTAGATGTCAGGTGGAGTAGGCTGAATAGGAGATGATTGGTGTACAGTAGGAGCAGTACTAGAGGATGGGTAAGAGAGGTGATTATTGTGGGAGGAGTTAAAAAAAAAAGGAGACACGTCGTCGTCATCAGGGGGTTGTTTTGAGGAGGGGTAGAAAATGGGAAAACACTCTCTTCAAATGTCACATGACGGGACAGGATTATTTTGTGTGTGGTGAGATCTAAGCAGCGGTATCCACGGTGGTTAGGAGGAAAACCAAGAAAGATACACCTAGTGGAACGAGGGGCGAGTTTGTGGGGAGTTATGGAGGAGAGATTTGGATAGCAAAGGAAACCGAATGTACGAAGATGATCATACGTTGGTTGGAGTTGATAAAGAATAGACACAGGTGATTGATTATGAAGGACTTTGGTGGGTAGAATATTATGGAGATAGACAGCCATATGAAGAGAATAAACCCAATATTTAGGGGGAACGGAAGCGTGAGACATAAGAGTGCGAGTGATGTCGTTGACACGGCGAATCATGCATTCAGCCTTGCCATTTTGGGAGGAAGTTTGGGGGCAAGAGAAACGAAAAACAAGACCATTGTTACGAGCAAAAGTATGGAAGGAAGAATTGTCAAATTCGCGGCCCATGTCGCATTGAAAATATTTAACTTGACGTTCAAATTGAGTTTGAACAAATGAACGAAATTCCAAGAACTTTTCATAAACTTGGGATTTAAACTTTAGTGGATAAACCCAAAGATAGTTGGTAAAATCATCCAGTAATATAAGATAATAACGGAAACCGGTCTCTATGTGTGAAGGAGAGGTCCATAAATCACTGTGAATGATATCAAATGGTGCAAAAGTAATGGAATTTGATTCATAAAATGGTAATCTAACATGTTTACTAACTTGACATGAATGACAAAGTTTAGAATGTTGATTCTTATTACAATGAATAGAATTATTTGTACGAAGAACATCTAAAACAGCATTGCCGGGATGACCAAGGAGGCTATGCCAAATATCTGGCGAAAAGACAGCAAGAGAAATGGGGGAAGACTGGGATGATGTTTGTGGTGGCACGGCAGAGTTGGTGATCGAGTAGAGCTCCCCGGAACTATTACATAGAAGGATAATTTTCCTCGAACTCAGATCTTTCACAGAAAAACCAGAAGGATCAAACTCAACAGACACACGATTATCAGTGGTGAACTTACGAACGGAAACTAAGTTTTTGATAATATCGGGAACAACAAGGGTATTTTTGAGTTGAAGAGTACGATAGGGAAGGGTTATGAACTTGGAACCACTGGCAGTAACTGGAATACTATTTCCATTGCCAACTAAGATAGATCGTACATTGCTAGAATTGAAAACGTTGTGTAGATTACCTGGATCAGCAGTGAGGTGCGACGTAGCACCGGTATCCATGTAAAAAGCATCATAGGGTTGTTGTAGATGCATAGAACTATATGCCTCAGCAATGTCTGTGAGCTTCAGTTGTTCCCTCGCCATTGATTTTTAATGGTTTAAAGAAAATAGGATCGTAGGGGGATGATACCATCTTGGATTTGATGATAACTTCCTTAGTGATTTCTATTCACCAGGATTCTTATTATATAAAACAATAGTATTCCTTTTGAGAATACAAAAGTTATGGCGGAGATAATTACCTCATTACAATAATTATGACAGGAGATATTCTCCTTAATAAAAGTAAGTAAAGCAGTATAATATATTCTCTAATGGGGTACTTTCGTTTTGTATTTGTTTTTCATTTGTTTATGCTCAATCAAGAAAGATCTATTTTGATTAACATGAACTAATAAATTATGAATCTAAGACTGTAAATTTGAATTATCAAGTCTTCCTTTTAACATGAACTTTTTAGAGAGATGAGACATAGATATTGTAAATCACGTGCCATTGAGAGTTTAAAAATTTGACACACGCTTTCTTGAGAAAAGAACTTTGGTTGTCAATGTTGAAAACAAGTTGTGGGGTTCTTGAACAACAATGGCCAAAGAAAACACGAACTCATTGCGACGATACTTTGTTGTCTTGTTGCCCGCATGTCCATTGCTTAGACCGGGTTTTATGGGCATGCCAGCACCTTCCCAAACTTAAAAACCGTGGCCTTTTCTACCACTTCCCGCTTGCCTACCTTACTTTGCAGGAATCTATGCGGGAAGACTCCGGAAACGGCTAACCGTTAGCCGTTCTGAAAAAGTGATAAATGGTTACTCATTAACCGTTCTAATTCAAAATAACGGGTAACAATTGACCGTTATTCGAGAACGACTACTGATTGGCCGTTTTTAAATTTCTAAAAACGGTAAATGGATAACCGTTCCTTGACCTTTTTTAGTTTACACCCCATATACACTCATTTCCGGTTTTAGAGTTGTTTAACCAAATGGCTCTTCTTCCTAATCACGAGGTTTCCGATCGGACCAAATTTTTGATTAGTTAAGAGCGTACTTGTCTTAACGAATAATTGACCTCACCTAATTTAAATTGTCAATATTTTAAATGGATTCTAGTGTACACACAAAATGTATTGGGACGGAAATATATAAAAATATCGTACGAAGATGAATAAACAAGTTCATTTTATTGGGATACTTAACTTTAGTAGTACATTAATGGAAAATGACTGGAAATTAAACCTAACTCACTGTCGCGAGCAACGCGACTGCACTTAGTCGGTGCAACAACCCTTTAAATCGGTCGGTGTGCCTATTAACGGCCGAGTTTAGTCTCGGGAGGGTTTATCAGAGATGTACCCACAAAACCTGAACTACTCGCGTCCGAACTAATCTTCATCACCATCTTCACGACATAATATCTCTGGATCAAACTCTTCAGGCAACCTCTCCTTCAAGATTAAATAACAGTCGTATAATTGGAATGCTTTACTGGTTGCGGCTTCGTATCTATGCTCCGAATGCTTTTCCTATATTAAACAAAAAAATATAATAATTGTGTTATTAAAATAATGTTTAAAAAAATAGGTGTTAGTCCAAAATCAAAACACTTACACAATCGTTTAAGGTCCATCCAGAAGGGATGTTTCTCAAAAGTGGAACCAAAAAACTTAGGTACAACTTAACCTTCGTCTTAATATTTGGTACCCTATTTTGTAAAACTCTGTATGTTCTCTGGTGTGGGTTTCCATTCCTAACCGTTAAATGTAGAACCACAAGGTCCCATAAATTGACACCTGAAACAACGTTTTCTGTTTCTCCTTCGGCAGCAAAGACATTAATCCAAAACTGGGTGATAGCTGCATCTTCAGCAGAGGTGAATCTTGCGACCATGACTACTAAATTAGTAAATGAATGTGTTGAAAATTAAACAGAGGATATATAAGACTAAAGGAGTTGTTGGTTGTGTTCTTTTGGTATAGAGCAACGTTATTTATACTAAATTTGGTAGTTCTGTTTGATATTTTAGCTAATGTGTGGTCACTCTTGTTACTGATGCACTGTGTGGGTCGAATTTGTCCTATCAGTCATAAATTTATCAAACTATTACCCTATTTTGTAGTTGAGATGATGTGTCGGCTTTTTGTGGTTTCGTCATATCAATACACCGTTGGGGATAAATAAAATTGAGTTTTCTTATCACCTTTTGTCGTTTTCGTCAGATTACTCATTAATTATTTACACCATTGGAAAATCTTCAATTGAGTTTTCTTGTCACCTTTTGTCGGTTTCGTTTTATAATATATCTCATTTATTAAATTATTGGGGACTCCGTAAATGAGTTTTCTTATCACCTTTTGTCGGTTTCGTTAGAGCTATCTTTAATTTATTACCTCGCTCGGATTCTATACTTGAAGACATAACAATGGATGTTTTATCACCTCATATCTTTTATTTAAATACACATCTGTTTTTGGTTTCTTGTCCTTCAGACTCATCAAATCACTGTCTTTTTTTGGTGTGTTTTCAGATTGATGTGGTTCCCGTAGTATTTATTATTAATTATTATATAATTTCAAATACAGTATGCTAACATTTTACAGTTTTCTATATAATCCCCCTTAATGGATCCCAAACAACATATACTCATTCCATAGAAAATAAGTTCTTCCTGTAAATTTGTGAGAATATATTCGTGATGCGGTTTAGTAATGAAGAAGATGTCGGTGTTATGGAAGCATGGATTCTAGAAATAAATCGAGCCACAATCCCTGGAGCAGAAATTAGTTCAACTGAGTTTTGGAATCGTGTATTTCAAAATTTTGAAGATATTACCGGAAACGACAATAGAAGAACAAAAAAATCAGTAACAGCCAGATTCAACCTAATTAATACCGAAATACAAATCTTTGTTACAATTTTGTTTGATGTCAACTTGAAGCATGCATCATTGTTATACGAAGTTCGAGTAAGAACTTTATATTTACTAAGTTATGGTTTGATTATTAATATACTCTAATGTCTGTTCAATTATCATGATTAATGTTTTTTGTTTGTTTTTCAGAAAATGAAAGCCCGGATCGAGTACCGTGAAGACACAAAGAAACCATTTAAATTTGATGCATTATATGAGCAATTGAAAGATGTTGTACCTTGCTTTAATATTGAATGAATATTTTAGTGTCAACAGTTTTTTAAATAAGCAGGATGACCGTTATTACATTCAAACATGAAGTGCGTACATTTAATTAAAGTTAAGAAAAAAACACCCTAATAATTTAAAGCAACTACTAATTAATATGACATATGATTAACTAAATACAAAGACAACTAATTACCTAATCACTAATACAGCTAATTAAATAATAACCAAGACAAGCAATAAAACAATAACAAAGCCAACTAACAAAGACTACTAACTGCCTAATTACGAGGGTCGTATCCCAAACGGGTACAAATTTCCTAATGCATCTTAAATACTGCAAATTTCTTCCAATAAGGGAGGCTCTCCACATCCATTAATAATATTTCCATATCCTTCTGCCTAATTTCCACTTCTTCTACGTGGGCTTTCTTCTCTCTTGCCAATGTATCCCTTGTCCCGTTTTCAACCAACTAGCGCATCATTTCATTTTCAGCTAACTTTTCTTCATGTTTTACTGCATCCTTTTTCTCAAAATATTGTATCATATTGTTCCAGCCTCGTTCTGCAACTTTAGCCATGTAATTTTCCATCTTAGACTTAACTCTGCTAGGTCCTCTGGGTTTATCTCTTGCAAAAAAACGTGTTTGTGTTTGGGTTCCCGAGATTGTATTTGTGCCATCACCATCATCACTTTCTGAAACAACCATAGGAGTCGGGGTAGGCTGACTAGGATCACCGTAATGGTTCCTTAAATTCTCCGGGTCACAACCTTCAACATGATGCTTCAATAATGCGTAAACCGCGTCATGTTTCCAAGGTTTTCCGCCCCTTCCTTCAACAAATTTTACTCTTGATTCTATCTACTGCATCCATTTTTTTGGTAGGGTAAATGAAATAAGAAAGCCATGTTTAAAAACATCTTATGAATTTTAAATTAAAAAAATTAAAGGTTTTTGTATGACCAAACTCACCATTTGTTCTTTCGTCCAACCACTCAGCAGGTTCCTTAGATAAGCCGCCACAATTCTTGCAAATCTTCTGCAATCGGTTTTGAGGGCACTCATTCTATTTTGGAGAGATTTTCGAGTACGGTTTGTACGTGTGCCAAAAGTACGGTGATATTCCGGTTCAATTTTGTCCCAGAAAGTCTCGTAATCTTGATACCTCCCTACTACTAAATCAGATGCAAACATAACATAAGATTTTGCAATAGCCAGATCTTCTGCTCGTGTAAAATTAACCATTATGTTTTTCTAAAAGTTGAATAAATTAATAAAACCAAACTATCAAACAAAGAATAAAGAACAGATATATATATATATGATTTTCAAGTGCTTGCAGCAGTTTGATTGGTAGATTTGAGTTGGTGTGATTTATAGTTACCAAAAATACCATTTATATAGCATTTTTTTCTTTTAAAATAATCGTTGAAGTAAAACAGATGATTATTAGCCGTTTCTAAATTTGGGCCGCTGGATGATTGATACCGTTGGAGATCTAAGGACTGAAAAACAAAACGGTCAATCATAAACCGTAAACAAACTGGGAGATGTTAGATCTTCAACGGTATTTATCATTTAACGGTTACGATGCAAAACAACTAACTATTAACCGTTTTCTTGTAACGGGCAAAAAAACTTTCCAGTATATTTAACCCTTCGTTATATTTCCTACATTCAATTTCCAACCCTTTTCTTCTTAGATTTCAAACTGTGAAACAAAATTTACAAACTCCTAGTTTAACATTTTCATTTATCATATTTTTCAGTTCATATCTTGTTAATTCCGGGTGTAAAAGATGGTTAATTTTAGTGAACAAGAAGATCTTCATCTCGTCAGAAGTTTTTGCACCGTTATTAATCGACCTGATTTTTTATATATGGCTCTTCAAACCTTTTGGAACAATGTTTCAGTCGAGTTTCAGTCAAGAGCGCCTGCAAACAACAGAACCTTGAATGCTCTTCAAGCTCGTCTACATATGCTTAAGGTTAATTGCAGGGTTTATACGATTCTACTACGTGAATCAAATAATGATGAACAATTAGCCCGAGTTAAGTTTAATTTGTTTAGAAACTGTACATTTCGCCACTCGAGCGCCAACGATGCATTTGGACCGCATTTGATAATCAATCCAGAACACATCTTATAAATTACCAAGATTTCGGAAGAATTTAATGGGTTATCCTAATGTTATGTGTTTGTATTTGCTATTAGGTTTAAAATATTGGGTGTTTTTTATTTGCTATTAAGCAATGCTAATGTTGTGTATTATTTAACGAATGTAATCTTTCAAGTAATGCTGATTTGGTGTTTTCCCTTCGTTCAATTAAATAAAAGTTTTTTTAGTAACCATGTCTGACTTACATTTATCAAAAACAAATAAAACAAAAAATTAAATCACTCTGAATCAGATGCCAATAAATCTTGTTCTTGGTTGTAATGGTCTTGATCAACATCAACCTCGTCTGTGTCTTCTCCCGAATCCAACTCGTTGTCTATCGCGTCTCAGGGCATTTCACCATCCCTTAGACCCAGGCCATATGAGCAGCAAGATCCGTACGTAGTCTCTCCTGAAGAACCGGGTTTTGTAATGCCTCGCTCGTCTGCTTCAATGTTCCAACTATAGGTGCATGAGCTGGATCTGGCACATATTTCCACAACAGGTCACGATGTTCGTCCTATACAACCATATTAAGCAATATCAAGCAGGTTCTCATGATCAATTTCATATCTTACTTTTCCCAGTAGCTACATGTGACGCCCCAAATACTAAACCTGCTTATCTGATAGGATTACAACCTAATTGAAGCATCAATACTAGATTACCTATTTTAAGAATCATGAAGTGCTAAATAACAAAACCCAAACTCTATGATATTATATAAATGAAAGTCTTTCGAGTTCTAAGAATATATAAATGTGTTGTTTACAGAAAAAGAAAGAATACATATAGTATAAGATGCATAACAACACTAGATTCAATAAAGCTCTAAGCTACGAAACGAATATCTTCGAGCGCTCCATTCTTTCAAGTTACTGGAAAAAAATTTGATGTGGGAACAGGTGAGCACATCATCCCAAGGGGTGCCCAATGGAAACAAATAACTCTCAAGTAATCACTAACATGCTCCACGGTTTTAAAGATAAAACAGTAATTTAAAAGAGACAATGGTGAAAGGAAACATTCAGCAATTCACGCATAAAGAAGCAAAAGTTATTCATACAAGCATAATATGCACACAAGTGATTTCCCTTAAATAAAATAGTATATATAATATTCTGACGGATGGCGTACCTCCCTACTAATACTATTGCCGACGGATGGCATACCGCCCTACTATCTTAATAACCATAAAATATAATATTATTGTCGGCGTACCGCCCTACTAATATTATTTCCGACTGATGGCATACCACCCTACTTAACTTAGGAAGGAGCTGTGGGGAGACACATACACTCCTCGCGAGGGAAACCACATAATGCATATCACACGCATATAATTACATTCAGTACAAAACATCGTTCAATGAAATTACATTATACATTCATATAAATAATAAAAGCACATCATGCTCGCAAAGGAAAGAAACTCAATGATTACAAGAAGGTTACAAAGTTCCCAACTGAATTGACGACAAGCCATGGCTACCACAAGATCCACGATCTACCGGTTCATCCTTTGAATCGATCGTTGTTAATAAAGAGTAACTGTTAATCACACAAACACTCTAAAAATTAGCCAAAAGGCTCACACAAGGCTGATAACATAATCTCATACAATTCTCTAATTATAAGCTAAGTGAACTATCTAATGGTTCTAAACCCATTTATGTTTCTACACCTTTTCATCATCTATCTTTAGCACAAATAAA
This sequence comes from Papaver somniferum, assembly GCF_003573695.1. Lineage (NCBI taxonomy): Eukaryota > Viridiplantae > Streptophyta > Magnoliopsida > Ranunculales > Papaveraceae > Papaver > Papaver somniferum. The sequence continues at coordinate 1,048,776 of NW_020649304.1, forward strand.
GGTTTATTAATTCAATTAGAATGGTTTCTATAGTCCAATAGATATGTCTTATGAATATCTACAACTTTGATGAAGGAACCAAAGGTTAATTCAGGCCACAAGGTCCAATATATCAAAATAGGAAAACCATGCCTAAGCCCAAGTCCACTAAACAAGCCCATTAACATAAGCTCCAGTCCACCAGAGTCAACTAACGGTCAATAACAGTCACGGGGTCAATTAAAGGTAAACGTCCAGTCAAGGTCAAGACTTGGTCAAATATGAATCGGTCAAAGGTCAACTCGGTCAAACTAGACAAAATCTGGTCAGCAGGTTAACTCAGTCTAGTAACTGAGTCAGGCAAGTCACTACTGAGTTCAATAGATCCAACTCAAACAGACCAAACCAATCAGATAAGCCAGTTTAACTGACTAAGATGACTCATAGGCTTAAACACAAGGCCTGAACCATAAGCTCATGCCACAAACTTATGCATTAAAAATGATGCATCACAACAATTACTTTCTACAAGTCTATGATTACTAATCTTCATGGACTGCAACTTCATGTTCATTTCAAAACAACAACAGTCTTATCTTAAACACTTCAAGCTCCATCTATATAATATATAGACTATAACACCAACCCTAGATATCAACCCCACTAGATCGCAATGGCAACACCAGACTACCGATTACAGTCATCTTCATTACCACCTGTCATATGGCCACCAGACTCAACAATAAGATTATTACAATAACTTGCACCACCGGTTCCACTTACATACATTTCAGCTCGTCACTTCTACTTATTGCTACCACCTGCAGTTCCCGTTCTATGTATACTTCAACTAATTCAATATCCAACCATACTTGAATAACAATAGCAACTTCAAACCTATCTCATTTTCAACTGCCACAACATATCACCAGCGCCAGTTCATAACCATCACCTCCACCTGGCATCTTCACCTGCCGTTCATCAGCATCTGTATGACATCACCAGTTCACTCCATAGCTGCCTAAGTCATTGTCTTAACTATAATTGTAGCTTCATATCCCCTGTATCTCAAAATGACCAACACTACAACTACAGCCTCTATCAACTCAACTATATCTCCATTCCATTTCACTTGAACCTACAATACATCATTCATCCAATTCAGTTTCCGCACCAACAACATCATTTGTGTCACCATCTCAATCCATACTAACACACAACATCACCATCTGAGATACAAACTCAGAATTCTAACACACCATTCATACATCAACTCAGGTAATTCCACATATACAACATTGCAACACTTCCATCCAGTTCTGCTCCAAGTCTTCACAGCATCTCATATTTACTCTGCTATTACATCCATCAATTCTTCTTGTTCCATTAACAGCAACATCTCTGCCTCATTCTGACTAGCACAATTCCGTTACTAACTCTAATCCATCTGTAATTACAACACCAGTATCAACACCACCACTACATCCAGTGAATATCCGTAACCAAACACTAGTCCTCATAACTTCAACAATATCAATTCATCCTTTTGTTTTCCAATTCCAGAACTCTTCTTTTTCCTCCCAATACCATTTCAGTTAATTCTTAATTACAAACTCAAACCTTAGTTTCCATTTCTTCTCTGCAAAACCCTAAATCAATTACCCAATTTCAATCACAAACACTAGCCTTAGCAATAACATCTCTTCTTCGAATCTTTTTCAAATCGCCAATGCTCAAATCATCATCTACAATTCTATATCAACAGCTCAATTCTCTAAGCCCTAATTTCTAATTCGATTAAGGAGAAACTAAAATTTAACTCCATAAACCTATCTATACTTCAATTAACCACAAACCCATCACTATAATCAATTAATTTAACGTCAAAACATACAAAACATCAAATCAACAGAAACCCTAATTTCACTTACCACTTCTCTGCTTTTCAGAACTAAATCAACTTCCGTAACATCATCTTGCCACTCAGTTCATCAAGATAACAAGTTTTTAAAAGAATTTCTCGAACCGAAGAGGTTCGAATCTCTGAGATTGAATCAACAGAAAGGAGGAGAGGAGAACCAGAGAAGAAGAAGAAAGAAGAAGGAACGAGAAGATAAAAAAGAAATGATTTCTCTTCGACACGTTTGGTGATAAGATCAGAGAATAAAACTGAGGCACCCAAAATTGGATAAGGGCAGCCAGGGCGGCTTAAAGAAATCTGATGATATCTTCTTCGTCCGATATCCAAATGACACGTTCGAGTAGTCCAGTCCACCTAACTTTTCGAGATCTATCCAACGGTACTAGTTTAATATCTAAATCGTTGTTAGATTAATTCCTATTAATTAATATTTGTATTAAACTAATCGAGTTATTATCGGCTAAATCGTCTCTTGACTGGTCTAATAGCGTTGACGAGCTTGAGGGTTTTTACATTCTCCCCACCTTATATCATTTTCGTCCTCGAAAATTGAACCATCCTTATGGTCTTCAAAACTACCCACCTTGTAGAGAAACATTATCTCTCGATTAAATGCAAGTATTGCTCATACTTACAAGCGCGCGAAAAGATAACTCATTTCACATGAGTTCAAAACAATAAGAAAAGAAACACAAACCCATATGGTTTTATATAACAAAAATCTATAATTTATAGCTCTAGGTTCAGCTACAAAAATTTGTATTCTAACAGATATGCATGTCTATATTTGTCACACTAATTTTTTACTTTAATAAATTAATGGTTCTAATTACGAAAGGAGGTACTCCATTAGTTTCTAAGTAAAATTTTGAATCTATCAGTTCACTAAACAAACACACCATAATTACAAACCTCACCATTTCCAATGCTGAATTAACTAAGTGTTCCTTAATTAACACTAACCAATCTCTAAACTTATATTGAAATTTCTAAACTATGTTGTAATTTGGTTTCCACCTATGAGTTTTACTTCATATCATAAATAACATATACATACACAAAATAAAGAACAAACAAATAAACATGTTATTCAAATCAACCAAATCAAAAATCTTTTAGTTATTGATTGTTTTTAGTGATTAAGATTTATCTCACAGACCCAGCCCAGTTATAAACTAGTATAACAATCTATCTAGCACTGGCTATTATCTATTGTTTCCCATGTAAGATATAATAGTGAACTCTGATACCAACTTGTGACGCTCCAAATACTAAACCTGCTTATTTGATAGGGTTACAACCTAATTGAAGCATCAAAACTAGATTACCGATTTTAAGAATCATAAAGTGCTAAATAACAAAACCCAAACTCTTTGATATTATATAAATGAAAGTCTTTCGAGTTCTAAGAATATATAAATGTGTTGTTTACAGAAAAAGAAAGAATACATATAGTATAAGATGCATAACAACACTAGATTCAATAAATCTCTAAGCTACGAAACGAATATCTTCGAGCGCTCCATTCCTTCAGGTTACTGGAAAAAAACCTGATGTGGGAACAGGTGAGCACATCATCCCAAGGGGTGCCCAAAGGAAACAAATAACTCTCAAGTAATTACTAACATGCTCCACGGTTATAAAGATAAAACAGTAATTTAAAAGAGACAATGGTGAAAGGAAACATTCAGCAAATTCACGCATAAAGAAGCAAAAGTTAGTCATACAAGCATAATATGCACACAAGTGATTTCTCTTAAATAAAATAGTATATATAATATTCTGACGGATGGCGTACCGTCCTACTAATACTATTTCCGACGGATGGCATACCGCCCTACTATCTTAATAACCAGAAAATATAATATTATTGTCGACGGATGGCGTACCGCCTTACTAATACTATTGCCGACGGATGGCATACCGCCCTACTTAACTTAGCAAGGAGCTGTGGGGAGACACACACACTCCTCGCGAGAGAAACCACATAATTCATATCACACACATATAATTACATTCAGTACAAAACATCGTTCAATGCAATTACATTATACATTCATATAAATAATAAAAGCACATCATGCTCGCAAAGGAAAGAAACTCAATGATTACAAGAAGGTTACAAAGTTCCCAACTGAATTGATGACAAGCCATGGCTACCACAAGATCCACGATCTACCGGTTCATCCTTTGAATTGATCGTTGTTAATAAAGAGTAACTGTTAATCACACAAGCACTCTAAAAATTAGCCAAAAGGATCACACAAGGCTGATAACGTAATCTCATACAATTCTCTAGTTATAAGCTAAGTGAACTATCTAATGGTTCTAAACCCATTTATGTTTCTACACCTTTTCATTATCTATCTTTAGCACAAATAAAGGTTTATTAATTCAATTAGAATGGTTCTATAGTCCAATAGATATGTCTTATGAATATCTACAACTTTGAAGAAGGAACCAAAGGTTAATTCAGGCCATAAGGTCCAATATATCAAAATAGGAAAACTATGCCTAAGCCCAAGTCCACTAAACAAGCCCATTAACATAAGCTCCATTCCACCAGAGTCAACTAACGGTAAATAACAGTCACAGGGTCAATTAAAGGTAAACGTCCAGTCAAGGTCAAGTCCTGGTCAAATATGAATCGGTCAAAGGTCAACTCGGTCAAACTAGACAAAATCTAGTCAACAAGTTAACTCAGTCTAGTAACTAAGTCAGGAAAGTCACTACTGAGTTCAATAGATTCAACTCAAACATACCAAACCATCAGATAAGCCAGTTTAACTGACTAAGATGACTCATATGCTTAAACACAAGGCCTGAACCATAACCTCATGCCACAAACTTATGCATTAAAAATGATGCATCACAACAATTACTTTCTACAAGTCTATGATTACTAATCTTCACGGACTGCAACTTCATGTTCATTTCTAAACAACAACAGTCTTATCTTAAAAACTTCAAGCTCCATATATACAATTTATAGACTATAACACCAACCCTAGATATCAACCCCACTAGATCGCAATGGCAACACCAGACTGCCGATTACAGTCATCTTCATTGCCACCTGTCATATGACCACCAGACTCAACAATAATATTATTACAATAACTTGCACCACCGGTTCCACTTACATACATTTCAGCTCATCACTTCTACTTATTGCTTCAACCTGCAGTTCCCGTTCTAAGTATACTTCAACTAATTCAATATCCAACCATACTTGAATAACAACGGAAACTTTAAACCTATCTCATTTTCAACTGCCACATCATATCACCAGCGCCAGTTCATAACCATCACCTCCGCCTGACATCTTCACCTGCCGTTCATCAACATCTGTATGACATCACCAGTTCACTCCATAGCTGCCCAAGCCATTGTCTTAACTATGATTGTAGCTTCATATCCCCTGTATCTCAAAATGACCAACACTACAACTACAACCTCTATCAACTCAACTATATCTCCATTCCATTTCACTTGAACCTACAATACATCATTCATCCAATTCAGTTTCCGCACCAACAACATCCTTTGTGTCACCATCTCAATCCATACTAACACACAACATCACCATCTGAGATACAAACTCAGAATTTTAACACACCATTCATACTTCAACTCAGGTAATTCCACATATACAACATTGCAACACTTCCATCCAGTTATGCTCCAAGTCTTCACAGCATCTCATATTTACTCTGCCATTACATCCATCAATTCTTCTTGTTTCATTAAAAGCAACATCTCTGCCTCATTCTGACTAGCACAATTCCGTTACTAAGTCTAATCCATCTGTGATTACAACACCAGTATCAACACCACCACTACATCCAGTGAATATCCATAACCAAACACTAATCCTCATAACTTCAACAATATCAATTGATCCTTTAGTTTTCCAATTCCATAACTCTTCTTTTTCGTCCCAATACCATTTCAGTTAATTCTTAATTACAAACTCAAACCTTAGTTTCCATTTCTTCTCTGCAAAACCCTAAATCAATAACCCAATTTCAATCACAAACACTAGCCTTAGCAATAACATCTCTACTTCGAATTTTTTTTTCAAATCGACACTTCTCAAATCATCATCTACAATTCTATATCAACAGCTCAATTCTCTAAACCCTAATTTCTAATTCGACTAAAGAGAAACTAAAATTTAACTTCATAAACCTATCGATACTTCAATTAACCTCAAACCCATCATTATAATCAATTAATTTAACGTCAAAACATACAAAACATCAAATCTACAGAAACCCTAATTTCCCTTACCACTTCTCTTCTTTTTCAGAACTAAATCAACTTCCGTAACATCATCTTCTCACTCATTTCATCAATATTAACAAGTTTTTAAAAGAATTTCTCGAACCGAAGAGGTTCGAATCTCTGAGATTGAATCAACAGAAAGGAGAAGAGGAGAACCAGAGAAGAAGAAGAAAGAAGAAGAAGAAAGAAGAAGAAGAAAGAGAAATGATTTCTCTTCGACACGTTTGGTGATAAGACCAGAGAATAAAACTGAGGCACCCAAAATTGGATAAGGTCAGCCATGTCGGCTTAAAGAAATCTGATGATATCTTCTTCGTCCGATATCCGAATGACACGTTCGAGTAGTCCAGTCCGCCTAACTTTTCGAGATCTATCCAACTGTACTAGTTTCATATCTAAATCGCTGTTAGATTAATTCCTATTAATTAATGTTTGTATTAAATTAATCGAGTTATTATCGGTTAAATTGTCTCTTGACTGGTTTAATAGCGTTGACGAGCGTGAGGGTCTTTACACTACACCTGTGTTAAAGGATCCTAAATTTTCTTTGGAGTGTCCCAAATGCCCGTTCCACATATTTCCTCTTAGCCATTTGATACTTGTTAAACAACTCAAGAATTGGAATACCACTGGGTGAACCGAAAGCTTGGACCAACACAAAGTAGCTCTTATAAATTCCATCCACTAAATAATACCCCTGGGTGTATTGGTTCCCATTGATAGTATAATTACAAGGTGGTGCAATACCATTGAGATTGTCATCAAACAAATTGGAGGATTTCAAAACATTAAGATCATTGTTTGACCCACCCACTCCAAAATAACCATGCCAAAACCACCTATCGTATGAAGCAACCGCCTCAAGAACACAAGTTGGATAACTTTTGTGGACTGTCTGTGTTCCCGCCTCGTCCATTGGACACACCCTCCATACCCAATGCATACAATCCAGGCTACCAAGCATTCCTGGAAACCCTCGAGCAGCGTTCTCCTTCAGCAATCATTGTGTATCATTCACAGTGGGACGTCTCATGTATTTCGCATTATATCCAAACATAATTGCATCACAAAACTTCTTAATATAGTAGTAAATAGTAGAAGAAGCCATACGGGTGTAGTCATCCACACTATCAGGTGGGATACCTTTACAAAGACACTTCATAACGGCATACATTTTCATGTGAGGGGAATGACCCGGAATTCGTGCAACATCTAATCTTTGACGAAAGTCTGGGTCAACCTCACATATTTTGTGCATAATTTTTTTTTAAAAAGGGTCGATACATACCTAAACATCCATGAAATTTTTTTGGTCCCAAGTGCAACCATCATTGAAATAATCCTGTATCATCCTTGCATCCTCTTCAGCACGACCTCTTTTGATTGATTCTCTCTTGGTCACTTGTATTGGTACGGGTTGATACAAGTTATGAATATTTTTCACCATAAACTGATATAACATGAGAAGACTTTGTTTTGAATCTTCATAATCAGAATCATCTCTAAGACGAACCCCGTATTTTATTGATATATATCTCCTTAAAGACATGCTTCAATTAGCAATAACAACAACAGAGTGGCAATTAAATAGTGTAGACTGGACATTTAACAAAGTAGACTCTTGAATTCAACCACAACTAAGTGTAATATGACCAACATTTGCAATTGCATTCCAACAAAAGTGATGGCAAGTTATGACTATCATTATATATCTATACATTATAAATCAACTAGAGACACACAATCAAAATTACATCTTTATCAAACAACTACTAATTCATATAACTTGTAAAATACCTAGAAAATCAGACATACTATGTAATTTAATGTTAAACAAATTAACAAGTCCTCAATGTTGCCTAAATTGAATTATTTCACAACTTAAACAATCTAATATAAGTTTCTAAAATCAAGAATGTTGCATAAATTGAAAGCTTCACAATGCAGTAGATATTAGGACTTTGATTCAATTCATGTTATTTATTTCAAATATAATGAAAATCTTTACAATTGAAAAAATAAAAATTAGGGTTTTTGGACCAATAGGATTACCTTGGATTAATTGGATGTCCAACCTCTTCAAAAATTGGTTGAGCTTGCAGTTAAGAGATTCCTCAACAAACCCGGTAAAAGAAATAGTGGAAATGATGTTTTGGTGATTTAGGGGAAGGATTGGGGAAGAACCTAGAGAGGGAAGAACAGAAGAACTGTGAACTGTGTTCGATTCTGCTGTTTAAGGGGAAATTTCATAACGGGAAATGGTTAGCCGTTTCAACGGGTGTGGACTGGTCAAGATAAGAAGAACGGTTAATTTTTAGTCGTTTTACTAAAAACGGGTGATGGTTTTCCGTTATATGGAGAACGGTCGATTATTGACCGTGATTTTTAAACAGAACGGCTAACCATTAGCCATTCCAGGAATCCTTTGGGAAAAACCGCAAGAGCCATGCCCTTCCCGGGCTGAGGTGTAAAGGTGTTTGGGAAGTGGCTGGGTATGCCCATAAGACCCAGTATTATTAGAATATGCACAAAACTGAAAGTTTCCTATATCTAAGGCCTTGGCTTTACTGTAAACTCTAAAATGTATTAAACCCTTGGCTATCTGCTAGCATGTAGAGAATTTCATCCCCATAAAAAAGGACCACGGTGCTTGTAACAGACGGTTTTATCCTGGATACGACTTCAGCACAGGGTATTAGCATCACTCATTTTTGAGGCGTACCGATGAACTATTATGTTAAGGACAACTTGATGATCAAGTGACTCTGTCCTTAGTGTGCTGTTCAATTGAGTGTTTGCTTCGATTTCAGAAATTTATTTTTAATATCATTTTTTCAGTATTTTATTGGTGCAATTCCAACAATCTTAACACGATATTTCTTTTCTGTAACAATGGAAATAATGATGTTGATAAGCCTGCGAAATTCTGCGGGAAAGATTTTAAGAGGTGGCAGTCAAAAATATTATTTTCCTGAGTTGCTATTTGCTGGATTCTTATGTTTTGAAAACCTTTGATGAGTCTTTGAATGAAGACGGTCATGAGTCTGAATTAGATGAATGGAAGAGGAAAAACTACATGGCTAAAAATCATATACTGAATTGTTTAGAGGATGCTCTGTATGATTTTTACAATGATAAGGAGTATTTTTCTGCTTTTCATTTACGTGCTGCTCTTGAGGAAAAATACCAAGCTGTAACCGCTGGAAGCAAGAAATTCTTGGTAGCTAGGTTCTTGGAATATAAAATATCGAATGAAAAATTTGTGGTTGATCAATTCCTTGAACTTCATCAAATTATCAATGAAATTATTGCGGAAGGTATGGTGATTGATGAGACTTTTCAAGGGTTTGATGTAATTGAGAAATTGCCTTCTTACTGGTCGGAGTACAAACGAAAACTGAGACATGAAACTGGTGAAGTCACTATGGTTGATTTGGGTAAGAAGATTCTAGTAGAAGAATTATTATGTTCCAAGCACAAAAATGTGTCTTCTGCAAGGGACATGTCTAACAAAGCTCATATGATTGAACACAAAGCCTCCAATGCTGAAAAAGGTGAGAAGAACAAATATAACTCCAAGAATGGTTCTCACAAGAAAGGTACATTTCAGAAACCTAAATATAGCATACTGGCCATATGGAAATTCACTATAGAAACCGTAAGAACCTTAATAAAAAGCAAAATAATGCTAATTTGGTTGAAAACAACAAGGACGAGTTTTCTGGTACGGTGTCTAAAGCTAATTTGGTAACCAATGTGAGAGACTGGAGGGTAGAATTTGGAGCTACCAAACATGTCTGTGGAAGCAGAGATGTGTTCACCTCCTATCAGAAAATATGGGAAGACGAGAAACTCTATATGAGTAACTCATCTGCAACAGAAGTTTGTAACAAAAGGCAAAGTTAGGTTTAATTAAGCTCACTTCTAGCAAGACTCTCACATTGAATAAAGTTCTTCATATTCCGGACATCTGCAAAAAATTTGTTTCTTGTGGTATTTTTGATGATAAGGGTTTTAAAATTATAATTTAATCTGGCAAATTGTTGTCACTAAGGGTGAGGGGAGGGGATGGGGGACGTCCTATCATCTTGCGATGTCCTGAATAAAGTACCCTTTGAAGGATCAGATAAAACTTCATATGAATTATTGAAAGATATACAACTTTCTTATGCATACTTCAAAGTGTGTGGATGTTTGGATAAGGATGCCATCCCTACTCCAAAGACAACCAAGATAGGACCCAAAACTGTTTGACTGCATCATCATAGGGTATCCTGAGCATACTACTGTATATAGGTTTATGGTTGTGAGTTCTGAAATTTCTGAAATTGGTGTGAATACAATTATGGAGTCTAGGAATGTTGTCTTCTTTGAAAATGTTTTTCCATTGAAATCTGACTCTCGTGAGAGAGGTGTTGATCCCCTATATGTCCCTTCAACCAGTCAGACTTTACCTTTAGAGGAAGATGAAGTAGAGATTTAGCCTAGGAGAAGTAAAAGAGTTAGAACCAAAACCTCCTTTGAATCTAACTTCTTAACATGCCCAGCTGAGACTGATCCACAATCTTATATAGAATCCATGACTTCTTCTGAAACTCCATGGTGGAAAGAATCTACTATTAATAAAACAGATTTCATCAAACAGATTGGTATATGGGAGATTGTAGATTCACCTCTAGGGTGTAAAGCCATAGGATGTAAATGGGTCTTCAAGAGGAAACGTAATGTGGATGGAACTGTTGAAAAATACAAGGATGGGCTAGTAGTTAAAGGCTATTGTTGTAATATTAAGATTGCGATAAATACGGATTCGATGCTCGGACTTGAATAGATTTAAAAACAAAAATATATACAAATTTGTCACAGGATCAAGAGATACTGGGACTCAGGATTTCACCAATTCTTATACTCATGCGATTCAATTATTAATTCTAGACAATTAAAGCTTATATTGATAACAAATATCGACTCTTACTTTGCCAAAAATAGATTTTGTAAGTATTATATGTAAATCATAAGCATGATGCATCAAGAATCTCATGGATTAAGCATACATCATCAGACAAAATCACAAATAATCAATAAAAATCATAATTCCATTCATAATAGTGCAAATAGTCATAAAAGAATTAAATAAAATTACTCATGCATAAAGAATGGTTTCCTCCATCAACCCAGTATTGGGGTTTAGCTATTCATATCAATCACACACTCAACATATTAATTCAAAGCTCAAAGTGTGATTAAAAGAGTCAAAAGTTATAAAATAGTAGTTCTGAGACTCACAAAACACGTCCAGAAAAGAACGACAACAGAAAACTGCAGCGAACTGCGACACCTCTCTTCTGCTGTTGAGCTGCTGAAAATAAGACTGTTCTGAAGCTGCTGAAAATAAGACTGTCCTGGAGAGTCTGTTCTTCGTGTTCTTGAAGCTTTTTAATGGCAGCAACAGCATCAGGTGAACATTGCTGCTACTCCTTCTTCTTCGCTCCTCCTGGCTCTGTATCGACCCCAAACTCTTCATAAACTTTCTATGACGTAAACCCAATTATTTATAGGCTTTGAATCACCTTGAAACTCGATCAAACTCGTTGAAAATCTCCATTATTCTCTACGGGCAGTTTGAAGAATAATCCTCTTCTTGTTGCGTTCCACCCTGTTTTTAGCTATTCTCTCATATCAAATATCTTCTAGGACTTGGACTCAACTTATTTGAAGTATATCCCACGCAAGAAAGTCCCTTAAATCTCTCAAACTAATCTCAAACCCTAAACAGGGACCGTGTTGCTGTCTTGACTTTGTGTGGATTTTCCGACTTACCCATCCCAATTGGATGGGTCTAGATGATTGCATTAGGCCTTTTATGTCTCCTAGAGTCCGTAGGTACCAAATATGCCCATTGAATCTCCTCCTAAGTCGCTCAAATCTCTGCTCAAAAACTGTTGTCGCTGCTGCCTATTCTTCCCGCCAATTTCTGTTTTGAATTTTGAAGATGACCTCCCCCTATCCAGTTCCGGTGACATGCCCTGAAATGGGGTGCCCCTTAGTAATTAGGTTACCCCTTATCCAAAGTGAGAGTCCGTATAGTAATTTTCTCCCACGAGCGCAGAAACCACTTTTTAGCCAATTTCGCCGCAAAAGCTTATTTCTCCAAAAATACCTACAGGGACATAAAAAGCCATAATAAATATAAAATCGAGCACTAATAATATATACAATTGAGATTATATAAGACACATAAATGTTCCTATCAGCTATACACAAAAAAAAGGTGTAGATTTCTTTGATACTTATTCACCTATTACGAGAATTACTTCAATTAGGATGTTAATTACTATAACTGCGGTTCATAACCTAGAGATACATCAAATGGATTTTAAGACAATTTTTTTTAAATTTTGAATTAGACATGGAATAACCTGAGGTTTTTGTAGTCAAAGGTTGTGAAAATAAAGTTTGTGAACTGAAAAAAAATTGTATGGAATGAAACATGCACCTAAACAATGGAATGAAAAATTTGATCGTGTAATATTTTCTAGTGGTTTTAAAATTAATGAATCTGACAAGTATGTTTACACCAAACTTGTGAATGATGCATGTGTGATTGTATGCTTGTATGTTGATGATATGCTTATACTTGGTACAAACATGGATGTAATTAATTCCACTAAGAGCACGTTAAATGAAAACTTTAACATGAAAGAGTTAGGCCCCACGGATGTGATCTTAGGGATGAAAATTAGAAGAAATTCTAACGGGTATAGTCTTATTCAATCTCAATCTGTGCTTAGAAAATTTAATCACTTTGATTGCAAACCTAATTATACTTCATATAATCCTTGTTGTAGTCGCAAAAAGAATAAGGGTAATGGAGTTTCTTCCACATTTGTTTGAATAAAATGCTTAGCTAATTCCAACTTGAATACTCACGAGTTATAGGAAATCCAATGTATTTGATGAACTGTATGAGACCAGACATTGCTTATATTCTGAGTAGGTTAAGTAGGTATACTTGTAATCCGGGGAAAATACATTGTGATGCACTTTTTAGAGTGTTAAGGTACTTGAAGTACACTTTCACCTTTTTTTTTTGAATTATGAAAGGTACCCTTCCGTCCTTGAGCGATTTTGTGCCGCAAACTGGATATCTGACTCAGAGGAGTCAAGTTTACGAGTGGATATGTTTTCACTCTAGCAGGTGGATCTATTTCTTGTAAAAGTTCCAAAAAGACATGTATAGATCGATCCATTATGGAATCAGAGTTTGTTGCATTAGATAAAGCAAGAGAGGAAGCCACATGGCTAAGATGCTTTTTAGAAGACATTCGTATCTAGCATAGGCTTGTTCCAGCCATATATATACATTGTGACAGTCAAGTTGTAATAGCTAATGATAAAAATATCAACTATAATGGGAAGTCTATACATATTCATAGACGACATAATACCCTGAAAAACCTAATCTCAACTGGCGTTATTTTTGTTGAACCTTTGACGAAATTTTTGGCCAAGGAGATAGTTAGTAATGCATCGAAGGGGGTGGGGCTTATGCTCATTAAATAAATTTTCCATGAAGGATACTCGACCTTGCTGACTGGAGATCCCAAGATCAATATTTTGAATGAGACAACTAATTTGTGGTGGGTTAAGGTAAACACTATCATAGAATTTCATTCTCTGTACCTTCCCTATGGTTTAGACGTGCTAGTGTGACTGCATGTAGAGGATGACTTTTAATTAAGTATTAATGAGTTAAACAGTTTCAATTTAAGATTGAAGTGGGGTATATCAGTAAACACTCTTGATGGAACTCACCTGAGGAAGTTGGCCACTTCCTATGTCAATGGTTATCTAGAGCATTCTGAAAAACGAGATATGTCTAGGGCCAAAATGGACACAACGACACGAAATTGACAATACCTAGAGAGATATCACGCGTGGCTATTATCGCGAATCATACTAAACGATGGAAGTTTAAGATATCGCGTTCACTGTCCATCAAGTAGTTTCGGCAATGTCTCACTAAGAAAAGGTTCAAGACCTCATGGACATCTCTTGCCTATAGTGGCATTTCTCGCTTTCCGTCTTCTTGTATTTTTTTTTACCGGTATTTCATTCATGTGGGGGATTGTTAGAGAAAATGAGTTTAATTAATGTTTGTTTTATGGTATTTGAATACTCCACAATCTTTTATTTTTCAACCTATAAGTCCTTTACCAAAAGTGATCGTCTATGGACGGAGTCGAGACAATACAACAACTTCGGTACACACTTCATGTAATCGTCTATGGATACGAGATCGAGACAATACAACAACAAGATTGTTAGAGCATAGTTCGGTCGACCTCGCATGCGTTGCTATATCAAGCATGTTTGTCAATGTTAGTGATCAAAACTATGAGTCTTGATTTCTAGTCTATTATAGCTAAGTCTCGGACTAGGATAGAAAAATGTAGTTGAGCTCAAGGACTTCATGGAGATTCATCATACAACGACGAAGATCTATACAAGGAACCGTGGAACTTCATCAACAAAAAGGTATGTGGAGACTTGAACTTATCTATCACTCAAAAGTCTATCTATTTATCTCCTACTTCTTATGAGACAAAAAGTCGTATGATATATAGACTGGATGATACACATTTGACATTTCGAGCTGAGTATTCACTACTTATCTTTTTTTTTGAAATCGTGTTGGTAAAGCGTTTCGCTTTGATCAAGTTTATCTTCACCTAGTGACGAAAGTCATGAAAAGTTTCAATTACTTTGAGAATTGCTCTGACGTGAAACGATCTGTGAATAACGACTATATAACGTCCTTTGAGAATGTTTCAATGATTGGAATGAGAGTTTAGATTACATAACCATGTATTCCTTAATCTGAAGTTTTCGAACTTTGTTGATTGAGAGAAACAGGAGGAATTGGCTTTGCCAAGTCCGCGAACCCAGTCCGCGAACCCAGTTCGCGAACTGACGGAATTTCTCTTGCCGAGAATTTCTGCTGGGATTTTCCAAAAAATCGTTTGCGTGTTTAGTCCACGAACTCAGTCCGCGAACCTAGTCCGCGAACTGGCGGAAGTCTCTTTGCCGAGATTTTCTGCTGAGTTTGGAAAACTCTGTCGGTTGCCTTAAGTCCGCGAACTTGTTTGTGAGCTTAAGTGGTTATGATCTAAAGATGTGCTCTGAACATGAAACTTAAATTACTAAGGAATGTTTTATGCAAACCGTGGCTATAAAGTTCATGAGCCGATTCATCGAATCGAATCATCTTTGTTTCAATTGTGTCTTGTGCAGTTACATAAGATCTCATAGTAATTGAACAACTCTCTAACTAGTTCATTTGAGTCAATTAAACTAGTTATGGTGAAGAAGATCTAGGTTAATATGAAATGCTCATATGGTTAACCTTTTGGGTTACTATGTTGAACCAACATACACGTACACGTTTGGGCATGGTTTTCACAAACCCAGTAAATGTCTACCCAAGTGTGTGTGACAAGCTAAGTTTTCGATCTAACGGTTGAGAAATATTAGCTTGAATCTAAATCAGGTTTTCATCTAACGGTGAATATGGATTGCTTTGTAACTAAGGAAAAACCATGATTTGAAGACTATATAAAGGAGACATCTAGCATTGTGCAAAACTAATCCCCACACGTCTGTGTGATACTAGTGCGCTCGCTAGAGTCGATTCTCCTTTAACCTTTGGTTTTCTTCTCTAAAACCAGGTTAACGACTTAAAGACTTCATTGGTATTGTGAAGCCAGGCCGATACTACTTTTATCGTAGTTGTGTGATCTGATCTTGCATCTTCTATCGTACGAGTACAATCTTTGATTGGATTAAGATCGTGAGAGTTCTCCGATAGCTAAGATAAATAAGTCACAAACATCTTCGTCTCACTGTTTGTGATTCCTCGACAGACTGCTTGTGTAGTCAAGAAGGATTGTTAAGAGGTGATTGATTAATCTAGGCTGTTCTTCGGGAATATAAGACCGGATTATCAATTGGTTCCTGTTCACCTTGATTTTATATCTTAAGACGGAACAAAACCTAGGGTTTTTCTCTGGGAGACAGATTTATCCTTTGATAGACTTTTCTGCGTGAGACATATTTGTTTATTATCAAGTCTGCGATTTTGGGTTGCAGCAACTCTTAGTTGTGGGTGAGATCAGCTAAGGGAATCAAGTGCGCAGTGTCCTGCTGGGATCAGAGGCGTAGGAGTATAACTGTACCTTGAATTAGTGGGAGACTGATTGGGGTTCAACTATAGTCCAGTCCGAAGTTAGCTTGGAGTAGGCTAGTGTCTGTAGCGGCTTAATACAGTGTGTATTCAATCTGGACTAGGTCCCGTGGTTTTTCTGCATTTGCGGTTTCCTCGTTAACAAAACTTCTGGTGTTTGTGTTATTTCTTTTCCGCATTATATTTTATATAATTGAAATAATACAGGTTGTGCGTTAAGATCATCAATTGGAAATCCAAGCTTTGGTTGTTGATTGATATTGATTGATCCTTGGATATTGGTCTTTGGTACCGTCCAAGTTTTTACTTGTGTTTGATTAAAGACTCGCTATTGTTTCAACTTGATTAAATTAAAACAAGTGAGAGATATTGACTCCTTGAGATACTTTAATCTAGATTGAGCCCGACTGTCTAGTTGATTCTCTAGCAAAGTAATTCGGAGTTAGTCCATACAGATTGCTAAGCGAAATATTTGGTGGTTTTGTTAGACCCTCGCTTTTTCAATTGGTATCAGAGCAGGCAAACACGTTTAAGACCTTACAAGTCTGTGTTTGTAGCGATCTGGCTCTATGGACAAGAGTATTATCTCTGATAAACGTGTCACCCAGTAATAAAGATTCTCTCTCATCTAAATCTATTAAAGAGAAAAGTTCAATCTCGAATATAGAGAAACCTTGTGGTTCGACGAGACAGACAAACAATGGCATGAGTGTTCATGATTACCCTTCGAAAGAAACCTTCTCTTCTAATGAATGTGATATTGCTGAAGAGAGTAAATTGATTCTAAATCTTGTTAGAATTCAAGTTGTTAGAATGAATCAGTTAAAACACCATGTCAATGTTCTTCTTGGTATTGTAAGAGATTGTGAAGTCCATGGCAACGCTTAAGATCAGTCTTCATGCTTTACTCTTGAGGCCAGCCTCGAAAAGGATGCCTTGAATATTGAACGCCGCTTGAATAAACTCTCAATTCAAGGATATTCAATGCAATCTAATGTACCAAGAACTTCTGATGCTTTACATTCAGAAGTAATTAGAGATGTTCCTAATGTTTCCTCCAATCATGAACTTGGGATATTCTGTAAAAGAGACAACTCTTTTGACGGTAATATTAAGACTACATCCTCCAATCATTCCTATGATCAAAAGGTATGTCTTGTTTGTAAGACTAAGTGTTCTGTTAGACAGAAGAGAAACTCCAAGTTGAATAAAGACTCCTTAGTTCAACTTCAACACACCCTAGATTTGATTCTCAAAGGTGTGACTGACATCCGTATGATTGAGCCAATTGGTTTTCATACATATCCTGTGTATGCAACCAGGAAAGTTAGTACAGTGAGTTCTTCCAATGTTCAAGCGCAGAATAGACGTCTTAATAAACATCGTCCTAAGGAAGTTCAACACTTTGTCTCTAAATGCAACATTGTTCCTGTTGAGAAGATCATTCTAGAAGAAATAAAAATTAATAAGATAAGAAAGGATATTAAAGAGATAATTGTAAGATACAAAGAGCTTGTCAACGGATTATCTTCTTCCTCATGTCAAGGCACTTCTGGTAAGAACTCTAACTATGTCTCTTACTTTGACGACAGTAAATTTCATGATAATTTCTCATGTCAAACAGGATCCCTCTCTAAGACTAAGAGGAAAAACAAACTTAACCAAAGAGATAAACCTCGTAATGAGCCTGTGGCTCGTACTTGTGCTAATTCATCACAAGGTTCGAGAATTTACTCATATAAAATCCTGTTGAGTAAGTTGTGTTAAAAACATGTATACTTGTTCTTGCATCTGTTAAGTTAAGCTATTTTCTTATCATCCATAGCTAAACTTGTGTTGACAGATCCGCTAAGATCAAGTATTGGTTAAGTCAAAAGAAAATGTTGCATACTGTCTTAAAATTTGTTTTTAGGACCTGTTTTTCAAATATTTGAAGGACTTTATTTCTTGGGTATTTGTTGTACTCGAACGGATTCCGTTCTGGCCCGAGTCAACAGTTTATTTGAAAACCTAAATTGTTGTCCCCAAGGATAAAATATCCAACCTCTTAGGGTTACAAGTCACGTACGTGTTCTTCTGGTGGTTTTTGGATTTTCAAAAAATGTCTTCCTCCTCTTCTTGCTATGGTGGTTTCGGAAAAGGATTTCTTGACAAAATTGTTGAGGTTGATTCCAGGAGGAAGAGAACACTTGTAGATGAAGATCATCCCAATGCTTCATGCTTCTTTGCTTATTCTCATGAAGATGTTGAGAAGGATGATATGATCTCTGCTGAAGTTGTTCATGACTTTCTTAAGTACTTTGGGGAATCAAAACAACAGCTTGTTGATACTTTAAAAGGTCTTGATAGGGTGAAAACTGAGTTGGAAAAGGTTGTGTCTGATCTTGGTCTCATAAAATCTCAAATCAATGATCTTCGTAAAGAGAATCATCTCTCTGATGAAGCAAAGAAGGCTGGCGTTCACAAGCCCGAAGACTCCATGTCTTGTGAGGATCATGTACTGCCCATATCCCTATTTGCTGTCAGGGAAACGCGAGTCTGATTCTCTCTAGCTTGTCTTTTTAGTTACCTAGTATGTCTTCTTTTTGGATTAGTTGGAAGAATAACTAGCGTTTTGAATAGCGAAGATTGTGACTACACATAGCTATTTTTGTTTTCATCTTCTTATGTTAGTTTTTAGGTTTATTGGTTTTCAAAATTCTAAAAATATTTGGAGGATGATATTATTGCAATATTAATCTGTTTTGAAGTATTGCAATATTTTTATGGGATATGTATTGTTTGCGTCCGTGAACTTGAAGGTCCCCTATTGTGTCAAAAGTAAAGTCGTTCAGAAATTGATATTCGTATTGATGAAAAGACAAATGGACTTTTGAAAATTACAAAAGTTATGCCTATGCAGTCATTTATTTGATGGAAAATAGGATGAAATCTTTTGTTTGACAAGGATAAAGTCTATTATGTCGTTATGAAAATAGTGATGGAAAATAGAATAGATCCTTGTATGTTATCCACGGTATTGATCTTCATTGATCCATTTTGTTATGTTTTACCGTGAAGGATCCATTGTGTATCTTATGTTGAGCACCTTACAACTATGTCGATTAATATTGGCCTTGTTGGTTGTTCCATGAGATGCTATATGTTGAGAATTCTTGAACTAAATTAATCATCTTGATTGGTTATTTAGTTATTTGCTCCGAAAGTCTTCTTTTGTCGAGCAAAATCATTTGACAATTAAATTGATTGCTTCGGTGATTAGTTTGGTTGTGTATTCCAATTAGATTAATTATAGGTTCTCTTGTAATTAATCTAGTTGATTTTGTCATATATTACACAAGTTCTTGTGTTGAGTATATGAACGGCTATACTAATCATGTTTTATTGGTTGATGTAGTCGTATATTTCATAAGGTTTTCCTTATGTTGAGTATTTGAACGATTAAGGTAGTCATCTCCGTGTGGTTATCTTAGTCGTAGCTCCGTGAGTTTTCTTATGTTGAGCACAATCAATTAAATTGATCACTTTTGTGGTTTGATTTAGTTGCGTATTCCAATTAAATTAATCATGGATTTACTTGTGATTAATTTGATTGAGTTTTGGATATAGAAAATCATTTCCATGGTTTTTGGTGTCCAATTAAAAAATCCTCCCTTTCTTTCGAAATTAAGGTCGCTCTTGTTGTTCTTTCGGGAATGACATCAAATAGGGGAGAGTTCTTTTGAACTCGTGCTTAATGGTAATATCTTGCGGGGTGTGCGGATGTGGAATTTTATAGGGGTTATCTTGTATCTTAAAACTCCTTGATGAATGCATTTAGCTTCGGCTTTATGATTGCATCTAAATTAAGTTGGTATGTATTTTTATTTTAGTCTATGAAATGTCTCTTGTGGAAATTTCATTATGATCCCGTTCTTTTACCTTTGTCAATTTTATTGACAAAAAGGGGGAGAAATAATGTAGTTCACACTACAAATACATATGGTTTTCGGATCATTGTGTAAGGGGGAGTGGTTTCCATGATCGAGATGGAGTATTGACTAAGGGAGAGTGATACATATCACCATAGTATTGTTGTTAAAGTCGTGATGCAATTGGACTTTGATGTTACATAATGATACTATGACACTGTATAATAATGATCGAGAATCTCGATTTCTATTATTATTATAGATACGGATCTTCAACAACGGTGGTGCTAAACTTACAACCTTTGGGATCATTTGAGTGCTTGGAAGGACGAAGATTTCAAGGAACGTTGAAGATTAGACTATGGAATAGGAGCCACTAAAATTTATCTTTTTTATATTCCATATGTATTAATAGTTTTGTCACTAAAATTGACAAAGGGGGAGATTGTTAGAGCATAGATAGGTCGACCTCGCATGCGTTGCTATATCAAGCATGTTTGACAATGTTAGTGATCAAAACTATGAGTCTTGATTTCTAGTCTATTATAGCTAAGTCTCGGACTAGGATAGAAAAGTTTAGTTGAGCTCAAGGACTTCATGGCGATTCATCATACAACGACGAAGATCTACTCAAGGAACCGTGGAACTTCATCAACAAAAAGGTATGTGGAGACTTGAACTTATCTATCACTCAAAAGTATATCTATTATATCTCCTACTTCTTATGAGACAAGAAGTCGTATGCTATATAGACTGGATCATACACATTTGACATTTCGAGCTGAGTATTCACTACTTATCTTTTTTTTGAAATCGTGTGTTGGTAAAGCGTTTCGCTTTGATCAAGTTTATCTTCACCTAGTGACGAAAGTCATGAAAAGTTTCAATTACTTTGAGAATTGCTCTGACGTGAAACGATCTGTGAATAACGACTATATAACGTCCTTTGAGAATGTTTCAATGATTGGAATGAGAGTTTAGATTACATAACCATGTATTCCTTAATCTGAAGTTTTCGAACTTTTTTGATTGAGAGAAACAGGAGGAATTGGCTTTGCCAAGTCCGCGAACCCAGTCCGCGAACCCAGTTCGCGAACTGACGGAAGTTCTCTTGCCGAGAATTTCTGCTGGGATTTTCCAAAAAATCGTTTGCGTGTTTAGTCCGCGAACCTAGTCCGCAAACTGGCGGAAGTCTCTTTGCCGAGATTTTCTGCTGAGTTTGGAAAACTCTGTCGGTTGCCTTAAGTCCGCGAACTTGTTTGTGAGCTTAAGTGGTTATGATCTAAAGATGTGCTCTGAACATGAAACTTAAATTACTAAGGAATGCTTTATGCAAATCGTGGATATAAAGTTCATGAGCCGATTCATCGAATCGAATCATCTTTGTTTCAATTGTGTCTTGTGCAGTTACATAAGATCTCATAGTAATTGAACAACTCTCTAACTAGTTCATTTGAGTCAATTGAACTAGTTATGGTGAAGAAGAACTAGGTTAATATGAAATGCTCATATGGTTGACCTTTTTGGGTTACTATGTTGAACCAACATACACGTACACGTTTGAGCATGGTTTTCACAAATCCAGTAAACGTCTACCCAAGTGTGTGTGACAATCGAAGTTTTCGATCTAACGGTTGAGAAATATTAGCTTGAATCTAAATCAGGTTTTCATCTAACGGTGAATATGGATTGCTTTGTAACTAAGGCAAAACCCTGATTTGAAGACTATATAAAGGGGACATCTAGCATTGTGCAAAACTAATCACCACACGTTTGTATGATACTAGTGCGCTCGCTAGAGTCGATTCTCCTTTAACCTTTGGTTTTCTTCTCTAAAACCAGGTTAACGACTTTATTGGGATTGTGAAGCCAGACCGATACTACTTTTATCGTAGTTGTGTGATTTGATCTTGCATCTTCTATCGTACGAGTACAATCTTTGATTGGTCTGAGATCTTGAGAGTTCTTCGATAGGCAAGATAAAGAAGTCACAAACATCCTCGTCTCACTGTTTGTGATTCCTCGACAAACCGCTTGTGTAGTCAAGAAGGATTGTTGAGAGGTGATTGATTAATCTAGGCTGTTCTTCGGGAATATAAGACCGGATTATCAATTGGTTCATGTTCACCTTGATTTTATATCTTAAGACGGAACAAAACCTAGGGTTTTTCTTTGGGAGACAGATTTATCCTTTGATAGACTTTTCTGTGTGAGACATATTTGTTTATTATCAAGTTTGCGATTTTGGGTTGCAGCAACTCTTAGTTGTGGGTGAGATCAACTAAGGGAATCAAGTGCGCACTGTCCTGCTGGGATCAGAGGCGTAGGAGTACAACTGTACCTTGAATTAGTGGGAGACTGATTGGGGTTCAACTATAGTCCAGTCCGAAGCTATCTTGGAGTAGGCTAGTGTCTGTAGCGGCTTAATACAGTGTGTATTCAATCTGGACTGGGTCCCGGGGTTTTTCTGCATTTGCGGTTTCCTCGTTAACAAAACTTCTGGTGTGTGTGTTGTTTCTTTTCCGCATTATATTTTATATAATTGAAATAATACAGGTTGTGTGTTAAGATCATCAATTGGAAATCCAACCTTTGGTTGTTGATTGATATTGATTGATCCTTGGATATTGGTCTTTGGTACTGTCCAAGTTTTTCCTTGTGTTTGATTAAAGACTCGCTATTGTTTTAGCTTGAGTAAATCAAAACAAGTGAGAGATATTGACTCCTTGAGATACTTTAATCTAGATTGAGTCTGACTGTCTAGTTTATTCTCTAGCAAAGTATTTCGGAGTTAGTCCATACAGATTGCTAAGAGAAATATTGGGTAGTGTTATTAGACCCCCGCTTTTTCAAAGATCACTTGGGTGATTGGCTATGGATTTTAGATCGAGACGATGTGACAACGAAGTGTTCACTTGATGATAGGTACGCTATTAAACCGATACTCTATATGATCAATATCAAGTGATACGGAGTTAACGTACGTGTGTAATTTACTTAATTATAATAACAATTATAATGCGGAAAAATAAAGTAAATGACATAACAAGATTTTGTTAGCTAGGAAACCGGAAATGCAAAAAACCCCGGAACCTAGTCCAGTTCTGAATACTCTCAGAATTAAGCCGTTATACAAAATATAATACCAATTTCGTATAGTTGAGACCAAGTAGACTACCCATAACTACTTATTTTCCGCAATATCCCTGCGCCTTCGACTTCGAGAATCACGCACGTGAATAGCAAGTCCTTTGGATTGTATTCCAAACAACAAAGGAATAATGTGTTTGGTAACCAATCTAATTAATCTTTGCTATAAATATATGTGAGTTGTTGACAAATGCTCTTCCGTTTAAACTAGTAAACTCCTTTGTCTGGTTAGATCAATATAAACTTTGATTACCGAAATAATCAAACTCTAGATTTGCAATCAATCAATATAGAAATCAAAGAGAACTTATAAGGTGATGCCGATCTCACGCAACTAGTCAATCAAGTATATCAAAGATAAGCACGATTCTAGTAGGATCCCAGCCGATCAAGGTTTGTGCACTAAATCCAAAAGATACGAAAACTAATAATAATTTTTTTTCGTCTTCAAATCTTCTATTGCCTTCAATACCTGCACAACACAACTTGAATCCTCTTGTGATCAATCACGCACATAACGGAGTCTGTTAACAATGAATTATTACAAGATGTCTTTAAATCCGAAAATGGTTCTAAAGATCCCGTAGATACTTTGATCTAGTTTGAGTGACCCTTTCATACAATGGTACTCGTAGTGCTTCTTGATCCCACAGAAGTCTTTAAAAGAGCGGTCGTAAGAGATTTCTCCTAATTAGGGTACTTTCCTCTCCGATTAGACGACTCCACCAGAAACTACACGAATAAAGTTTGCCTGTCTCTTAGGATAATTTGCAAGAAATGCAAACTCAACTATTTATAGACAAAGGTTGTTTGGACAAACAAGGAAATTCCAAAATCGAAAATATTCTCAAGATATTCACATTAAAGTACTTAATTTCGGTTTTCCTATTTCCACTTAAATGCCAAACCATATTTCCGAAAACTCTCATAAAAAACTTCTATCATTAGTCTAGCACATTAACTAATAATATTTTCCGGAGGATATGCTTTAATTTCTGGTAGCTAAAACATACATGATAAAAATCATAATTAAATGATTTTCACTTTTTCGGTATGGGATCACCTTGATTATCGATGAATATCTTTGAACTATTAATGATAAGAGTTATGTACATGTTCAAATAATGTCGACATCTAGAAGCTTCTCATCTTAGCAAACCCAAAAACCCTAATTCACACACATCATGAAGAAATAATGAACCATGGAAACTTGGTTTTGCTCATGGAACCGATTATACCATCACTCCAAAATATGTTATGACCGGATATAACATGATTCCCAAGTTGTAATCGGTTACACCTTGCTCCAAAAAGTAGCTTGTGACTGGTTACACCTTGCTTCCCAAAGTAGCATGTGACCGGTTACACCTTGCTTCCCAAAGGTAGCTTGTGACCGATTACAACTAACTTCCCAATTCATTTGTGACCGGTTATACCTTGGATTCAAAAGTAACTTGTCACCGGTTACAACTTGCATTCCAATATAGCTTGTGATTGGTTACATCTTAATGTAGAACTGGTTAAGAAGAAAGCAATACAGAGATTGCTGGTGTTGAGAAGAAAAGAAAAGGTTGTGAAAACAGAAGAATAATAGGTTTTGATATGAGAAAATATAAATAGCTCTGAAAGAGTTGTTTTAATCGATATGATAATAATAATATGTGTCTCTAAACAAGAAGGCTTAGCCTTTATATAGGCTAGCATGACCGACTAAAAAGATAATAAAAGGAATTCTACCTAAACTAGGAAAGTAAAGGACTTGCAAAGCAAGTAAACTAAAACAAACGCAAGGGATCAATAGTCATTGTTGATACAGACGTAAGGGATCAACAATGATTGTTGATACATACGCAGATGTCCTACATCAGTCTCCCCTTCTTGAAAGAAAAGAAACTCATCCTCGAGTTAGCTAATAACAAGATCTTCATTATCTCCATATATTTCTTTAGGCATCGGGCTGTCATCAAAGAATACGAGTTCTTTTCCTCCATGAAAAATGTAGATATCATTTTTATCGTCTTACCACGATCAAACACAAAACTCGTAACTCTAGAGATCATAAACCGAAACATCCAAGAAATGTGTCTCAATGCAATATAAGAGTTGTGCTTAAATTTTCCTCGATCGAACACAAAATTCACGTTACCAAAGATGATAATGTAAACCATGCATGCAACGACCTCCAGGAGCACACCAACTGTATATTAGAATCCACCAACCAAATCTTCTAATGTCGGCATAACGTTTAGCATCAATAGTGATATCTAGAAGTATTCCGACCAATGATGCATCAACAGGTGGTGGTAAGAATGACGTATTAGTAATGTAATCGAATGATCCCAAGTCAATAAACTCATATTTCATCTTAATTCTCATGTTACCATCCTTATTCATTCCTGTGTAGTCCAGAGTAGTTGGGTAACTACTAGTTGGTGCTTCAAAGCTCGTCTTGTTCCACGTCAAAAATTGTTTTTCTAGTATGGTTTCTTCCAATATCTTAAACGTGATTGGAACTATAGTACCAACACCCAAAAATTCATAAAATGTTCCTTTGGAGTCTCATAGTTGCACGCAAGCAATCAATGGTATATTTCTTTGGTACATATGGTATGAAATTAACGGCAGGTGTTATAAGTACAATATTCCACCAGTTGACAGAAACAACAAGCATTCCATCCGGTTCTAAAATAAACCTGGACACGGAATTCTTATTACATAACTTTACTTCTAAATCTTTTTCCAATGATACTCTTTTGGAATTTGAGAATATGCGACCACGGATTCTTCCGGCGTAGTTCTAAGTAGTTATATCTTCTTGAGTTCGACATACAAACTCATCGACAGAAATATATGGCGACACAAAAGCATTCCCATATGATAACTCAACAAGTTGATCCTTGCTAGGGTTTACGCAAGAGTTCATACGTGCGTTTTCATGAATAAGAATTTGATGATTGATCTCAACAGTATATAGAGAAAGTAAATCATTATCAAAATTTATAAAATTATTAGGTATATCAAAATATGAAGACTCACCCATGATATATAGCGAATCATGCAAGATCTCTTCAACTTGATTTCCTTTGTCCTGTTGAGAAATATTTATGTCTTCCTCACCAATTGATGTTGTGGGAATCGTATTGGTACTCTTTTCAGTTGAAGAAAAATTCTCTTGAGTCGACGACGAATCAATAAACTCTAATAAATCATGTGAAACTTTATCCACCTGATTTTCTTCTTCTTCAGAAACAACGTTCTCTTCTTTGCTAAGAGAAGTAGCCGAAACATCTAAAGTACCATTAGAAGACGATGAGACTTCTGGAGTTGAAAACGAAGCTTCTTTATATTCACGTTTAGCTTCAGCGAAAGTAACCCGAAATTTTTTAAACTTCTTTTCAGAACTTGCAAACTTGTTAAAGCAAGTTTTCTCTAACTTTGTTAGGTTATCTGAAACCGTAGCAATTTTTGTATTAATTGTAGCTATACCAGCATTAGTAGCATTAATAGCAGTAGTACTTGTAGTAATAATATCAGTAAGCTTGGTAATAGCAGCGTCGAAAGCTTCTTGAGTAACGTTGCCATCCATAGAGGAAATTTTTTTTATATATTTTTTTATTGATAAAAGGGTTGCGGAAGCGAAAAACAGGATCGTATAAAAGATGAAAATCTAATCTACTGTCGAATGATACCAACTAATATAGAACTTGTTAAGAAGAAAGCAATACAGAGATTGTTGGTATTGAGAAGAGAAGAAAAGGTTGAGAAAACAGAAGAATAATAGGTTTTGAGATGAGAAAAGATAAATAGCTCTGAAAGAGTTGTTTTAATTGATATGATAATAATAATGTGTGTCTTTAAACAAGAAGGCTTAGCCTTTATATAGGCTAGCATGACCGAATAAAAAGATAATAAAAGTAATTCTACCTAAACTAGGAAAGTAAAGGACTTGCAAAGCAAGTAAAATAAAACAGACGCAAAGGATCAACAGCCATTGTTGATACAGACGTAAGGGATCAACAATGATTGTTTATACAGACGCAGATGTCCTACATCACATCTTGATTTCCAAAGTAACTTGTGACCGATTACAACTAGCTATATATTATAGGCTATGACCGGTTATACCACAACTCTCAACCAAAATTAAGATTGGTTCTACCTAGTCATCTTGTATTGATCAACAAAAATATTTAATGAGGAACCGGATCAACACATCATGATTTCCATTTCGATTATGAAACAAGTTCATACATCTACTT
Source organism: Papaver somniferum (assembly GCF_003573695.1). Classification (NCBI taxonomy): domain Eukaryota; kingdom Viridiplantae; phylum Streptophyta; class Magnoliopsida; order Ranunculales; family Papaveraceae; genus Papaver; species Papaver somniferum. The sequence continues at coordinate 1,076,526 of NW_020649304.1, forward strand.
CCTTAAACTAATGTAATAATACATAGTTTTCTAGGATGAAATCACACCTATATAATGCACCCATAATCAAGTAACTATATACAATAGATTATGTTGATGTCGTATTTGCGAAGTTCAAAAGATAAGCATTATACTTCATAATATAATTCCTTAATACTTTGATCATACTATTATGACCAAGTCTAGCACTAGAGTTTCATATGTATATATCTTTGCATGTTATGTTTTCGATCTAAAACGACTTGATAGATACGTTAGGAGTGGAAACAAGATCAAGTCAATATTACTAACCTCAAGAGGAAGGATGATGTCATCGTTGCAGTCGTTACTTCTTCATTTTCTTCAGGTCTCTGGAGTAATACTTGTACGTCTCAACATTCCTAGACTTTCTAATCAAACCTAAACGAAATTGACTCTAGTATTTAATCAAGCCACTCTAGATGAGTTTTCATATTAAAATATGACAACCAACCTTGACATACCAATGCTTGGTGGGTTCAACCGAGTTATGCTCTTACATTCTTGGTGGGAATGGAACTTAGAACCAATTGGTCACTAAGAACACTGGCTCATTTTTACTATTTGTGAATGAAACTTTAGTCCCACATAGGGAAAACTAAAGATGATACCTCTCCATAAGTATAATTTTTTTTTATCTAAGAGTGTCCTTTTGGGTCATACACCCTTTTGTGTAGGGGGGGGGGGGGGGGGACTTAGGCAATGGGCTAGTTGGTGCAACCACATATTTCACACACATGCGGTGCTTTGCACCAAAGCACGCACGCCTCTGTCTCCGGTCTCGGGCTCGGGGGTGGGTGTGGGTCAACCAAGACTTATCTTTTTGTATAAAATACTTTTGAATTATTTCCTTAACGAATTTAAAATTAAATAAATTTTATCTTTAATGTGGAGGGTGTCTGACCCGGCGGGAATTTATTTTCTTGCCATTTTTATACTTATGTCGACATAACGTGCATTTAATTGCCTAGCTGTTTTTTATCATTTTGGAAAATCTTGAATTGATTCGAATTTAATTCTGTCTTCAATTCTGATTTATTGTCTCATTAATTCGCACTTAATGCACATTATTCTCAACTTTTTGTCTTCTACCCTATTTAAATCACTCGAATTCTTCATTCCAAAATGTGTTAAGAAGAAGATATTATCCTTCTTCTTTTCGTCTTTCTCTCTCTGTGTGGTTTTTATTTATTTTTTGCTTTTTTGTTGAGTTCGTAAGAGTAGGAAAGTTCTGTAGTGCTTACCGTACTTGTAGCGGGAATTTTTATCCTGGATACGACTTCACCAAAGGGTATTAACATCACTCACTTTTGAGGCGTACCGGTGAACCATCGTGGTAAGGACAACTTGATGATTAAGCGACTCTGTCCTCAGTGTGTTGTTCAATTGAATGTTTATTTCAATTTCAGAAATATAATTTTAACATCATTTTTTCAGTTTTTATTGGTGCAGTTCTAATAATATCTCCTTTGCTCCTCTCTATCTTCCTTTTACAATCAAACTAAAAAATTATGCAGGAATATCTATCGAGTTAAAACAAAAAAGGTTTTTCCCTTTTGCATATTGTAAAACTAGATGGTACCAGTGACCTGAGTTCAAAACTCGTCAGCACCATATTTCTTTACCGATTAAAAAAAAATCAACAACCTGATCAAGTGTGTAGACATAAAAAAAACATATAGTGTCTTAAATTGCGCTAGTTCCCTCATGGTAATCAATGTGAACATGCTTCGTTTTTGAATGCTATGTAGGATTAAAAGAGATAAAGATATAACTAATGTTATCACAACCCAACCTTGGAATTGAAGGAAAAGAAAAGTGTAATCCTATAAATAATCTGCTTGGTCGAACTCGTAAGTTTTGATATCTCATGCTTGTTGTCAATGTTAGATGCACAAAACAATATCTTGATTTCTATTATACTAAAGTCAATACTTGGACGAGGATTCGAGTATGAGTATCAGACATCACTGAATAACCATCGAAGATTGAAGACCGAATATCAAACAAATACATTTGAAGAACTTCATCGACAAAAAAACCCTTTGAGAGACCAAGAGCATCTCCGATGGTGTATGCATATTTATCTTATGAATATCTAATAAAATGAAATACAAATAAATTTTTTGTTATGAAAAGCATTTCCAATGGTTGTTGTATCTATATATATTTTAATATACTCTCTTCTAAACTCAAACTTCCATATCATATTGATCGAATTTTATATAGTGGTAAAGGTTGTCATTCACTCGGACTTTGTTGAAATTGATTTTAGGCTTAAATAATGGAAAATACTAAAAATAAGAAAATATATATACAAAAGTTGACAAGATGAAGAGATGATCGGGACTCAGGATTCCACCAGATTTCAATTTCATGCAATTCAAATACCAATTCTAAACAATAATAACTCATAATATAAAGTTTCATTGACTCTAATTCAATGCCTAAAGTAGATTTCCAAAGTAATGGTTGTAAATCTAAAGTATGGGATACTAAAAAAATTAAGCAAGCATAACCCATCAATTGAAATGACAACTATTCAATGATAATCATAATTCAATTAAATAACTGTGCAATTAGTCATAAAAAGAATTAATATAATTACCGCATTCGTGAAGTTTGGCTTCCTCCGTCGTCCCGGTGATAGGATTTAGCTCATTAGGTTGGAAACACAATCAAAAGTTGATTCCATTGCTCAAAAAGGTATTTAGAAGAGGAAAGTGCATAAAGTAGTGTGTTTGTAACAGATATAACTATTACAAAACCGACTGTTACAAAGACACACTAACAGACTGTAGCGAACACGAAATAATTGTTACAGAAATTGTTACAAAGTTATAGGATTTGAATGTATAGGCAACAGTTTCTGCGACTGTCTAAAAATGTTGTTTTGTGTTCTTCCTCTTCTTTTTCGCCTGAAAGTGCAGAACTCGTCTGTAACTTCTTCTACAAACCACAATTTCGCCCCTAACTCTCCATAACCCCCTCTACAACATCCCAGCAACCCATATATACTGGACAACATCAAAAATCTTCGATCATTAATCCAAGTAATCCTCATTAACTCTGCCAGCTCCGAATTATATTTTTTTCCCTTTTTCTTCAATGCATGCGTATATTGGAGGCTTACACACGCCATACTCGTTGATCCTCATATCAGTCGGAGCAAAACACTGCTTATCCACATGCCAGCTACCCAAAAATATCACCAAAATCCCGAGAATAAATCCACCGTGTATGACTTCCCTGTTTTACTTCTAACAAATTCTCCAGTCAAATCTAGCTGAACCGAACGACTGTACCACGTCTGTTACACTCAGAGGAACAACCCCAATCAACTTCAGTTGTTGAATCTCCTTAAAACTCCTCCAAATCCAAAACAGGGATAATCGGGTTTTTAAAAGAAAAATACGCAACTCCCTGACTTCTTCAATCTGAATCTCCAACCAATTATAACTCAAAACGTCGATCATACCATGCCTGTTAATCCTAAACAGGCCTTCCCATGAAATTTCAGCCATTGAGTCTCCTTCAATTCTGCCCAAAACGCGAACCCTAAATTCTGCCATTGATGCACATAGTTTCCCGCCAAACTGAAAACTCAAATGAAGGGGACGACCTCCCCCTAACAGAGATGGGGGTGTGAATAGAAATTGGTGTCCCTGGGGTGTAAATAGTAATTGAGGTGCCCCTTAGTAATTGAGGTGCCCCTTAACCAAAGTGAGAGTATGCATATCAAATGTCCTCCGGGGGTGCTGTAGACAAATTTTCGAGCCGATTTTTCCAAAAATGTTTATTTCCAAAAATACCTAAAAATACATAAAAACACAATATTAGTACAAAAAATCGAGTTCTAACAATACAGAAAATTGAGGACAACTTAGACACAAAAATGTCTCTATCAAATACCCCCAAACTTATTATTTGCTAGTCCTCGAGCAAATTTATTGTAGAAAATAAAATTCACTAGGTGGCCCTGGTGACCGAGTTATAGTATCGGGAGGGTTTACCAGAGGTGTACCCATAAAACCTTTACTCCAGTCCTTGGCTATTTACGCAGAACCTTGGAAGGCACTAAAGAATCTCCTTGGTTGGCATACTTATTGACTACAGGAGGAAGTACCCTGATGCGAAATTCCAATTGTTGTACACGAGTTTGCACTCAAGCATACTAAAATTCATATATAAGTGACAGAGCTCTACTCAGATAGTTTCTGGACATCATAACCGGAGTCAACCAATCACATGGAAAGATTAAGAAGATGGATGTAGAGATGGTTTTGATGTTGATTAGGATGAACCTATCCTAATGGATTGAGATACCGGTCTAACTAATATCAACACAACTAGCATATACAAGGGTACCAGTGGTCGATAATCCTAACTCTAGGTCAACACAACTGGCATATGCAAGGGAACCAGCGGTCGACTTTATTGAATTTATTCCGGTTGGTCTGATGGTCCGGTCTCAATTTTTTTTTTTATCTCAATCACTCTATTTCACCCAATCACTTATAAGAAAAAAAAAAAAAAACAGAAGGTGAAAAGGATTCAACGATATATGGCGAAACTACCATGTTTTTTTTTCCTAACACCTGAGCTCTGTGCTTTTATGAATAGACTCTATAGATGTTTCCATCTAATCAGATTGGTTCCTCAACTCCTATAACCAAGATGTTCCCATCCACTTAGATTGGTTAGTGCCAACCTTAATAAGAATAAATTTCTAGGCTTTGGAGTTTATTTATTTATACTGCAACTAAAAAGTTTCTCCCATACCCCCAAACTTAAATCTAACATTGTCCTCAATGTTCTAAAGATGAAATTAAAAGCATGAACAATGAGAAATTGTTACCACTTGAAGAAAAGAGTTAAGGAAAGATATTACCGTGTTGCATGATAATGGGTTACCTCCCAAGAAGTGCTAAGTTTAAAGTCTTCAGCCAGACTAAGAAAGGATTAGTCACCTTATAAAATCATAAAGTAATAGCCGGAATAACTTCGGATCACCAAAACCAAATAGGGCTATCACAAGTAAAAGGAATCTGCAACATGCCAAGAAAATTAGCAAATAAAGCACACCCTTGTCTAGTTTCCTGTTTAGGAAAACCACATCTAGTTGTGGCTCAGGTTCAGGTTCTATAAAAGGGTCTAGATAAAATATTTCCCTGGGTTGCATTTCCTCAAAAGTTAGATCCGAATGTTCAGGTTCTAGAGTCTGGAAAAACTCAAATAAAAACTTAGAAGCACATAATAATGACATAAATAATTGCGGATCCTTAAAGTCAATCAAATTTGACTTACACAACTGACCACAAAGACAATGGTGGTCTTCTTTAAACAAATATGTCGACCCTAATCTCCTCAAGTAATTAGGTTTAGTCTCGAAACTTGATATCTGACACATTTGAATTTCATAAGTTCCCACAGTTGGAGAAAAAGTTTTTGGTGGGAAAACAAAGTCAATCGAGGTATCGTAGCCTAGGTTAACCACATCAACCAGATGATGGGTTTCTAACAACTGAACTTCTTTCTGGATATCATTAGGTTCAGGAAAACATGTATGAAGATAATCTTGTAAAATGGTTGAGGCACATATGTCAAGTCCCAAGTGAGGGACCTTTCTAAGAGTTAAAGCACATGGAGAATGATAATGACCCCCAAACTTAGAGTTTTCAGTGTCTCTAGGAAGACTAGTCACAACTTCCCTAATTTCTAGGTCATCAGCTTCCTGAAAATGGTCAATTGATTTTTCTAAGTCGGGTCCATCCTCACTCATCTCTACGAGTTCATTTTCTTTTTCTAAGTCTAATGTTTCTAAATCGCTAGACTCTAAAACAATATTCTCAGAATAAACTCGTTCCTCAAAACTATCATCGGCTTCGTAAAAAGCAAATACTACATCGTCCAAAACGGGGGTATTTCTAGTCAAATCCTCGTCATTTTGAATAGGTAAATAATTATTAAAATTATTTGGATTCGAACTAGAAATAATATTATCATTGTAAAGATCAATTGGAGTAATAAATTCCTGATCACTATGCCTATATGTATCCGATTCTTCATCAACACTATCCTCATTATAATCATCATTATAATAACATGAAAATGGTTGAACCTCATCTAAACAAGTAGTGTTACCAATTCTAACCTCGTCATCTTGATTATGTGAATAACTATCTTCATTTTCAAAGGTACTATTGGAAACACTATATTGGAAATTAAGATTATTTCGAGCAGTTATGTTCTGGTCTTCTAACAAAATATTTTGAGTCAACTCACATGACTTCCTGATTGAATCTAGGAAAGAAAGTTCACTCGTTGTATTTTTTTCGTCCATAACTAAGTTATTTATTTCAGCTAACTTACGTGTTGACTCTAGTAGAGAGGAATTTTGCTCGTATGACCGGTTGACGTGTAGATAGTAATTGGGCTCACCATGGTATGGACTATAATCTTCAAAAGATTGGCGTTCCCAACCACTATTCACACTATGGTCAAAGTAATGTCCATTTTAAAAATCAGTCGTATATTCGTTGTATTGGCTATTATAATACCAGTTCGACATTCTCAACACAAAATAAACCCACTGACATGGGATTCACGGGTGTTCAGAAAAACTTACCTCCCGTTCCAGACGGGGGATGAACCGTTGAAGTCTACTCGGGACACGACTCTGATGTCATGTACGAACCCGAGGGGCCGAGACAGTATCGTAATTGTCGTCCTTCCCTGCAGCAGTTTTATTTAAATTAACCCTTCCTTAGGGTTTTAAAAATAATGTCCAAAAGAAAGTCCTAGAAATAAAGTCCAAAAAAAAATGTCCAAAAATAAAAGATTACAAAAATATAACCCTAATTACAGTTTCTAAAAAAAATATCTAATAAAAATAAATTAACTATATACAAATATATTCTTCTTTACTCCTTTGTATTTCTCTTTTCTTTCCTTCTTTGGCTTTGCCTTTATTTTCAGCACTTTCTGTTTTTCTTTAGCTTAACTCCGAATCTGAAAGCAAAGAAAATACCAAAACGCGTAAAAAGGAACAAAAAATAATAAAAATAAAAATAAAAATAAACCTAAAACAAATCTAAATACAAGTCCCCGGCAGCGGCGCCAAAAATTGATCGAATTTTATATAGTGGTAAAGGTTGTCGTTCACTCGGACTTTGTTGAAATTGATTTTAGGCTTAAATAATGGAAAATACTAAAAATAAGAAAATATATATACAAAAGTTGACAAGATGAAGAGATGATCGGGACTCAGGATTCCACCAGATTTCAATTTCATGCAATTCAAATACCAATTCTAAACAATAATAGCTCATAATATAAACTTTCATTGACTCTAGTTCATTGCCTAAAGTAGATTTAGAAAGTAATGGTTGTAAATCTAAAGTATGGGATATCAAAACAATTAAGCAAGCATAACCCATCAATTGAAATGACAACTATTCAATGATAATCATAATTCAATTAAATAACTATGCAATTAGTCATAAAAAGAATTAATATAATTACCGCATTCGTGAAGTTTGGCTTCCTCCGTCGTCCCGGTGATAGGATTTAGCTCATTAGGTTGGAAACACAATCAAAAGTTGATTCCATCTCTCAAAAAGGTATTTGGAAGAGGAAAGTGTATAAAGCAGTGTGTTTCTAACAGATATAACTGTTACAGAACCGACTGTTACAAAGAAACACTAACAGACTGTTGCGAACACGAAATAATTGTTACAAAGTTATAGGATTTGAATGTATAGGCAACGGTTTCTGCGACTGTCTAAAAATGTTGTTTTGTTTTCTTCCTCTTCTTTTTCGCCTGAAAGTGCAGAACTCGTCTGCAACTTCTTCTACGAACCACAACTTCTCCCCTAACTTTCCATAACCCCCTCTACAACATCCCAGCAGCCCATATATACTAGACAACATCAAAAATCTTCGATCATTAATCCGAGTAATCCTCATTAACTCTGCCAGCTCCAGATTATATTTTTATTCCTTTTTCTTCAATGCATGCGTATATTGAAAGCTTACACACGCCACTCATTGATCCTCATATCAGTCGGAGCAAAACACTGCCTATCCACATGCCAGCTACCCAAAAATATCACCAAAATCTCGAGAATAAAGCCACCGTGTATGACTGCCCTATTTTACTTGTAACAAATTCTCCAGTCAAATCTAGCTGAACCGAACGACTATACCACGTCTGTTACACTCAGAGGAACAAACCCAATCAACTTCAGCTGTTGAATCTCCTTAAGACTCCTCCAAATCCAAAACAGGTATAATCGGGTTTTTAAAAGAAAAATAAGCAACTCCCTAACTTCTTCAATCTGAATCTCCATCCAATTATAACTCAAAACGTCGATCATACCATGCTTGTTAAGCCTGAACAGGCCTTTCCATGAAATTCCAGCCATTGAGTCTCCTTCAATTCTGCCCAAAACGCGAACCCTAAATTCTGCCATTGATGCACATAATTTCCCGCCAAACTGAAAACTCAAATGAAGGGGACGACCTCCCCCTAACAGAGATGGGGGTTCGAATAGCAGTTGGTGCCCCTGGTGTGTAAATAGTAATTGAGGTGCCCCTTAGTCATTGAGGTGCCCCTTAACCAAAGTGAGAGTCCGCATAGCAAATGTCCTCCGGGGGTGTTGTAGACAACTTTTCGAGCCGATTTTTCCAAAAATGTTTATTTCCAAAAATACCTAAAAATACATAAAAACACAATATTAGTACAAAAATCGAGTTCTAACAATACAGAAAATTGAGGACAACTTAGACACAAAAATGTCTATATCACATATAAATTTCAGTTATCCAATAACCACTTGAGAGGTGTATTTTTGGTTGAGAGTTTCTAAATTCTTACATGACATCAATATCTCTAGAAATCCATACTCCATTGTAGTAAGAGTACATTTTGTATTGGGCATCTTTTATGGTTGCTTGCAGTTATTTTTTGTGTGTAGTTAGATGTAACTGTCGGTAACAACTTTTCTGTTTTCCGTTCTGTTACAGGTCACAGTCGGTTTATGACCTCCTGTAACTTTTGCTTCATATAAGGAATTGTACTCCCCTTATCTGTTCAATGTGAACTTTATTTTTCATTACCGTTTCTCTATGGTATCAGAGCCACTTATTGTCCAGATAACCTATATCCTTTATTTCTTTTAGCTTCCGCCATTAAAACTCCGCATATTTTCTTGTATTTGTTCTTTGTTTTTCATCACGGAATCTAGAATCACTAAGGTTCCTCTAAAAACAATCTCTAATATTGTTACTTCAAAGATTCAAGATCACAACTACATCACTTGGAAAGATTTATTACTTCTTCTATTCAAACATTACAACGCTTTAGGTTACATTGATGGTTCAAAACCTTGTTCTATCAATGTTTATGCAACACGAGGTGTTAATGCTGAGGAAACCACTAATCCTGATTATGTTCGCTGGTGTGAAGAAGATCAACGTTAATTCTTTGGATCCAATCTACAATTTCTGAAAGTGTTATCTCATATGTTGTTAGCCAATCTAAACCGCATGAATTGTGGAAATTAATTGAAGAAAGGTTTCCTGCAACCTCATCAACTCATGTGATTCAATTGCGTACTAAGTTGTCAAACACCAAACAAGGTAATTCATCGATTATATTTTTTCTTAATGAGATCAAGAAGATTTCAGATCTACTCTATGTTGTTGGATTCTCTTCCACTTCTCTCGATATAAGCCTCATTATCATCATCTTTATCCTTGATTCTCAGAGAGACCCTAACCCTAATTTACTGTTCTTCAATTAACACAAACTCTGACCAAGAATAACTCTACAATGTCATCAACACTCTCTTGAATTCACTAGATTATAAAGTTCTTGCACAAATTATAGTTCAATTCTATGGATATTTAAATCAGAAAAGAAAGGAAATAAAGAGCATGTGAAGAAGAAGATAAAAAGAGAAGAAGAGAGTTGATTTTCTCTTAAATGGGAATTTGATAATAACCAAGTGTATTTTGCTGAGGCACCCATACATTCAAAAATGGACATCCGAAGGAACATAGAAGGATAGTTAAGTAATTGCATCGTGAAAAACTGTCCAGGTCAAACATAAATGACCAATCATGTGGCCCTTGAAGAAACTGATAACGGCAGTGGCACTTTATTAAAAAGAAAACCAAAGTGTGGAATTTTGTTAAAATTTCCTATATAGATGTTAGAGCAGTTCCTATGGAATGAACAAATCAAGGATTTGTTCATTTTGCTCCCATTATGGACTCAACAAACTTGAAAAACGGATGGGCAAACAAATAAATTTGAGGGTTTATTGAGTGTGGTCGTAGATTAGGTGCGCGCTTGATGGACAACCACGCGACGACACCAAAAACGCTGGCGTATGATCCAAAACCTGGCGGTTTTTCCATAAACGTCAGCGGCTCTAGTAAATCCTCCATCATGTGTTGTGACCCAAAACCGCCAAACGAATAAATCTGGACAGTTAGTCTCTTCACTCTCAAATCATCTACAAAGATGCCTCCTAGAGTTCGTGGTGTTATATTCACTCAACAAGAGGATTTATCTATTTGTAGAGCCTTTGTTTTTCACATACAAGATGCTATCAATGAGAATGTAGCCGAATCGAAGTTGTGTTTTTGGGAGAATGTTCGTCGCTGAAACGAGGAACATTTATGGGCGTGATTCTGGCGGATTGTCGCATCATTTTCGTGTAATTAGTCGTCATGTATCATCATTCGTAGCTCAACTAGTGCACAATCACAAAAATAAACTCGACGGTGAAGCTGAAGATAAAGTGGAACCCAGAACACTAACAATGTGGGCAGTATCTCACGGCAGACCTTTCGACTTCCAAGCTTGTTTCAACATTCTTAGGGTGCTCAACAGATTCGATTCCTACATCTCCCTATGAATTCCACCACCCAGCCATTAAATGAGACGAGAGTTGACGCATATGTAGTAGTTGTGTTAATCTAATGTATTTCCTTTATTTTCATGTATGATGTAGTTGTTTAATCCAATTAGTATGTTTTTATTTATAAAAAAGTTTTAAATTAGTTATGATATTGATGGTGCAAATGTGAAGATATCCACATATTTGGTTTAGATAATCATAACACAAAATAAACACCAAACTAAATAACATAATACTATTGTGAATCGATTTGTCCATGAACTTTAATCAGCCCACTGCTCCAAAAAACACCTAGGACATCGCTAGTGTCCATCAACTTTAGATAATCGATTTCTTTTTCTTTAACCTTCATAACATCATCTAGCATATGTGGTTCCTCTGAACAGTTGGGATCTTGACACTGCAAATACCTGAGCTTTATCGGTTGTGATTCAATCACCATTCTGATGCGTGAACAACCTTCCCCCGAACACTTTGAATACAACCAAGGGGATTTTATAAGACTGTGGTTATCCATGAAACATAATGGACAAAATTCTTTTGCTTCGACACATAATATTTGCTTCGCTTTGCCTTTAGAAAACACGGTGGATGTTGTTAGCTAAGAAAGAAATCTGTTAGTTTGGTTGAGAATCAAACCTAGTGCTATATATTTATAACAAAAAAAAATAGTCGTTGGTAATTCAAACGGGTGGTCATGGTAAAGCCGCGTGGTTTTACTTTGACCGCCAACGGTTACATTTCCAACGACTCGATTTTCTTTCTCACCCTATAAATTCAAATTCTTCCGATCTCCGAATTCACATATTCTTCTTTCTTTCTAAAACTTTTAATCTCTCTCACTCTGCAGAAATGTCTGCTAGAATTCGTGGTCCTAAGTTTGCTGAAGAAGAGGATTGAACTTTATGCAAAGCATATTTTTTTCATCGGGCCAATCGTTGGTATGGGCTATGAAGACAGTTCTTTTTGGGAGAACATTTTTACAATGTTCGTCTCACTGACGGGGAACCCGGGAAACTGAGATGCTCGTCGATTGTATGCTCGTTTTCAATTTCTTAGCATTGCAATCAAGCCATTTCTTGCTCTAGTAAGGGAAATTGATCGAGAAAAGTTCATTGGTGTAACTGAAGTTGAAGTGATCCAAACAGCTCTTGATAATTGGGAGGAAGCTCACGGTAAACCTTTTATTTACGAATATTGTTTCAACATTCCTAAAGATGATCCATCTCAAGCACATATTTACCGCACTCGAATGCCTCTCCCGATCTTTACAATGAAAGAAGATGTTACTCTTGTTCAAAGTTGGTTACATCGTATGATGAGACCAATGAACATTGACTATTTCTGGGAAAGAGTATTGGACCATTTTGTAGCGTCGCAGAACAAAACTATAAGAAACAGTAACAGCCTAGAACTAAGATTTTCATTCATCATTAATGAAGTCAAATATTATACAGAAGTTTTGTGGATGGTTCACCGTAGCAATTTTGGATTATCTAATGAAGAACTGGTGAGTATCTTAGTACTTTTGTCCTCACTGATCAACTGCATCATAATATCTTAACTTGTTGTTTATCTGTTTTACAGAAAACCATCGCTCAGACCAAGTTTACTGAAGAAATCAGAAGAGAGTTTAATTATTTTGAACGCTATGAACTCTATAGAGATAATGTCGTTGGATTTGATGTACTTTGATGTTGTTGTTGTCGTTTATTAAAATGTAGGTTGATGTTATATGCAAGTTTAAAATGTAATAAATATCGCTTAATCTGAAGTGAAAATCTATTTTAAAATCTAAATATTTTCATTCATTGATATTACTGCCAATTCTTTTACAAGATATAAACTTAGATAATAATAAAAAGTACTAAACAACTTCAATAAAAATCAAGTACAAGCTTTGGCCTTCTGTTTATCTTCATTTGACGTATCTTCCATTCAACGCGCTCTTTAACAGTTTCACCTTTATTTTTTAATTTTCTGTTGTTAACTTTCATAATTGGAGCCCTTCTTTGCCTTTTAGCGGAACATTTTCTTGGAGCTACTTCAAAAACTGGCACTTCCCTCTTACAAGTTTCAATCTTTTTAAAACTTCCACATATCTTAGAAACAACAGATTCAAGTTTTGCATCTTAAAAAGTGTGACCGCCTTTTTAGCCATTTCACAAACAATAAAACTAAAAAAATTGAAATAGATTTATAAGAAAAAATTCAAGAGAAGTGAATTTTGGTGCGAGTGAATTGTTTGAAAATGGTGGTAATTTATAGTGGGGAAAAAAAAGATCGTTTTTACATTTGAAAAACTAGTCATTGGCGGTTATACATCACACGCCAGCGTGTTTAGATCGTCCGCCAGTTTTTACTTCAGCCGCCAGCGTTTTATGTTGACACGTGCTTGATGATTAGCCGCCAGCTACTTTTATCATAGTGCAAAATGCAGTTTGACCATCCACCTCAACAGATTTGTGATATGTCAAGTACCATAGGAATTGCCCTTACTTCGTGTAGCGTTTGTTGGTTACCGATGTGTTGATGTGGTCTGAGTCCGACAGACCAACCTCACGCGCGCTCTCACTCTTTCCTTTTGAAATCAGTGGCGTATTAATTATTCCTCCTTGGTGAGTTGAGTCCCATACAACGAGAGTATCGAGGTTTGACAAAACCCAGAGATGAGAGGAAGCGTTGATGGGATCTTAGGAACTAAAGAAGAAATCTCCAGAGAAAGAAAACCAAATTCATCATCAACAAGAACAAAAAAATGGGTGAAAAGAAGAGAAATGTGGCTTGTCATACTTGGTGTTTTACTTCATGCTGTTTATATGTTAAGTATTTTCGACATTTATTTCAAATCACCAATTGTTCATGGTATGGATCTTGTTTCTCCTCGATTCAAATCACCTCCTGCTAAACGTCTCGTTCTCCTCATAGGTAAAGTTGTGAAAATTAGGTCTAACAATTCTCTTTAAAATTTATTTTGATTTTGTTATTCAAAATTTGATTAAACATGTCCAAATTTGTATAAGTGCAGCTGATGGATTGAGAGCGGATAAATTCTTTGAACCGGATTTAGAGACAGGTCAATACAGAGCATCATTTTTAAGAAGTGTAATTAAAGAAAAAGGTCGCTGGGGTGTTTCACATGCTCGTCCTCCTACTGAATCTAGACCTGGCCATGTTGCTATTATTGCTGGTTTCTATGAAGATCCTAGCGCCGTTACTAAAGGTATGAATTCTTTTTCGATTTTTTCTTTCTTGATTGATTGAGTTTTGGTTGTTTATGTAAGTTGTCTATTCAGAATGAGTGAATTTGGTTGTGCAATTTTACAGGATGGAAAGCGAATCCAGTTGAGTTTGATTCAGTATTTAATCGAAGTCGGCACACATTTGCTTATGGTAGTCCAGATATTATACCTATATTTTGTAGTGATATACCACATACTACTTGGAATTCATATCCTCACGAGTTTGAGGATTTTGCTACCGGTTAGTCACACTACTCAATATTATGCTGCTTTAATGTTTCATAAAATGATCTTTTTTGTTACTATTTTATTAAATTGTTAGTTTTAATGCAGATGCGTCGTTTCTGGATGAATGGTCGTTTGATGAGTTCAAGAGTCTATTGAATAGGTCTAACCATGATCCTGAATTGAAGAAGTTGCTTCAACAGGATAATTTGGTTGTCTTTCTGCATTTACTTGGTTGTGATTCAAATGGTCATGCTCATCGACCATATTCAAATATCTATCTTAACAATGTTAAAGTTGTTGATAGTATAGCAAAACGGATGTATGATCTTGTTGAAGATTATTTCAAAGACAATCAAACAGCTTATATTTTTACCGCTGATCATGGAATGAGCGACAAAGGTAAGAAACTTGTCTCACTTTCTTTTTCGTCTTGGTATACATTGGGTATTGAATGTTTTACTAATCTAATGCTGGGAATGCATGACATAACTGTCATAAATGAACTATTATACTACTTCAACCATTCATTTGTAACGATCTCTATGTTGCGTATTTGAGATTGGAAATGACCATGTTCTTACTGGTAGGTAGTCATGGAGATGGGCATCCTGCAAATACTGATACTCCTCTGGTAGCTTGGGGAGCAGGAGTCCAGCAACCTAAACGATCGTCTCGTGGTCGCTATTCCGACGATGGTTTTCGATTTGTTGATGAGCATGTGCATCATATGCCTACGCCTCTTGATTGGGGTATCAGTGGCATAGATAGAGTGGATGTTAATCAAGCAGACATAGCGCCTCTAATGGTTGTACCATGGGCTTGTCTTTCTCGTTATTTTCTTTTTCTTGATTCTTCCATGCGAATCATTTTAAGTCGTGCAATTGGATAATATTGTGCTGATAAGCTCCATAACTTTTTTCGCAGTCTACTCTTCTTGGATTACCATGCCCTGCTAACTCAGTTGGAAATTTGCCTTTGGGTTACATAAACCTAGATGAGGTTAGTTTATAACCATGAGTTTGCAAATCATTCTGTTATTTTAGGAGTTAGTTCTTTGTCATTCTTAAGAGTGAGGTTTATGCATCAAATTAAACGATTAAGTTGGAAAAAGGAAAACAAAAGGTTAGGATACTGATATAGCTTTTATTTTTATATTCTTCAGCGTGAAGAAGTTGAAGCTGCTCTGGCTAATACAAAGCAAGTCCTTAATCAGTTTCTCCGCAAATCACGTATCCTTTAGTTCAAGTGGAAGACCACATAGTCAAGCTTTATCTTTAATTATTGAAAATGGATTTGTGTTAATGTTTTAAGAAAATTCTATTTAGGTTATTTTAAAGTGCAAGCCGTTTTCATTACATTTTCAAACTGAAAGTTAGTTTCATCAGTTCATCTGTTACAAAATTAGGCGCGATCAACAATCTATACATAAATCTTTTATTCCCATGTTAAACTCTGATCTAACACTTCTCGAGTCTCTTGACTACTTAATAAATGCTTCTCTGATTCATCTAGTGGGAGGGGAGTGAAAAGCTGTCTATTTGTTGATTTGTTTTCTTGACAAGCTTAGAATTGAAGCAGTCAACCTCGTTAAGATTCAAGCCTTTTAAGGCATTGGAAAATCATTCATCTGTGTTGGAACAAATTGAAGCTCTGATATCTGTTGGAAACTACGAGGAAGCTATGAAGTTATCCCAAAATCTCAGAACATTGTCTCTTGAAGGACTTCATTATTTTCAGACTTATGATTGGTTGATGCTGATGAGTGTAATTACTCTTGGATACGTTGGTTGGATGATCTGTCTTGTTCTCCATGTACTGCAGTCTTATACTTCTTTCTCCGGGAGTATAAATCAAATGCTTCAGTTGAGAAATAATAGAAGCCAGGTAAGAATTATTAGCTTAACTTTTTCCAGCAACATAGTTGTGTTAGCTCAATTAAAATCCTCCAATGCTGTATCTCAGTTAGCTTAGTGTCTTGATGTTCTTACCAGTTATATCTTACTGTCAGTGTATATATTTGTTTTAAGTGTACCATCTATGTGGCAGGTGTATATCTGTGGATTCTTGGTGATGGCAGTGATTTTTGTTCTACTTTTTGTGGAGTGCTCACCTCCTCTTTACCATGTGTACACTGCGATGACTATATTTCTGTGGACACAAATATTCAGTGAATATCGGTTCCTAAAATTGCTCTGGAAAGATTTATCTTCGAGCAACTTTGTTTTCAGTATGAAGCTTTTAGCCACTAGTGCAGTGTCAGTAGTCATTCTTGAATTCCTGGTACTGACTTCTAACTTGATTTTGAGCCTTCTTCAACTTTTCCAAAATAAAATAAATTGACTATAACTAGCCTGTAATGGAACACTGAACGTTATCTACATTTTTCATGTTATATTCTTCAGGTGAATAGTTTCACTGATAGGAAGCTTTATACATATTGTTTCCTGATTGTGGGGGTACTTGCTGCAATTTATCTCTTTTACGCTATTCCTGGAAGATCCGCAGTACCAGTTTTTATATTGGTTTCCTGTTGGTTCTTGTCCACTTTTACTCTGATGCCAGCGGAAATTCCTGATAACACCCCTTTGGTGTAAGTCTCATGCTAAATTTCGTAGTAATTGTTCTTTGTTAGATAGTTCATAGCTTGTCAAATATCTTTTCAAAGATTTGATTCAGACATTCTTTGTTTAAGCATGCTTAAGTATCTAGTTGCTTTAATATTCGTAACTCAGGTTTGTACGCGATGTTTCGTTTCTCAGTTCTCTCTGTTTGGTCCAATTATGTGTTTATGAAGGGGTTTCGTTCTCTCTGTAGAATTGCAAGTGGATTAATAATCAGCGGGGTAGCTTTGGCTGTGAGGTGCTTTGATTTGACTACTGGAGGCAGCAAATATTGGCAGTGCATCTTGAATTGTGAAGATCAGAAGCCCATGTCTACACTGCTCTTCTACTTGCAGGTTGTGAACACATGCATTGTCAGAGTCAGAAGTTTTTCGCTCTTTATTTGTCACGATATGAACATAATAGCTTTCTGTTCTTAAAATCAGGTTTTCTTGGTTGGACTTTCGTCAGTGATGGTGTTAGTAACTACTACTCACAGAACTGAGAAAAAGGAACTTCTCATGCTGCATCAGTTAATAAACTGGTCTGTAGCTGGTGAGTTGCTAACTAACACTTCTCTATACTTAGTTCTTTGCTGGAAGTGGCGTTTTGTATGCTATGTCTGACATAGTTTGAACTCCTTTCTCTTTTTTCTTGCTCGAATAAGTTTCAATTCTTGACTTTGTTCTATTTGAATAAATTAGATGTATCAGTAGATAATGTTACAGATAATCATGATTCATGGCTATTGTAGGAAAACTAATTTGTATGTACTGTACGTCTATGTGCTTGTTGTAATCGTAAACTTGCTTTTTGGCTAAAACGAAGACACGATTGTTTATACAAATCAGAGATTCAGAAGAGAATTTAAGTACAGAAGTAGGAAACTAGTCTTAAGAGGAAAAACACAAAATAAAGAAAACAGATAAGTTGAATTATAAATTTTCTCTCGTCTCATTAAAGTCCAAATACCTATACACATTTTCACAGTTCGGGGTCTTATTACTCACTTGTCTTTGTTTTCTGCAGGTGTCTCAATGGTCCTCCCATTGTTTTCGCCTACTAGTCTCTTGTCAAGACTGACATCTATCTTTCTTGGTTTTGCACCTCCTTTTTTACTGCTATCGATTGGGTACTTTTCTTCTACTCCAACGTTCATCTGAGTTGCTTATGACAAACGTGAGAAAATAACTGTAAACTGTGAGTGACCCCTTTTTCTCCTTGACTTTAGGTATGAAGCCGTCTTTTATGGTGCTCTTGCACTTGTACTCATGGCATGGATATTGTTCGAATGTGCAATTCTCTATTTAACTAAAGCACGGACTTCTAGTTACATAAAAGACGCAAGGCATGAACAAGAGGAAAGATGGTTGCAGTTGTCTGACTTGAGAGTGCCAATAATCTTTGTAAGTCGAATATCCTTATTTTTCTGGTCAGTTATTTGTTTGAGCTTCTGACAGACCCGAAAACGGCATACTCTGTTTAATTAACTATATCTATTGAATGGATTATGTTTAGCATCTAGCATGTCTGTGATGATGCTTGATGCTTCAATTATGCCTCTGTAAGCCCATGGTCTAACGCCAAAAAATGTGCTTTTTTAGATGGTCTTGTTCAATGTTGCGTTTTTCGGAACTGGTAACTTTGCAAGTATCGCAAGCTTTGAAATTTCATCTGTTTACAGATTCATCACCATCTTCAGTGTAAGTTAACACTGCATGTCTGTTTACCACTGTATCAAGTTGTATGGCTAGTTTTTTCCCCATGGCATACTAGCTACAAAACTGATCTGTCATTTTGTTTGTTGCAGCCGTTTCTTATGTCAGGGTTACTGATTTTCAAGCTATTTATTCCATTCATGCTAGTCATGTAAGTGAACTACATAATAGTTCTTTAGTTGTTTCTTTTTTACTTCATTTCATTTTCTCTGGTTAGTATCTTACACGGTTGTGCATCTGCTGCTTTGAACTCGAACAGATGTGTGTTTAGTGCAATAACCAAGCTAATTGGAGTTTCACGTCTGGGTTGCTATTTTCTTGTCATTTTATCTTCGGATGTAATGACTATTCATTTCTTCTTCTTGGTATGCTCCCTTCTCTATCTTTACATTATTCCTCTCTTTTAGACTTACGGATTTTGATTATGTCGCTATTTAGCAATACTGGAATTAAGCCTTTGTTTGTTGTTACGGAAATCGATGCTGGTGACTTCAAACTTCAGAACCCTATTTCTGTGGTGGTTTGTTCTGCTACGTATGTTGGATTCTGATTGTTCTTCCTAATTATTTTTTTCTTTTTGTGGTTATAGGTCCGAAATACAGGAAGTTGGATGGAAATAGGTAATACTATCAGCCATTTTGGAATCATGAGTGCTCAAGTTGTATTTGTTTTGATGCTATTTGCTCTCACAAATATATACACAAAAGATATCCATATAGGATCACGTCGATCATCTTCTCAAAAAGCTCTGTAGTCTAGTTCTTTTTTCCAGGTGACACAATTAGTCCACGACTATTAGGTTAAACAACTAGAAGTAAAAGCGGGTTTCAGGAAATTTTGACATTTATAAAGAGCTCTAGTGTAGGTATTGATATGTTTTCAGTTGTGGCCGAGGGCGTTTCTCAACCAAACTACTTTCTGAAAGCTAGGCAATGACAAATGATTGAAAATCCAGGTAATGGCACCTGCTGACATGATTATATTGTGTTTATTTTTTCTTTTGTATCGTCACATTGTTTTGTGTAGTTTAGCTGTACCAGTGAGTTTGATTCACCACCTTCTGTACATCAATACCATATCAACTGTAGAAAATATATTTTATGTGATATTGAAATGCTAACCAGTTTCAATTAGCTACAGTATTTGTGTTTATTTTCACTACTTCATGTTCTGGTAAGCGATTTGACTGCATCCTCGTCAATGATAATGAAAGGCCACTTGAAAATTTTGTTTGTCTTTCAAGATTAAGACGAGCAAATCCAGAAACTAGGTCTATGATTTTGTTTCGTAAAACCTACTGCCAGTCGGCCAGTTTGTCATTAAATGATTGATAAAAATTTTAGGTGTATTTTCTCTTACAAATCTAAATGATGATTGCATTAGTGAGAGCATTCTCGTTATATTCATTTCGAATGCTTGCATCTTGCTACAACTAAAGGTTACAAAATATGAAAGAGTGGTGTATGATAATGCACAACAGTGGCGGATAAGAACTAAGCTAACTAATTAAGACAAAATTACAATTGAAGGGTGGAAGAACCTAGACCACCAACTCCTCTTTAGATGATAGATTACGGCTTCTTAAGCTCAAAATGTAGGAGTGTGCGAAAGCAACATGAATTGCTGCACCTATTGGTAAGACATCCTCATCGATAGCGAAATGAGGACTATGTGGAGGGTGAGTTGATCCAGCTTCTTCACTTCTAGTTCCTACCAACAGAAGCGTACCTGGTATATGATCCAAGTAAAATGCAAAATCTTCACTCCCCATGAAACATGGAGCTGTATACACATTTTTCTCTCCCAACATGTCGACAGAGACTTGGCGAGCATGTTCAAAAACTTTGTGGTCGTTCACAGTTGGAGGAATCATTGGATAATCCTCTACAAAGAATTGAAATTCAACGGTGCATGGATGTACTGCTACTTGTGCTCTAATAACCTGAAATCAACATGAGCATTTAACTATATATTTACTGACCTCTCGTCATTCTCTACCACTGCAGCCAGATTCACTACAATGTACCTCTTTTATTCTTTCTTTCAACGCATTAAAGCTTTTCTTTTTGAAAGCTCTGAAAGTTCCTCCCACTTCAACCGAGTCAGGGATTATATTATAAGCAGTTCCAGCGTGGACCTTTGTCACTGAAACAACCTATTAAACAAAATTATTCATAACGATATCAGTGGATAAAGCTTAATCTTGAAAAGAAAATTTGATACTTGTAGAAAGAAGAACACAAGGGTTGAGCTATATTCTTAATCAAGAGATTGTTACTTGAGAATCCAAAGGGTCTGTTTCCCGTGAAATGATACTTTGTAAACAAATTATCGATGCTGATGCAGCTAAAATTGGATCAATGGACGCTTGTGGAATAGCTGCATGACCTCCTTTCCCCCGAATTTTTGCATTAAAAACTCCCATTCCTGCTAGAAACTCTCCAGGTCTTGACGCAATGGTACCGGTAGGGAATTGAGTAGCAGTGTGAAGTGAAAAAATGGCTTCTACATTTTCTAAAGCCTTTTCTTCGATCATTTTCTGTGCTCCTTTTCCTTTTTCTTCAGCAGGTTGAAATATAAGAACAACTGTTCCCTTTAGTTTCAGATAATAGTTGTAGTTAATAACTAAATAATAAAATATCTGCAAACTTCAATTTTATAACTAGTCTTTGGAAGAGCAATTGAAAAGGATAAATTTCTTAGAAGCTCGAATTTGTAGTAAATGTTATTTATATTTAGTTCTGTAGTAGTACAGGGATTCCTCATGCATAAAGATTTGCTGACAACTAACATAAGGCTCTAAATTTTCTTTTAGTGATGATACGATTGGAATTTGATCCCATTGTTCGTATCGTTTACTCTTACACATTTGGTCTAAAATCTGGAATTTTTAGAGCTTGATGATCCCTGGTCGAAATCTTTAGTGGCATGTAAAAATCAATAATATTATTACCTGTAGTGAAGTTTTGAGTTGTTGAAGTATTTTTGCAGCACCAAGAAGCATACTGACATGAGCATCATGTCCACATGCATGCATTTTCCCTTTTACTTTGCTCTTGTATTCCCAGTCCACCATTTCCTACGGACATTCCAAAATATACATTTATTATGTTGTATTATAAAGAAGGCTGTTATTGGGCGTCACACTCCTTTAGAGGGGCGTCACCTAATAAGACAAAAACGGGTCACCCATACGTAATATCAAAAACCCTTTATTTTATATAATTTTGTGATGATCAAACAACCCTTGTTTGGCTAATTTTAATTTAGTTTAATTAATTACGCCTAAGTTGGACATATAGCAAATCTAGGCGTAAAATTGGAATTACGCTTGGAAATCAACTAAACCTAGGCGTAAAATTGGAATTACGCCTGGAAATCAACTAAACCTAGGCGTAAAATTGGAATTACGCCTGGAAATCAACTAAACCTAGGCGTAAAATTGGAATTACGCCTGGATATCAACTAAACCTAGGCGTAAATTGGAATTACGCTTGGAAATCAACTAAACCTAGACGTGAACGACATGCAAATCAAAGTTTACGCTTGAATTGAACTAAACCTAGGCGTAAGTTCTTCAAAAACTATATTACGATTGAAAAATCTAGTACCGTACCCAGGCGTAACACTAGCAGAAAGTAAATAAAATCCTAATTTTACTTTGATTTCATTCGATTTAAGCACAAAAACGAGTACAAAAAGATGGATTTGTTCGATTATTACCTTACATACACCATGGGTTGTTGTTTTTGGAGTTTGAAAAATTCATTCTTCAATTGATTGAATTGGTGGAATGAGTTGAGGATGAAGTTGAGGTTGATTGAGATGTTGATTACCATCACTAGGATCAGTTTGCTTCTTCCTCATCTGTTTTTATTAGTTTTAATTGAAGGGTCATTTTGGACAAATTGCTATTGAATCAAAAGTATCTCTTAACCAGATTTTTGGTCATCAGATATCCAAATGATGCCCTTCTGAAGAAGTGTGACGCCCAATAACAACCTTCATTGTAAACTTAAAGTCTAGCGACAGTACTGCGCCCACTAGTGCCCATGCTGCAAAAACTGACCTAGCTAATTACCTATCTAGCTACTACTACTAAAACCACATAACTACTACTATACGTCAAGGTATCTTGTTAATTAACACCATTAAAGTCTAGCTAATTACCCATAGCGACAGTACTGCGCCCACTGTTTATTTACCAGTGCATTGAAAAATCATGTATAGGACTAAGTAAAGACTGATACCTGAATTGGCAAAGCATCCATATCAGCTCTAAGAGCAACAAAAGGAGAAAATCCCGATCCGATTTTAGCTATGACACCAGTTCTTGCAACTGGCCATTGATAAGCAATTCCTAACTTGTCGAGTTCTTGCCTTATAATCGCGCTTGTTCCGAATTCTTCATAAGAAAGTTCTGGATTTTCATGAATTTCTCTTCTTATCTTTTTCATCCATGTTAGTGTTTTAGGAAGATTAGCTACCCTAATTATCTCATCTCTGGCCCTTTTTAGCTCACTGGAACTCTCATAAGATATAGATTCCGAATTTGAATAACAGTTTCTGTGACTGAAAACTATAACTGAAATGAAAATTGAGAAATGTAAGAGATCCATGAATTGTGAGAAAATTTTCGTATAGTTTCTATATGAAAGAACTATATACGGTTCAAGTATATATAAGCAACATCTTGATTGTAATGGAAGGAAAAAAAAATCTGTTAAAACTTGGGAAAGTTTTCTTTAAAAGTTGTTTATGTCTTTATATTTCTTCATCATAAAATTATTACTAGTACTCATAAATGCTGACATGAGATTGATAGTGTTGTATGATGTAACATTTAAAGCACATGCACGCACCGATTTGTTTTGTACACCACGTTTATTTGAACCCCGCCACTATAAAAAATTTGGGTTCCAAATTGACTCTTTAATCAAAATATCAAATGGACATCGTACATAAGATTTTAATGTTTTATGCTTTTCTACACCGGAAAATAACTGTGTTTCATGATGTAGTTTCACTATTACTGACCTAGTGACCTTAGAAATCTACTCTTGCAGTTGAGATTTCCATCCATCCAATGTTTGATGGTTAGGGTAAGTCCTATGGATGCTAATCTAGCAGCTAGATTAGCAGTCCACGTCAGCTGAGACCATTTTCTAGTGCTGTTTGGTTCAGTGCTTTAAATTTCAGCCGTCAGATCAAAGTTTGTGATTTTTGTGATCCGTATGATTTTTGTGAGCGCTGAATCATTCAGCTTAAAGGTGATTTTTGTGGCGCTGAACCATTCAGCGCTTCAATCTCGCTGCTACTTCACCTGCGAGCATATCCTAGGAGAGATAACTAGTGTTAACTTTTAGGCCACACTTTTTTTTTGAATTGCAACACTTAACTGCTAATCTAGCAGCTCAATCTAGCCCATAGGACTTAGTCTTATATAGCCATTTTAAATGAATCATATTATAGGGGTTCTAAGTTTTTGGTTTTGAGGGTAGGGTTATCAAATGTGAAAAATACTAGAACCCCCCCTACTATATGGGTTCAATATATATAAGCCCCACTAAATGGATCCTCCCCTATCAACTCCATACTTTCACTTTTTAATATTTCTAGGCCCAAAACTTTAGATTTCAAGGCTTGGTAATAAAGTTTAGGGTTTGGGGAAAATTCGTAATACCAAAAATGCCCTTTACTATATATACCTAATGAAATAGGCTATAGGTTTCATTTCCAGATTCATTTTCATTTTCACTTTCTCTCACTTCTCTTTCGTCTCTGCTCTGAAGGAAATTAGGGTTTTTTGATCATGCCGAAAGAAAACGATTACAGAGAGCAAGAAAACGATTCTCGCTCCATCGATATCCGCTGATGACGTTTAATTCATCGTTTCTTCTAGTTTTATTGTATGATTTTGCAGTAGAATAAACGAATCCGAGAGAAGATTTCAATCAACTAATCTGCAGATTCAACTCAGATTCATCAACAAGCTAATTATACATGTAAGTATCCTCTTCTCTCTGTGATGATGCTTCGGTTTAGAGATTTTAGTTGATTTATTTTGGATTCAAATTTCAGAAAAGTATTTCAAAACCTAAATCTTCAGATGCTTTTCAATCGACTTATCTGAATCGAAATCAGAGCTTAGATTCACAATCATCTACTTACTATGGTTGTTTTGATGTAGAGTTTTCGGAAAAAAATTGAACAAAAATTTCCGATCTGTTCATCCTCAAAATCGTTGCATACCTTTATTTCTATCTTCGATCTAATAACTGATTTGAGATTCGATATCAGTGAATCATCCTCTCTATTACCCATAGATTTGATTTGAATTTTATTCACTTTTAGTTTTTGATTTTTCATTTATACATGATAGATTACATGAAATGGTGGTAGGAATTTAATTGAGGTGAAAGATTTAGAGAAGGATTTTTGAGCTGGTGGTGGTGTTGGAGTTGTAGGTAGTATGAGTGGTGAAGAAATAAGTAAATCGAATCCAGGCACGATTTTGTTTGTTATTGTTGATGTTGTTATTTGTTGTTATTTTAGGTTCGATTTGTTGTTTTTTACATTTCAATTTGAAAATGTCTGTGAAATGAACTCATAATGCGATTTCAGCTATTCTTTGAGGCGATACAAACTTAAAACCTCTAGTTAAAGTATTTAGATATAAAATCTACTGGTAATATCACAAGATCGACTTTGATTACTTGTTTCTGACTCAGATTCGACTCATTATGCTGTGTTAGACACTCAGTTGAATGAGAAACTGTTCAATGGCGATATTCGTAAGGGATCTGTAGTTCAATTGATTGATTACATGTGTCATACTATTCAGAATCGGAAGTAAGTTTCTCTGAATTTCGATCTAATTTTAGGTTTAATTTCAATTTTTTGGTATTATGAATCTTTGAAATGATTCTCAGTTTAGATTATTAGTAGGTTTAGTCTGATATTGGTGTTGGTTAAACTAGAAATTGTACTGTGTTATTGTGTTTATCAGCTAAGAATCTGATAGATTTTGTGGTGTGTGTGCCTGCCGTTTGATATAGATTACTAAGCATTTATATCAATGAATACTATGTTGAATGCTTGGTGAATTATTAAGCAAGTTCCTGAGAAAACATGGAATGATATATTGAATGCCTGCGTTTGCTTATTGTTTTCAAGCAATAAAACAACGAAGAACTGAAGCTGTTACTACAGACTATTTTCGTGGGATATATATGAAGGGGATTGCTGCAATGATAGTGTGTCTGAACGATTTTATGATTGTGTTTTGTGTTGGATGTAGAATTATTACAGGAAGATGATACAGAGAGGCTCATAAATTACTGGAAAAGATGTTTCTCTTTCCAACTTATAGTTTGTTGTTTATATTGTTATTGTCATTAGAAAAATGTGTGCACTTATAGTTTTGGTTATTATTATATTTTGTAATCGAATGGACATCTGAGTTAACATGCCTCAATGATGTAGGTCAAACTTTGTATTGCTTTTTGATTTATATTGTTTATGATAATAGTAGCTAACTGCTAATTTTTTCCTCCCCTACCAAGAGAACATAAAACGATGTGTTTGCATCATATATGATCCAGCAAGGTCTAATCAAGGTGTTCTAGCTCTCAAGGCTATGAAGCTCACAGATTCTTTCATGGAACTTTATCGCAATAACAATTTTACTGGAGAGAAGTATGTAATAGCTCGTGTCTCGATAAAATTTTAATAAAGATGAATAATTGATCCGAATCTCATTATTATATCTCTTTTATTTTGTTAGATAGGTTGAGGGAGAAAAATATTTCATGGGTCGATATCTTTGAAGAAATTCCTGTACGTTTTGAATGTATTGTTGCTTTTCTAACATTAGGAAGAATTGTCCATTTTTACGAGTTTATTTATGCTTCTTTTATGTGCCTCTTAACAAATTAAAGTTTCAAATTCTGCTCTTATTAGTGCCTTCATGACAGAACGTGAAGCTGACACACCTGTAACCCAGGTTTGATATTTTACCTTTACTATTCATTCTTCGTGTCACTAAAAAATAATATATATGGTAATATGATAATTTCTGAGAAGGACAACTTAATAAGATGAAAACTCTGTTATGCAGTGTGACTATGATCGTCTGCAATTATCAACCAAACCACAAATGAAAAGAAATGTTGACCAAAGACATGGTTGTGTACAGGAGTGCTCTCTTTTGGTGTCATTCAATCTCAATACCAGTGATGTAGAGAGGTTTGCTTTATGTAGTAGTGCTAGATATTTTCTTCTGTATCAGTAGTAGAGTTGACCCAATAAATATATTAGTTGTATCTTTACGTACATAGTTTCAGAAGGAAATTCATTGTTGGATATTCTCCCATATTTGACTCATAAGAGTTGTGTCCACTATGTACTTCACTTCCGTCACTGTTTTTACTTCTTAGATTTTCCGAAATTTCTGTTTTTGTACAGATTAATATAGATGTATCATGTATGATATTCACTGTAAAGCCTCTACCTATATTGTTTTCTGTTCTTCCATAATACTTATGTGTAACTGCGGCTTACACATGTCATATGCATGTGTAACTGCCTATTACACATGCCCGTGACATATGCAAATGCGACTTACACATGATATATGCATGTGGAACTCCAACTTACACATGCATTTTTATGTGTACTAGTTGATTCTCGTATTCTTGTTGGATGTTGGTCTTGTAGGTGGTGCACTCTACCAAAGAGCAACTACATTTGGGTTGGCAGGTGAGACTTGTCATGGCTGAACCGTTGTTTGTTTCTTTTCTTTTGATATCATACATTGTTTTTCGTTTGTATAGTCTGAGTTAGATACCTGAGTTAAGGTTCTTGTCGGTATGTGGATGTTGTTGTGTAGAGCAGGTAGGTAAGATTTGGTAACATCAGTAGGAAAAAATTGAACTGTTATCGAACACGGATAATAGCTTGTTAGTTTTTAGGTTAATTGTGACATTGCTAACTTATAGAAGAAAAAGAAGACATAGTACATTGCTTTTTTTAGGGAGAAGATGATTTTATTTGGTTTTATTTATTTCTTAAGATTCAACCTGGGAACTGATTTTCAAACATTGCAGGCTCGGCCATCGAATATTCTTCTAGGTTCAGAAGATTGTCGTTAATTTTTTTTTAAATAAATTTTGCCACTATAAGATACTGCATATAAATGGGTTCCTATTTATTATCATACAGTGGATAAGCCTGCAGCTGGTGCTGATATTTGTACTCAGTTGGTGTTGGTTGCAGTTGCAGGACATGGGTTATGATGGAATGTGTAACTGCGGCATACACATCTATATGTATGTGTAACTGCTCATTACACATGCATATTATATGTGTAACTTCTGCATACACATCTATATGGATGTGTAACTGATGATTACACATGACGAATGCATGTGTAACTAGGAGTTACACAGGCTAAGATAGGTTATCATGTGTATTTTCTGTGATCTTTGTTCTATAATTTTTCCTTACAATTGTTCTATAATATTTTTTTGTTTTTGCTTTTTGTTCATCCAACCTAATCCATGGATGTTTATTTCATTGCAGATATGCAAGCATTTTGGAGGGAGGAAGACAAGATGGAAAGGCAAAGATTTAAACTTCATAAAAGCATAAATCAGATGCATGTGTAACTCTGAATTACACTAGATAGATGCATATGTAACTCTCAATTACACTAGACAGAAGCGTGTGTAACTTCTAGTTACACATGCTAAGAAATTATTGTAAATGAATATTAAAGTAATACATGTATTTTTTGTATGCGTTCTTTTTGATGTCTATTTTTTTGATGTGTAACTTTGCATTACACTTGGCATAAGGATGTGCAACTTCTGGATACACATGCCATATGCATGTGTAACTTTTGTTTACACATTCACACTGTATTTTAATAATTGTGGGCCTAGATTTAATAAGTTTGGGGTTAAATTTAAATTTTATTTAATTTGGGGCTTGACAATATATAAAAGGACATGAATGTCTTTTAATAACTCCGGGCCTAGATTTAAATTTCTTTTAATTAAGGGCCTCATATTATGGGTTACCCATGGGTTGGGCCTTAGCCTAATTTTCCCAAATCAAATAGTAATCTTCAAAAGGGAAAATTAGGCTAAGGCCCAACCCATGGATAACCCATAATATGAGGCCCTTAATTAAAAGAAGTTTAAATCTAGGCCCCGAATTATTAAAAGACACTCATACCCTTACATATATTGTCAAGCCCCAAATTAAATAAAATTTAAATTTAAGCCCAAAATTATTAAATCTAAGTCTACAATTATTAAAATATCGCGTGAATGTGTAAACAGAAGTTACACATGCATATGCCATGTGTATCCAGAAGTTACACATCATTATGACACGTGTAATGCAAAGTTACATATCAAAAAATAGACATCAAAAAGAATGCATACAAAAAGTACATGTATTACTTTAATATTCATTTATAATAATTTCTTAGCATGTGTAACTAGAAGTTACACACGCATCTGTCTAGTGTAATTGAGAGTTACATATGCATCTATCTTGTGTAATTGAGAGTTACATGCATCTGTCTAGGCCCAACAACCGCTGCTAGCCACCACCACTGCCTCCTCATCCTCCTCCAAAACCTGCACCTCCACCACCACAAATAAGTCACCAGCTTTTATGAAGTTATCTGCAACCTGAAGAATAAAAAACAAACATATTTTATGAGATTAAAAGAAAGACATACAAAACAATGCATAATCACTTTCAAATGCATGTGACTAGTATAATTAGGAGTTAAACATACATATAAGGTAAAATGTACTTAGATTCAGAGATGCAAAAAAACAATTTTGTTATTCATTTTTAGCATGTGTAACTAGGACTTACACATGGATATGGGTAGTGTAACTGAGAGTTAAACATGCCTGTTGTATGTGTAATTAGGAGTTACACATGCATAGTGGCATGTGTAACCAATAGTTACACATATATAGTGACATGTAAACTTGAAATCTCTTTGTACATATAAAGCAAAAACACTAAATATTCAACTTACAGTGCAACAAGAAAAATTATTACGTAGTAATTTACTGAATCATCTTGGTAGCATCCAAAATCACCTAGCCTAATTCTAGTTGAGTAATGTAAATAATAAAAATATTTTAAGATATAGGGAAAAATAGGATAGGAAAATGTAAGAAAAGAACCGAACCTGGCACAACTTCAACTGCGTGACGCATGTATTCCAGACCTTACACTAAGACTTTTCAAGGAAACTACCTTATCATTGCGAGCACAAAAAGACACCAAATAATTTGAAAGAAATGATATTTCATCAATTACAAGTCATTACTCAAACAACATTTGGTTATAATGGAATCCCCTAATTGTTCATTCCAAAAGACCACTACAACCATAATCTGAAAAACAAGCCAACACCTAACTTTGCTAAATGTTCTCAACTGTTATAACATAGTTTTGTAGTACAAAGTTCTAGTATAACACATCAATTCCTATTTATGCTTTTTTATAACGTCACTCCTAATAGAAAAAATATCTTGTAGGACTCTTTCAAACAACACAAGGTATTACACTACATCAAAAAAAGGTCAGTAAGGATACAAACCTGAAACTAGATACTGAAAGATGAAAGTCAAGTTATCAAGAACACTTACAAAACCCATGGATAATATCGAAGTTCATAAAAAAAAGTAGAAAAATTGATCTATGAATTCCCCATTTTAGCACTGACACTGACCTGAAATGTATTGGCTTTCCATATAACTCAAAACAAAAAAGTGCATCTTCAGTTTCGTCCAAGACAGTAAGCCCTCATCCTGCACTTCAAAAATAAATTACAATTAAGAGATCAATTGCAAGAAGAACTTAAGTAGATGTGTAATACGACTTGTGTAACCGGAAGTTACACATGCATATGGCATGTGTAATCGGAAGTTACACATTCAGTTAGTATATCCTCGGACATATACTGATGATCACCACCACCACCAACAACAACATATGGCATGATTCAGTCTATTAAAAAGAGTAGTATCTTACTTCACTAATGCTAAATAAACTAGGGATACTCGAAACCCAAACCATGCATAATTCAAAATTCACAAATCTCAAAATGTTAACTCAAAATGTTAACTGCAAGGTCTACTCATTGAATGAGTAGACCACATCAACTGCAAGGTCTATTCAAAATGTTAACTGCAAGGTCTACTCATTGAATGATAAAACAAATCATGTGTAATCAGCTGGTACACATGCATATGGCATGTGTAATCGAAAGTTACACATGCATCTGACTTGTGTACCTAGGAGTTACACATGCATCTTACTTGTGTAACTTGGAGTTACACATACATATGACTTCTGTGCTCACCAAAATATAGGTGATGTTGCCTTTGCTCAAGCTGCAAATTATAAATTTTCCATTTCATATTCTCCGTTCTCAAGGCACCTCTCTGATCAGATCTGAGCCTTGAGTCTGTCGGTGGCAACTTTTCCTACACAAATGGAGTAAGTTGTACATCAAAAACCACCAGTACAAATAACTAAATCGAATGGAGATAACACAACAAACATATCGCCAGTTTTGTGGATATCAAACCTTTAATCCATGAACGAGTTCATTGAGTGTAACAGCAAAGCCGTCAAGTTATATGGCGTTGGGAATTTCCGCTTCCAAAGCATACGTGAATCAGGAAACGACTCTGAACCTTTTCCCTTCCTTGAACAATATCCAAGTACATGATGCATGCTGCCATCCCATTTACCAAAAACTGTTGCTATTGTTTGATAGCCCGATCTTAAACCACGCATTGTACCTGAAAGATATCAATACATATGAATCATTTAGAAATTCCCACTGAATGATTCATGCACACTTTATTTGTTATTACTCCAATAATGACAAATGAGTGCAACAAACCTGATGAGGATTTCGGTCTTTATTTGAATTTCAGCTTTCATGAATACTCACAATTTCCTTCTCTACGTAGTTAATTTCAAGTTTCATCTTTGAATTTCAACAAACCTTTTCCCTTCCCTGACAGTCATGGATGATGATTTTTTTTTTTGATGTTGTAGTAATGAGGTTCAAACTCTCGGACTTGTGAAGATTAAATTTAAAGATTTAATAAAATTATATACAAAAATATTAACAAAGTGGGCGAGAGGTATGAGAAAATAACCAAGACACTAATTCCACTATTACACATGAATTAATGATGGTAAATAATCCAAAACTCTAATTATCTTTTAAGTCCTTTATATCTTAACTCACTAATAATCAAGAAAATTCTCAAACATCAATTGTATCCCTTAAGCATAGATTATCTAAACAAAGCATAACCTATCTAATTGAATCACAACTGATTAGGAAAATTACGCAAACAATTTAAAACTCTGCAAAAGCAGTGATTGAGTGAATTATAATTAAATATTAGAGAAAATAAAATAGTTACCAATTATTCATGCGTAAATAGCTTCCTCATTGCCTTGGTTGTGGGAGAATTAACCGCTCATCATGTTGGAAACACGATCAAAAATCATTATTATTGCTCAAAGGGTGTTTACAAATGATGAAAATGGAGAAATAATTCAAAACCGGGTTTGTAACAATTATATTTGTTACAAACCAGAGAACTACGACCCACAATATGTGTCACTGATTCTGTTTCTCTAAGACCCACGGCTCTGTGTCGCAAACGCTGACAAATAAGTCTGCCTCTGATGTACGACCCATGGCTGTGAGTCGTTGTTACTGTTGGAAAACGACGGTCTTGGATGGTCCGTTCTTCGTGTTCTTCATGTTCATCAGCAGCATCAGCAGCAGAAACCGAGTTTGGGAAAACTCGAATTTCTTCTTCTCTGGCTCTCCTCAGCCCCCCAGACTCCCCGTCCTCACTCTACTGATCCTCCACGACTTATATAGCCTCACTGCCCCCAAATATCCCCTCATAAATGCATATAATTCTCCATTGATTGTGATTATTCTCAATTGCCAGTAATGGGAATAATTTCCTTTTACAGATCCTTCACGCGTTATTTTCTCTCTGGCATACTCCAAACACATTATTTCACGTCCCAGCTGGAGTATAACTCTGTTAATACACATGTTATCTTCTAATATGCACAGGAAATCCCATGAATATCTCGTGTTCTCCACTGTTTTGTATGTTGACACGATTTTTCCCTGTTTTTGCGAAACTAAAAGACTTACCATTCTTGTTATGGTAAAACATGATATTTCCACTTAAATTTTACGAGAATATCTCATGAAATCACTACCAAATTAACTCCGGAATATTACGCAGACACAAAGAACATTTTCCCGCCAGAAAGAATTTTTGAAATGTTGAAGATGGGTCCCCCTAACCAAACTGGGGGTGCGAATAGCAGGTGCCCAATTGAGGTGCCCCTTATCCAAATTGAGGGTGCCTTTAGTAATTTTCTCCGGGAGTCCAAATAGCACTTTTTGAGCAACTTTTTCTACACAAGTGTATTTCTCCAAAAACACCTACAAACACACAAAGCATCAAAATTAGTACAAAAATCGAGCACTAACAATAGAAACATTGAGTACAATTTAGACACAAAAATGTGTCTATCAAATACCCCCAAACTTATTATTTTCTAGTCCTCGAGCAAAACTAATAAAAAATAAAACCGAGTTAATCTCGGGAGGGTTTACCAGAGGTGTACCCACAAAACCATTACTTCTAATTGGTCAGAAGTATCCAAAGAGCTATGAGGACGTACATATTCTCAACCTATCTCCAAGTAACTAGAATGCCAGAGAAATTAAAGGTGTCAGCTCTAAAGTTGACTGAAGAAAAGGGGAGACACATCCGCAACACTGCTAGATAAAGAGATATCCGCTACACAGCTAGATAAACATTGTAAGATGTGTCCGCTGCTTTACAGCTGGATAAGATTAGGAGAGAGATAAAGATGAGAGGGACATATGCTACACAGCTGGACTAATTACGTGTGATGAGTTAAACCAGTGATAGAAAGATCTTGTGCCAGATTGAAAGCGGACTAACAAAGTAACCAAATGTATCTTTCTTCGACTCTCTCATAGTGCTCAGTAGAAACAACGTCTTCTTCGATCTTCAACTATTGATGATAAACTATCAAACCTCATAGAACCTTGACAATTAACTCTTCTCTTCGATTTCTTCCTTGACTTATAAATTTCTACTTCCCTTTGGCCTTATTGAACAAAACATAACGATGATTTTTTTTCATTTTTCACTTTTTTTTTTTTTTTTTTGGAAACAAAAATTACAAGACAACAATTTACATGGCCATGAGAGAAGGACTTTCAAAACTTGGATCTTCGCAACTTGTGATGTCTTGGTATCATGGATTCTAACAACTTATATCATTTGCTCTTATAACTTCAACTTTGATTTTTGAATTATTCTTTTCTATTGTTGCTTCTAAACCTAAAACGTCTTCAACTTTCTTCATAGATTTTGATGTCGCTCCGCTTGTTGATGATGATAAGTTTCTACTGAGAGAGAGTCGCAATCCAGTAACTAAGACTACATTGTGAGGTTGCTTTGTCTTTCTGGCATTTCCTGACCTACTTCCTTTCCATCATGTATGGTTAGGTCCATCACGGTTACCCTCTAAAAGGAACAAGTTCTCTCCTGAATTTCAAGGATCTCAATGTCTTTTTCTCTAATGTCTCAAAAGGTTGTTATCCCTAGCATTCCAATTTCTATCTTTTCGGTGAGAAACATATGTAAACTTAGCTAACCGGATACCATGTGACGCTAGAAGTTTCAAAAGTGCAACTAAAAAGTTCTTCCCCACCCCCAAACTTAAATCTAACATTGTCCTCGATGTTCTAAAGATAAAATTAAAAGCATGAACAAGGAGAAACTGTTACCACTTGAAGAAAAAGAGTTAAGGAAAGATATTACCATGTTGCATGAGCATGGGTTACCTCCCAAGAAGTGCTAAGTTTAAAGTCTTCAGCCAGACTTAGGAAAGGATTAGTCAACTCGAACCGTATAACAGTAGCCGGAATAACTGGGTCTTCAAAACCAAATAGAGCTGACCAAAGGAAACTGCAGTAAACCAAAAAATGAACAAGACTAGCATGCCCTTACCTAGTTTCCTGATTAAGACAACTACATCTAATTGTGGTTCAGGTTCAGGTTCATATATTTCTTTAGGTTCCTCAAAAGTGAGATCCGAATTATTAGGTCCTAGAGTCTGTAAAAACTCAAATAAAATTTAGAAGCACATACAACAACCTGAATAATTGGGGATCCTCTAAGTCAATTAGATTTGACTCACAAAGTTGACCATAATAATGGTCATTCTTAAGAAAATGTGTCGACCCTAATATCCTAAAGTAATTAGGTTTAGTCTCAAAACTTAAATACCGACACATCTGAAAATCATATGTTCCCACAATTAGAAGAAAAGTTTTTGGTGGGAAAACAAAGTCAATCTTGGTATCATAGCCTGGGTTAACCACATCAACCAGAGGATGGGTTTCTAACAACTGAGCTTCTTTCTGGACATCATTAGGTTCGGTAAAACATGTATGAAGATAATCTTGTAAGATGGTTGAGGCATAAATGTCAAGTCCTACACGAGGGAACTTTCTAAGAGTTAAAGAACACGGAGAATGATAATCACCCCCAAACTTAGAGTTTTCTGTGTCTCTATAAAGACTAGTCACAACTTCCCTAATTTCTAGGTCATCAGATTCCTGGAAATGGTCAATTGATTCTTCTAAGTTGGTTCATCCTCACTCATTTCTACGAGTTTATCATCTTCTAAGACTAGTGTTTCTAAATCGCTAGATTCTAAAACAGTATTCTCAGGGTAAACTCTTTCCTCTAAATCATTATCGGCTTTGTAAACAGGAAACTACATCGTCTAAAACGGGGGTATCTCTAGTCAAATCCTCGTCCTTTTGAATAGGTGAATAATTATTAAAATTATTTGGATTTGAACTAGAAATAATATTATCATTAAAGAGCTCATTGGGAGTAACAGATTCCTCATCACTATGCCTATATATTTCAGATTCTTCATCAATACTATCCTCATCACAGTCCTCATTATAATAACATGAAAAATCGAACCTCATCAAAACAAGTAGTGTTACCAATTCTAACCTCGTCATCTTGATTATGTGAATAAAAACTATCCTTATTTTCGAGGGTGGTATTGGGAAAACTACACTGGAAATTAAGACTATCCTGAGCAAGTTTTTCCACAATCCTATTTGTATCTCAGTAAATTGCTTGAGGGTCTCTTCTAGAGATATCTTAGTTGACCGCTCTACGGACTCTTTTGGGAGAAGAATATTATAAGTATCTTTCACAAATAACTTCCGTGCTGACTCATTGAAACTCTTGAGAGACTCTTCTAGAGAAATAGAAGGATTGTTTTTCTCGTATGACCCGTGGGTATGTGGATAGCAATTGGGCTCAAAATGGTATGGACCATAACCTTCAAAAGTTTCGCGTTCCCAATCACTATTCATACTATGGTCATAAAAAGGATAATGTCCAAGCTGCTAAGTCGGATACTCATTGTATTGGCTATTATATTACCAGTTCGACATCCTAACCGCAAGGGAATTCTACACAATCACAAACAAGGCTGACTCGACCAAATCAAATCTATAAAATCTAGCAAACAACAAGCATGATGGCTCCACTTAGATTGTTTCTAGACCAGTTTCTAATCTTTCGAAAAGGAATTCGTTACAATCTGAGCAAACCTCTCTGGAATCAATCCGAGTTTAAGTAAGTTGAATTGAGATGAGGGAAGCTGCGAGGAGCTTTGATACCCAAGGTCTCAACGGTATTATAAGGCGGCGCAGTCACGCATTCAACTCGCAGAAACCATCATGAACTTCAAAGTATGCTCAAAAGAGTAACCAATATTTTTCGAACGACTTTCTTATTAAGCTCGTTACCCTATAGGTCTCGTTCTAGTCAAAATTTTAAGTTTAGGTTCGCGTTTGGTTTCGTTTTCCTAAGGCGGGCAAAAAGGAAACGGTGATGAAATCCGAGTCCTTATCTTAATTTGGCCAAGCCTTGCCCTTTACTAGGAAATTAAAACAACCGTATTCAAATCCTCAGCATATATTCACCTTAAGGCATACAATAAACCCGCTGACAGGGGATTCACGTGTGTTTCGAAAGCTTACCTCCCGTACCAGACGGGCGCAGAACCGCTGAAGTCGACTCGGGCCACGACTCCTATGTCATGTGCGAACCTGAGGGGCCGAGACGATATTGTAATCGTCGTCCTTACCTGCAAACAGTTTTATATTTAATGTACCCTTCCTTAGGGTTTAAAAAAATAATTGTCCAAGTCCAAAGTCCAAATAAAGTGCAAAAGAA
This sequence comes from Papaver somniferum, assembly GCF_003573695.1. Lineage (NCBI taxonomy): Eukaryota > Viridiplantae > Streptophyta > Magnoliopsida > Ranunculales > Papaveraceae > Papaver > Papaver somniferum. The sequence goes on from NW_020649304.1 coordinate 1,113,670, forward strand.
AAGAAATAAAAAAAAAATTACAAAAAATGGAAGGTCTCTAAAAAAAAAAAAAAAAATTCTCTCTCTTTTTTTTTTAATTTTTCTTTCGCTCTTTTTTTTTTTTTTGCTTTGTCTTTTCCTTCTCTTTTGGCTTTAAGCTTTGATTCCAAGTCTTTAGTATCCAACTTCAAACCTGTAACACAAACACACCCAAAGAAACGTAAAAAGAACAAATGAAATAAAAAAAAAAACCTAAAAATTCTACCTAAGCACAAATCCGCGTCGGCAGCGCCAGAAATTGATGATATTTTTTTTTGATGTTGTAGTAATGAGGTTCAAACTCTCGGACTTGTGAAGATTAAATTTAAAGATTTAATAAAATTATATACAAAAATATTAACAAAGTGGGCGAGAGGTATGAGAAAATAACCAAGACACTAATTCCACTATTACACATGAATTAATGATGGTAAATAATCCAAAACTCTAATTATCTTTTAAGTCCTTTATATCTTAACTCACTTATAATCAAGCAAATTCTCAAACATCAATTGTATCCCTTAAGCATAGATTATCTAAACAAAGCATAACCTATCTAATTGAATCACAACTGATTAGGAAAATTACGCAAACAATTTAAAACTCTGCAAAAGCAGTGATTGAGTGAATTATAATTAAATATCAGAGAAAATAAAATAGTTACCAATTATTCATGCGTAAATAGCTTCCTCATTGCCTTGGTTGTGGGAGAATTAGCCGCTCATCATGTTGGAAACCCGCTCAAAAATGATTATTATTTCTCAAATTGTTACAAACCATAGAACTACTACCCACAGTATGTGTCACTGATTATGTTGCTCTAAGACCCATGGCTCTGTGTCGCAAACGCTGACAAATAAGTCTGCCTCTGATGTACGACCCACGGCTGTGAGTCGTTGTTACTGTTGGAAAACGACGGTCTTGGATGGCCCGTTCTTCGTGTTCTTCATGTTCATCATCAGCAGCAGAAACCGAGTTTGGGAAAACTCGAATTTCTTCTTCTCTGGCTCTCCTCAGCCCCCCAGACTCCCCGTCCTCACTCTACTGATCCTCCACGACTTATATAGCCTCACTGCCCCCAAATATCCCCTCATAACTGCATATAATTCTCCATTGATTGCGATTATTCTCAATTTCCAGTCACGGGAATAATTTCCTTTTACAGATCCTTCACCCGTTATTTTCTCTCTGGCATACTCCAAAAACATTATTTCACGTCCCAGCTGGAGTATAACTCTGTTAATACACATGTTATCTTCTAATATGCACAGGAAATCCCATGAATATCTCGTGTGGATATTTCTCCACTGTTTTGTATGTTGACACGATTTCTCCCTGTTTTTGCGAAACTAAAAGACTTACAATTCTTGTTATGGTAAAACATGATATTTCCACTTAAATTTCACGAGAATATCTCATGAAATCACTACCAAATTAACTCCGGAATATTACGCAGACACAAAGAATATTTTCCCGCCAGAAAGAATTTTTGAAATGTTGAAGATGGTGTCCCCCTAACCAAACTGGGGGTGCGAATAGCAGGTGCCCAACTGAGGTGCCCCTTATCCAAATTGAGGGTGCCTTTAGTACTTTTCTCTGGGAGTACAAATAGCACTTTTTGAGCAACTTTTTCCACACAAGTGTATTTCTCCAAAAACACCTACAAACACACAAAGCATCAACATTAGTACAAAAATCGAGCACTAACAATAGAGACATTGAGTACAATTTAGACACAAAAATGTGTCTATCAATGGACGACATAGTTATTCATCATCTCCACTTATTTCTCCACCACACGCACTACCTCTAGCTCAATTTCCACCACCAACATCACCAACTGCTCAAAATCCATTAAACAATATATAAGTAAAACATAGAACTTATATCATATAAGTTACACATCTAATTAGCATGTGTATCTAAAAGTTACACATCTAATTAGCATGTGTAACCAGTTGCTACACATATATTTAGCTTGTGTACATATAAGTTACACATCTAATTAGCATGTGTAACTAGTATCTACACATCCATTAAACTATCAACGTTACTAGCACTCATGTATATGCTTAGTAAAAGTTCTGCACCAAAATTGAGTTAGTCGGTGAAGATGAGGAGAAGACAACGATAAATCCTTAGTGGTTAACCAGGCGGCCCAGGTTCACGGGGACTGACTGACTATTAAGTTCAATTATGTTCTAGCAATTGACAATCTAATTCTAATCCCATTGTGTTATTTATAGGAGAAAGAAACACTGAATTATAGTTCAAATTTTATACCACTCTAAGTTGTAAATTTTGTCAAACAAATCTGATATAGTACTAACATGCAAAGCCTAAAAAAAAATCTAGGATAAATTATTATCGTTGTGTTCATAACTCCTGGATCCACTGTATGTCTGCATCAGTACAATCCTTACAAATCTTATCCTAAATCACAATATTAGATATTCAGCTAAGCAAGATATACCGCTTGTAGTTTGAAGCCCTGAACTGAAATAATGCCACCATTAATCGAAATTTCACCTTCCGGTAATTGAAATACATAAAGTCCATCAATATATTTCATATCCCCCATATAATTTCTTGTCAACCTTACTTGATTTTTCAGCTATATCTGATCATCAATCAATATTCTAAAAAAACAGTAAAATAAAAACAATTTACTAGCTACCACAAAAATAACCAACAAAAAGGAACTGACAAATTCATTCCAACTGCATACTTTCGTCATGATTAGGTTTAGATAGCAATTTTAATAAACTATACATTAGAACATAAGGTTAATTTCTCCAATTATGAAAAGTTGCCGAAATGAGATCATAATTCAAAAGTTAATAAAATTTGAATCGACTAAATGGGTGATATAAATCAAAGTATGCTTAGTTCAAATCTGAACATATTTTTCCGATCAGAATTATAGATTCTGAGATAAATCAAATCTCACTCAAGAACCCTAGAAAAAAATTGTTGATTTTTTTTTCTTTCGAAATTTCCATCTCAAAAGAGAGATTAAGATGAGATACTATTAGATCTAAACTCCATTCATGATTCGAACAAGGTTTTCGAGATGAAATCGAAACAAATAGGTTTCTGAAACCAAAAATTTAAAAATTATGATGAAATTAACATGATAGTAATAGATTAACTTATCTGTTGGATCATTTATGTAGAGCGAATCTTCGTTCTCGGTTCTTGTTAAGAATTTTCATCGACTTTTCACCCTCTATTGGAAATAGATCTTGAAGAACATACACTGCTGATGTTGATTATAGATTTCAAAGATGCTAAAAACGAATCGAAATAACGATCTTCGTTCTCTTCGGAGATAAAAACTAATGAATCAGAACGAAATCTCTGCAAAAAGAAAACGAAAATAGATCTGAAAAAATAAACCCTACTTTCGCCAGAGCCGAGAGAAAGAAAGAAGAGAGAAGGTGAAAACGAAAATGAAACCGACAAGATAATCTATAGGTAGTTTTATTACATATATATACTAAAGGGCAGTCTTGGTATTGTTATAATTATTTTGGATAATATTTTTATTGTTAAGCCCTGAATTCTAAAGTTTTGGGCCTAGAAATATCAAAATGTTAAACAATGGAGTTGATAGTGAAGGATCCATTTTGTGGGGCTTCTCTATATTGAATCCATATAGTAGGGGGTTCTAGTATTTTTCACTCTTCAAAATCTTACTAACTTTATTAATGATTATAATATTCTCGATTAATTCGTACTAATGGTTAGATTTACTAAACTAAGTAAGGTTAATGATTACTCCCTCCGTACCTATTATATAGGCGGAATTTTCATTTTTCCCTGTATCACTATATATGCGGAGTCCAAATTTCAAAACCATTTTTTACTTATATTACCCCTATTTATTTGCTTGAGAATCATCACAATTGAGTGTATGTCTCTAACATTGGGAATATAATTAAGGGTAAAACAGGAAAAAGCATATAAATTTATAAAATCAAAAAAGTTTCTTAATCTAAGAGATTTTACTACTTCGCCTACATATGTGGCACAGAGGAAGTTGATTAATTAGTGCTAATTAGTAAGGTTAAATTTGATTCATAATTAGTGTTTGAAAATCAAAATCGAAAAATTTTGATTTTAAAATTTAACCAAGAGTTGGAAAACCCAATCATAAGTACTATATATGGGGGTTTCCATCTGTAAGCACAACATATGGTGGAAAATCCCAGATTTTCCAACTGTATACAATCCTAGGGCCATTTATGGTTGGGAAACAAAGGTAGTTATGCTTCCTACGGTTGGAAATATTAGGTTCAAGTTTTCTTTCTTTTTGAAAATTTGACCTACAGTATAGAAACCAAATCGTAAGCTACATATACGGTTGGGAAATAAGCGTTTGCATTGGTTTGAATTTTTCTTTGAAGATTTACATACAGTAAGGAAAGCAAAACTTCCAAACTGTAAATCAATTCTACGGTTAGGAATTATATGAACTCCTAATCTTATAATTGACTTACGGCTGGGAAATCTCGGATTTCCCAATCGCATCCAATCATGAAACTGAATTCTAAATCCCTAATCTGATCAAATCTATCATATTCCCACAATAAAAACAATGGGTAACTCGATTTTTACCTGATTAAAGTCATTATTGGTGCTCCGTCTAATCGGTAATAAATAAATTTGAGAATCGCGATTATCGTTGAAGAAGAAAAAAATGGAAGAAGAGGAAGAAGATGGATGAAGAAGAAGCAATAAAAAAAAGAAGAATCGATTCGTTTTGGATTTAGGTTTTGGTTTTGGTTTTTAATTAAATTAGATTTAGGTTGAAATTGAAGGGTATTTTTGTGTTTTGGTTCCCCTTATCCACACTTAGTACATTTGAATCCATAAGAGCTCCCAAAACCAAGTCCTTAAACCCCTAGGATTCTTTCAAAGACTAACAGAAAATGTCATGTTTACCAATAATATTTTAACTATTCTTCGTCTAACCTCAACCAATTGTTAAGTAGAACCTAACCAACTGTACAAGTAGTCATCCATAAAGAACAATGAAATAAATGGCTCGATCAAATATGAATTGAGACAAATAAAATGACCAATGAACATTTTTTACCTAATATGTAACTTATATCATCTCCGACTACCGGTGTGAAAAATCTTTTATACAGAGGTGTTACTTAGAACCTTCATGGGTTATTTAACCGTTGGTGTCCAACAAATGACCGACACCTAAATTTGGTACCCAACATTTCAAAAATTAAGGTTGGTACCTACATCCGTCATTGACTGTCAAGTCAAGCCGTGGGCCAAACGAAGTTGTAATTTGCATAACAGAAGTAATGTTATTACATTATTGACCTTATAAATTATAACAACCCCTAAAGTTATCCTAAAGGCATTTAAAGACACTACAGTGTCGATAACTAGGTGATGCCTAGTGGTGATGAATCATGATTCAAATTGAGACGACTAAATTACAATGAACGACACTAAACTTTGATATTCAATTTGCTTGGTTCTTCACTTCACCCTATGCACATAGTTGCCTCCATATTTTAGGTTTATATAGAAACCTCACCCAAATTTGTCCAAGTCCCGTTTAGAATTTGAGTTTACACTTTACAGTAAGCCCAACTTTCCTGCTCATTTTCCTTAAAACTCATTAATCATAGTGATTCTCACATATTTGAGCGGCAATAACATCAGTTTTCAAATATGTGAGAATCACTATGATTAATGAGTTATTACAGATATGAGCACGAAAGTTGGGTTTACTATAAACTTGAATTCTAAACGGGATTTGGACATATTTGGGTGAGGTTTCTACTGAGAAAACAATGAAAACTCGTGGTGTTTACCGTTAGTTTTAGTAAATGAATGAATGATATTTAGCAATGTTTTAGAGTTTGTATAGTAGTACGATGGACGGGTTTTATTTGAATTCGAAATTGCAAGAATATTAAGCTATAAAAAGAGCCAATTATACCAGCTGAAAATACGATTTCCGTCAGCAATTCTCGCCTACCACATGTTCGTTAAAAATTCTCATTGAACTTTCTTTTCAACCAATTCTCTCTCGGCATAAACAGCTGCTCACCCCAGTCCATTCATAACCTGATTGATGTAATTCGGGTCCTAGACATTCAAAGATTATCTTATAACTTATTTCTAATCATCAAATTTCATCCACGGTTCATTGTCTTGTTGATAACTTCAATATCTTTGATGCTGTTTTAAATTTTTTTTACCGTGTATTACCTGTAAGTTAAGGTTATGCGTGGGAGCTGAAAACACAAAAAAGTAGGTGAATCTGAATGAGCATCTAACAATAATCATTGGAAGCTAAAGGGGGTTTCTCATGGGATTGATACAACAGAATGCTGCCCATTACTTATGTTCGTCTTATATGATAATGAAAAAAATGAAGGAAAAATTTTAATGGAAGACAAGGAGGAAGAAGATTGTGGTAGTGGAGACCGGAGAGGGAGTATGGCTAAATTTTTGGATAAATTAATTTTAGCCATTCGATTAATCATTTTGTAACCGTTAGATGGAATTAAAATATGTTTTCACATGTTCTTTAAACGCACTTACTAACGGTGATTTAACACCGTTATGTAATTAATATTTATTAATAATTTTGATTATGAAGATAACATGTTGTATGGTCCGTGGCTTGACCTGACGGTCAATGACGGGTCTAGGTACCAACCCTTAATTATTGAAATATTGGGTACCAAATTTAGGTGTGGTCATTTACTGGGTACCAACGGTTAAATAACCCAATCTTCATTTAGGAGAGTTTTGTCTTTTTGCATCATAAAATGGTTCTAATTATAATACCACGAGTTTGGCAAAACTTTCTTATATGGGTAAGGATAAAATAAACTATTTTTTTTAAACTTTTATATGTTTATTCCAACCTTGTTTTAAAAAATAGTCAAATAAAAAATGTGTAAAAATATGATACGGAGGTGTAACAAAAATTTAGATTTTATTTAACACCTTTTGTAATCCACGTTATCGCTCCTATTTTCAAAAATTATAGATAAATTGTTTTTCCAGACTCTCCAAAAACTGTACAGACACAAACAAACACAAAACCAGGTGCTCCTGTTTTCCCTAGGGGTGGTAAGGGTGGGAGGAATATCTTATGTTGTGAGCGGTTTTTAGTTGGTTGAACTTTAAATAACGGTAAGTCCAAAACAATTCTCCTATTTTATCGGATTTAACCATTGAGATAAAACTTTGTTTAATTTAGAGTCTAATAACCAATACGGAATTTAAAATTAATATTTTTTTTTAATGTTGGAGATGCTCCTATAAGAGTCTTTATTGGCCATTCATAACCTAGACCACGTCTCATGTGAATGAAGATTGGCTCTTGCGGCCGTGAAGCTGTGAGTCGAAAAATAGAGGATTGATTTCTCCTTAGGGAGAATTTTTTTAAATAAATCGAAAATATAAGACCCACGACTACAAAATATATTAAAAAAAACCCATAAAAGTAGAAAGATGTGACAAAGCAACAAATTAAATATCGTTAAAGTAAATTTTTTCGCGAAGAACCAATCCTTGAAAAATTTATGGTTTATATTTGCAGAAGATGCTTGTGAAGATGGATTTTTTGTTTACGATTTTTAGTCCCATCATTCTCTGTGAAACCCTCGTGGACTTGATCTTAACGACTGAGTTGGTCAGACACTTAGTGGTTGTACGAAAAAATTTAAGATTTGAATCTCATTTAAATTAAAATTAATCATTTTCCTCATCTTTAATTTCTATAAGAATACTAGACTCATTAGTGTGAAGAACAACCAAAATCACATAAAGGTAGGCCAAAGGATACTGTAAAATGTTCGTAAAAATTGTAAACCAAAGAATCTTCCATATTAACTAAAGTTAAGTTTGTCAATTTCTTATTAGGATTAACAATAGGAAAGTCGGTAATTGACACTATCCAATTCTCATCTAGTACGAAGAGAATGTAACTTTCTTGACTCGTTTTGATTGTGACGTTACCTAAATGAAGAATGAAAAATAGGGTATATTTTTGGCTAGGATTTGTATTGAGGGAGAATCCCCTCACACTTTTATTCTGACACTTTGGACGCCATTATTGTGAATAAAAACCAAAAGTTGACGGAGTTGAAGCTAATATTTTGGGTATGTGTTCCTATTACAAAACTCTACGTTCCTACCAAAAAATGAGCATATTTTGAGAAGTATAACACCACCATCTACTGCTTTCAGTTATTATAAATTTGAAATCTTTCTTAGAAAAGTTGTTAAAAGATTCATGACCTAACAAGGAAGACAAGGATCTGGGGACGTAGGGTTTGTTTGGAAACCATATTTTTGTGTTACGAAACTAGGCGCATCGATTCATGTAGTTTTGAAACTATTTTTCATAGTTTGAAATTGTTCGGTTGAGAGGATTATCTTATGTTAATTTATTAGGGTTTTCCCGTATGATGTTTTATCTTAGTATTTTATATGTAACAAAAGAAACAGGTGAAACAACGGTTGAGTGAGAGGTGGTTTATTGGCTCGCTGGATACGTTTGTGATATTTATAATATAGAAGATAATTAGCTATGTGTGACAAAGTATAGGATTATGATCATAAATTGAAGACTTGTTTGTAAGTAAGAAAGACAAGGTTATCGTGTTATATCAACCACTTTGGAAATATATTCCTATATAGATCATAAGTAGGAAAATGGCAAGTACTTTGAAAGAAAAAATCTAAGAAAATGCCAAATGTGGCATTTTTATATTTTCTTCCATAACTATGTGGAAGCCTTGAGAGAAAAATTCCTAACGGATACTCCTAGTTTTATAAATTTGTTGATTGACTTATTTTCTTCTATGTGGATCAATTCTAGGTTTCCTCGATCAATTTTTTTTTCTTCAACATATGGATTATATTTACCACGTCATTGTAATGAATGTTTCATTAATGATCGTCGTAGTAAATGTATTATGTTCATATGTATGTGATCACTGAATTCTCATTTGATTCCATTTTGATGTAGATAAACAAGGTACACACCTGAATTTGAAAATAGTAAGAGATCATAAAGAACCTTTTGATGTGTTTCTTAATTTGGATAAATAAGAGGAATATGATGCTGCTTTTTGTAGTTCGCCTTCTAGTGAATATGGATGGATTGTTTGGATATTTAGTTTTCTCCTAGAACTATATAGTCAAATATTAAGTATCCGTACCAAAGTTTTCAAGCTTGATAGTCGTTGTTTTTCCTGCCCAAAAACTTCTGATGTTTTGTAAGGCTTGAGGGGAAATTTCCTTCACAATAATGCTTGATCTTACGAGTAATTCAGGTATAACTAGAGTTTCACAGGAGGATACTTACAACTTGATTCTTTCGTTGTGCTTAGTTTATTTATTATTAGAGCACCTCCAATGCAAGGGGTCAAGGTTTTAAGAAAGCATGACACCTAGTATTTAAGATTTTTTTTTACCAAATTTTCATCTCCAATATAAGCATAAAGGTCACAAAAAAAGATGACACGACAGAATGGGGGTAAAGAAAGTCTAATCTAGACTTTCGCCATGGCTTTGATCTAAGTCCATGTTGTCATTTTGTTTCTGAATTTAAATAAAATTTGCTGAATAAGACCTTGAGCAGATAAATTATACGGTGAAAAGTTTTTTTTTGGTCATGTAGTGATGACGCATTAAAAAAATAATATTATTTAGACCTTCACATAGGATGACCTTGACCCGTAGCATTGGAGATGTTCATAAATGCATGATATTTTAGAATCATAGATTTACTGGTCTGTTTAGTAACGATAGTATATATCATGATTTTTAGATTCGTATGAGTCGTGTTATAGCTTCTCATATAGAGTCGGGTCGTGTGTATGAACCGATCTGACCAGGATTCGTGTAGTCAACGAGTTTGACCGAATCCTAATCGCAAATGGTCAAATATCTAAGCATAAACTTGCAAAAATAAATATCTAAGCATAAACTGATGAAAGTGAAAGGGGAGGATGCAATATCTAAGCTAATGTAATACCTTAACCACTATTCTATAAGATTAGTTGCTGATAGTATTCGACCATTTCTTATAAATATCGTCAATGGGAGGATGCAAACTATATACCGTCTTTAATGAATCTTCGATTCACGATTCAACCTCCGAGCTGGTTCTCAAAAATAGAAATCGAGTCACCATTCGATTCACGATTTAAATACCTTAGTAGATAGACTCATCGGTCGTCACCTCATATATTCGAGTCTTTGTTATCCAAACCCTTTCCTTAATAAAATCAAAATCTTTAAAATTAATTATCAGTTGGGTACCCTTTCTTTTTATTTGTTTTTTCTCGGAATATCACTAAGTTATATATTAATAAAACCAATAATTACATGGATAGTTTCGCCTTTTACTAAAGTGACAAGCCAGAGTGCACATGCGTTGCACGTTCCAAACAAATCAATACTGTCTCAGACTAATTATCCAACTTCAAACCCTAACTGTAATCCAATTGGAGAATCTGAACCGTTTGTTAATTTATCAAACCATATCATCATTATATAACTTATCCCAAGCAGTTTGCTCGTAGTAAATTTATATTCAAAATATATATATGAATATTAGTTACCTGCAATCATTAACGAACACAAAATTCATTAATGGTGTATTAATTAGTTGAAAATTTCAAATCTTGCTTATATAATTATTATCAACTCTTTGATGGTTTCTAAAACCCTAACATAAAGGATCTGTTTCTCCCTCTTCGACTTCAAAATGTTTCACTGGTGAAGTTTTGGCAGTCAAAAACTTGGGAAATGAAGAATCACAAAGAAAATTGGGAAAGAAGATGGTTAATCCGTTAAGGGTAAACGCGTAATAAGATATTTTCGTAATTTCGTGAAAGAAAAAGGGTTTTTTGTAATCTAGTAAATGAATGGCTTAAAACGTAGATAATCCAACGGCTCTCATGAATAGTTCAGACTGAATTGTTTTCCGAAAATTTGACGTTTTTATTATAAATTGGAGAGATATTGACGGCTACGAAGGGGAAACTTCTGAATTCTCTTGTTCTCCTTAAAAGGGAGGAGATTAAGATAATAAAATAACAATAAATCAGATCTTGTTTTGGTAGAACCGTGAAACCCATGATTTGTGATTGAGTGTTCTTGATCAATCACATAGTTCTTGAAAGTAAGATGAACCAATTCTAAACTTGTTTGGAAGTGTGGCAAATCGGTTGTAAGTATGAAAGAGGACTTACAAAGTAAGGATGTCGACATACTTTGAACATGTGCAGTAACGCTAATCTTTAATTGTTCGAAGTTATTCCTTAACAGCTAAAGGAAGAAAATCCCAGGATCGAAACATAAATAAGTTGAGAATCTTTTATTTAAGGTTTTTAATTTTATTTTGGGAAAATGAGAATTAGTAATGTGCATTTACTAGTTGGAGATTTTCCAAAGAGATTTTCGGTCAATATTTTGGACAGAGCATTTCCAGGAATTATGGAAACCTAATTTGGAATATATTGCATATCTTGAGAATATTTTCGGTTTTGGAAATTCCTTGGTGTCCAAACTTCCTTGTCTATAAATACTTCAAGTTTGCATTTCTAGCAAACTAATCCTACGTGACAGAAAACTTCCTCGGTTGTGTTGTTACTAGTGAAGCCGCCTATTCGGAGAGGAGAGTAATCTAATAAGGAGAAATCTCTTACGGCCGCTCAGTTTAAAGTCTTCTCTGGGATTGGGAAGCTCTATTAGTACCGTTGGTGGGAAACTAGATAATTGCGGTTTATCTTTTGTTTTGATTGATTTGATTGATTAACGATGGTTGAAATTTGATTGCACCTAGTTTGTTTATGCTTGAGAATCTTCTCTTCTGATATAAGATTCACTCAAACTAGATTGAAGTTTCGACAGGTATCTTTAGACTGTTTGTAGATCTAAATACGTCTAGTGATAATCCATTGTTAACAGACTCCGTTCTGTGCGTGATTGATCACAAGAGATTCCAGTTGTTGTGTGCAGGTGTTTATTGAAGATCTAAGAAGATTTGAAGACAAAAAAGACATTTAAGATTTCTTATTTGGGGTTCATAATCTTTGGTGTGCACAATACTTGTTTCGGTATAGAGGATCCAACTATAATCAGTTTATCCTTGTGGTAGATTAGTGAAAAAGCGGGGGTACGACAACCACACCCAATATTTCGCTTAGCAATCTGTATGGACAAACTTCAATATACTTTTAAGAGAATCAACAAGACTCAATCTACACAAAGTATATCAAAGAGTTTTATCTCTCTTTCTTGATTCCATTCTTTCTAGAGCAAATAGAAATCTGCGAGTCTAGCTGAATACAAGAGAAATCACTCGAACGGTACTAAAGACCAATGTTCAAGGATCAATCAATTTCAATCAACAACCAAAGGTTGGATTTCCAATTGATTGATTCAAACACACAACCTGTGATATTTCAATTATATAACAAAATATAATGCGGAATAGAAATAACACAGACACCAGAATTTTGTTAACGAGGAAACTGCAAATGCAGAAAAACCCCGGGACCTAGTCCAGAATAAACACCACACTGTATTAAGCCGCTACAGACACTAGCCTACTACAAACTAACTTCGGTTTGGACTGTAGTTGAACCCAAATCAATCTCACACTGATTCAAGGTACAGTTGCGCTCCTTACGTCTCTGATCCCAACAGGATACTATGCACTTGATTCCCTTAGCTGATCTCACCTACAACTAAGAGTTGCTACGACCCAAAGTCGAAGACTTTAATAAACAAATCTGTATCACACAGAAAAGTCTACAGAATAGATAAATCTGTCTCCCACAGATAAACCTACAAGTTTTGTTCCGTCTTTTGATAAATCAAGGTGAACAGGAACCAATTGATAACCACGACTTATATTCCCGAAGAACAACCTAGTATTATAAATCACCTCAAAATAATCTTAATCGACGCGGCGAAAGAAGATATTGTGGAATCACAAACGATGAGACGAAGATGTTTGTGACTACTTTTCTATCTTGCCTATCGGAGATAAAGATATCAAGCCAATCGTTACGATTGTACTCAAAACGATAGAATCAGCAAGATCTGATCACACAACTACGAGAAAGTAGTACCGGTCCGGCTTCACAATCCCAATGAAGTATTTAAGTCGTTAACCTGGTTTTTAAGATGAAACCAAAGGCTAAAGGAGAATCGACTCTAGATAATACAACTAGTATCACATAGGAGATGTGGGGATTAGGTTTCCCAGTTGCTAGAGTTATCCCTTATATAGTCTTTTAAATCAGGGTTTGCAATCAATGTTAGCTTGGTAAAAAAGCATTCAATATTCACCGTTAGATGAAAACCTGATTAGATTCAAGCTAATATCTTTCAAACGTTGGATACAAAACTTATCTAGTTACACAAAAATGAAATGTGCTATTTTGGGTTTATGTAACCGTACCCAAACATGAACATTTGTTGGTTCAACAATAGTTAACCAATGGTTAGCCATATGAGCATTTTTATATCAACCATGTTCTTCTTCACCATAAATAGTTCAAATGACTCAAATGAACTAGTTAGAGAGTTGTTCAATTGCAAGGAAATCTTATGTAACTACACAAGACACAATCGAAGCAAAAACGATTTGATTCACTCGAATCGGTTCATGAACTATATAACCACGGTTTTCATTTAGCATTCCTTAGTTAATATAAATAAGTTCATAAACAATCGTCTTTAGATATAACCAGCTTAAGTTCGCAGACTTAGTTCGCGGACTTAAGTTCCCGAAAGGAGTTCTCAAACTCCAGCAGATTTTCTTGGGTCGAGAACTTCCGCCAGTTCGCGGACTGAGTTCACGGATCTTGTCTATCAAAAGTCCTTTATTGATAGACACAAAACTAAGAAAAGAATAAAGAAAAAAAAACTTTTCTTAAAGCCTGAGAAGTACACAATCTTGTCTCTTTTGATCAGGCACATGAGACAGGATTTACCAATCAACACAATCAAGTTGTGCTGCGGTGAACAACAATTTGTCCACCATTTTCCTCTTGAGAGGAATCCACAGACCTCTGTCTATCAAAGAGATTTGACCATACTTTCTTCTCTAATGGTCTTGGTTTATCCTTGGAAACTAACTTCTTAGATGAAGATAAAATTCTACATACCTTAGCTGTTTTCTGAGCAAGTTTAAGCTTATTTGCTAATTGATTTGCTCTTCGTTGAAGTCTGTTGACGTGCCTTAATTGGTGTTTGTACTTGTAACACTTTGAAAGTTCATTACCCTTTAAAGAACAATATGAGCACGTCAATCTTGGATAAAAATCAGGCTTCAGAGATGTGCAAGCAGCTAGACACATGGAGGAACTTGAAACATCACATATAGAGTTTCCAAAGAATGGGTCAATTTTTTCTCCCAGATTAGTTGGGTTTTCTTCTGAAAGAATATCAAGATTGATGTATGTATTGCTACAATTATAAAATCAATATTTTCACCAAGAATTGCAATACTTGATTTTTCGTCTTCATTAGAATCATAGATGTCAGATATTTCATCAAGAGTTGCAGCAAAACCTTTGTTCCCAATGTATTTTCTACGATTTGGACATTCATTTGCAAAATGACCAAATCCTTTACACTTAAAGCACTGAGGCATATCCTCGTCATCAGTTTCATCAATATCCCTATTTTTAGGAGGAACACGATTATGAGGTTTGACTGATGCTTTAGGATTATCTATGGAGAACCGTTTACTTCTCTTCAACAGAAGATCCATAAACTGTCTTGTGATCATCGAGACCGATTTGTCAAGATCTTGATCTGATGAATCAGTCTCAGAGTGATCGTCTTCAGAGATATACACTTTCTTACTTTTATCAAGTAATTTAGTGTCCTTTAGTGCTTTGAACGCAACATCCTTAGATTTGGATGAATGCTCATGATCAAAGATCTTAAGCTTCCCAACCAGCGTATTTCTGGAGAGATTATCTAGGTTATTTCCCTCTACGATGGCATGCTTCTGTCGTATCTAGATGGCAGCGATCTGAGCATTTTCATCATAATGTCCTTTTCAGGAATAGTCTTACTCAATGCAAAAGATGCATTAACAATTTCAAACACTTTGTGATTAAACTCGTCAAATGTTTCTTTATCTGCCATACAAAGGTTTTCCCAATCGAAATTAAGGTTTTGAAGCCTAACTTCCTTTTCACTGGTATTTCCTTAAAATGCGGTTTCTAAGATATCCCAAACTTCTTTAGACTTAGTGCAATTAGACACATGGTGCTGAAGATTTTGGGTAATGGCATGTATGATGGCATTCACACCCACAGAATTTTGCTTTGCAGCAAGTATCTCGGCAGGACTGTATTCACCAATATTCTTGGGAGCGTTTACGTTTCCAACTACCACAACGGGAGCATCATATCCATTAACATCATATACCCCTGATTGAAAAACACGTGCTTGAAGAAAAGATCGCATAACAATTTTCGACCATAAGTAATTAGAGCCATCGAAGACTGGTGGTACGTTGATAGAGATAGCACCTCTGTCCATAGAGTCAGATCGCTACAAACACAAACTTGTAAGGTCTTGAACATGTTTGCCTTCTCTGATACCAATTGAAAAGCGGGGGTACAACAACCACACCCAATATTTCGCTTAGCAATCAGTATGGACAAACTCCAATATACTTTTAAGAGAATCAGTAAGACTCAATATAAAAAAAGTATATCAAAGAGTTTTATCTCTCTTTCTTGATTCATTTCTTTCTCAAGCAAATAGAAATCTGCGAGTCTAATTGAATAAAAGAGAAATCACTTGAACGGTACCAAAGACCAATGTTCAAGGATCAATCAATTTCAATCAACAACCAAAGGTCGGATTTCCAATTGTTTGATTCAAACGCACAACCTGTGATATTTCAATTATATAACAAAATATAATGCGAATAAAAATAACACAGACACCAGAATTTTGTTAACGAGGAAACCGCAAATAAAGAAAAACCCCGGGACCTAGTCCAGATTGAACCCCACACTGTATTAAGCCGCTACAAACACTAGCCTACTAAAAACTAACTTCGGTCTGGACTATAGTTGAACCCCAATCAATATCACACTGATTCAAGGTACAGTTGCGCTCCTTACGTCTCTGAGATAAAGATCTCAAGCCAATCATTACGATTGTACTCAAAACGATAGAATCAGCAAGATCAGATCACACAACTACGAGAAAGTAGTATCGGTCCGGCTTCACAATCCCAATGAAGTCTTTAAGTCGTTAACCTGGTTTTTAAGAAGAAACTAAAGGTTAAAGGAGAATCGACTCTAGCTAATACAACTAGTATCACATAGGAGATGTGGGAATTAGGTATCCCAGTTGCTAGAGTTCTCCCTTATATAGTCTTTTAAATCAGGGTTTGCAATCAATGTTAGCTTGGTAAAAAAGCATTCAATATTCACCGTTAGATGAAAACCTGATTAGATTCAAGCTAATATCTTTCAACCGTTGGATACAAAACTTATCTTGTTACACACAAATGAAATGTACTATTTTGGGTTTATGTAACCGTACCCAAACATGAACATTTGTTGGTTCAACAATAGTTAACCAATGGTTAGCCATATGAGCATTTTTATATCAACCATGTTCTTCTTCACCATAACTAGTTCAAATGACTCAAATGAACTAGTTAGAGAGTTGTTCAATTGCAATGAAATCTTATGTAACTACACAAGACACAATCGAAGCAAAAACGATTTGATTCACTCGAATCGGTTCATGAACTATATAACCACGGTTTGCATTTAGCATTCCTTAGTTTATATAAATAAGTTCACAAACAATCGTCTTTAGATATAACCAGCTTAAGTTCGCAGACTTAGTACGCGGACTTAAGTTCCCGGAAGGAGTTCTCAAACTCCAGCAGATTTTCTCGGGTCGAGAGCTTCCGCCAGTTCGCGGACTAGGTTCGCGGACTGAGTTCACGGCTCTTGTTCCGGTTCTCTTGATCAACAAAGTTCGCAAACTTCGTTTCAAGGAAAAAGGACTTATATAAATATGTGTTGCCACACAATGCTTATATATATCATTGCTTATAAATATGTGTTGAAACATTCTTAGAGGATATTTCGTCAAAGTAAGCAATGTTCAAGGTGATTGAAACGTGTCATGACTTTCGTCACTAGGTAAAGATGAACTTGGCCAAAGCAAATGCTTACCAACATATATTTTGAGAAATAGATACGCGAGATAAACTCGGCTCGAAATAGCAAATGTATATAATCAAAGTCTATATAGCAAAACGACTTTTGTCTCAAAATATGAGATAAAGTAGATAGACTTTTGAGTGATAGATAAGTTCAAGTCTCCACATACCTTTTAGTCGATGAAGATCCACCAGTTCCTTGAGTAGTTTTTCGTCTTGTATGATGATTACCATGGAGTTCTAGAGCTCAACTACACTTTCTATCCTAGTCCAAGACTTAGCTATAGTAGATTAGAAATCAAGACTTATAGTTTTGATCACTAACATTGACAAACATGGTTGAGATAGCAACGCATGCGAGTTCGACCGAGCAATGCTCTAACAATTAGATTGATTAGTTGTGTAAATCGGCATCAATACAATTCTTGGTGATTAAAAGTATTGATTGCAAAGTCTTAACAATTACCTTTGGTAGTTGATATTAAGATAGATCTACGAACCTGACGAAGGAGTTTATTGAGATAAACAAAAGAGCCTTTGTCGAACTCACATCACTTGGTTGAAAAGAGTTGCTACCAAACAAATTTGTTATTCCTTTACTGTTTGGAATACGAACCAAAGGAATTGTTCCAAGAACGTGACTTATTCATAAGTTGGAGGCGTGGGAATACAGACGGAACTAGGTGAACTATAGGTTTAGTTGTTTGGTGTCAACTATACGAAGTTGGTTTGATTTTGTATAGCGGCTTAATCCTGAGAGTATTCAATTCTGGACAAGGTCCCGGGGTTTTCTGCATTTGTGGTTTCCCCGTTAACAAAATCTTGCTGTGTCTTTTACTTTTCTATTTCGGCAATTATAATTGTTTTATTATAATTAGAAGTAAAATACACAAACATTAATTCCTATTTACTTAATAAGTAATCCTATTGTGTTTGGTTAAGTCCGAACCTTTTTATCAAGTAAACATACTTCGTCGTTGTATTGTCTCGATCTTGTATCCATAGACGATCACACGAAGTGTGAACCGATTAGTTGTATTATCTCGACTCAGTCCATAGACAATCACTTTCGGAGAAAGGACTTATATGTAGGAAAAGTTTTAGATTGAGGTATATTTGGGTACCCTCGTCTTTTCAATTGGTATCAGAACAGGCAAACATGAAAATATCTAACAGTCTGTGTTTGATGCGATCCGACCTATAAGAATGAACTCGAGTTCTCATGAATCGACTTCAATTAACGTACCGCCAAGATTCGACGGAACAAACTATCTATGGTGGAAATCTGCTATGAGATCTTTTCTTCAATCACGAGACTTTAATACTTGGCTATTAGTCGTCGATGGTTATATTCGTCTAAAGATAGAAAATTCAGAAACTGAGTTTAAACGCTTAGTAGATTTTTCAAACCAAGAAAAGGCGCTTGCAAAGCAGAATTCAGATGGTTTGAATGCTATAATACATCCTGTAAGTCTTGATCTACAATATCATGTATCAACATGTCAAACTTCGAAAGAAGCTTGGGATAATCTTCATATCGTATTCGAAGGAAACACTCCAGAGAAAGAAGCTAGACTTCAAACTCTTACATCCGATTGGGAAAACCTTTGAATGGATCACAACGACACTTTTGAAGAGTTTTATCTTAAACTCTCTGAGATAATTAATGCCTCTTTCTCTCTTGGAAAGACTATCTCTGAAAAAGATATATTATGCAAAATTCTAAGATCGCTGCCATCTAGATACGATTCTAAAAAGCATGCAATCATTGAAGATAATGATATTTCATCTCTATCTAGAAGTTCCCTAGTTGGAAAAATGAAGATATTTGTCTAAACAAAAAGAAAATCTTGCCTACAAAGCCATAAAAAGGTTTCCGACTCAATATTCAGAAGATTCCGAAGATCAGGAAGATCAAACTGCTGAAGATGAAGCTGAACTAAATCATCAGTTGTCTCTTATTACTCAACGATTCAAGAAATTATTGAGACATCGAAAAATAGAATCACCTTTTTCAAAAGGAAAAATTTTTCCTTCACATAAATGTGAAGACACCTGGGATGATGATGATATTATTCCTCAATGCTGCAAGTGTAGAGGGTTTGGTCATATCTCTCCAGACTGTCTAACTTGTTAGAGCACTGCTCGGTTGAACCCACTAGCATTGGTATATCAAGTTAGTTGTCAATTTTAGTTGCCAAAATGCATTCTTGATTTAGTATACTAAAGATAGTTTCAGACTAGATTAGGTCTAAGAAGTTGAATCGAAGCTATCCTTAAAGGATGAAGATTGAAGACTATAAGAAGACATCAACAAGTACTTCATCAACAAAGGTATGTGATTGATTTCAGTTGGATTCTTGTTCAATTCTACCTTTCTAATCTATCAAGATAAATGCTAACTCTATGAAACAATTCCAATGACGGTAGATGTACATTTATGTATATATACTTGAGGTTATTTGATTCATGAACTTGGAGACAATAACCTTTATCCATATAAAGAATCTCATGTTATAATGAATGAGCTTACGAATCCAACGAGCCAAAAATCACTCAATTCCGAGTTATAACGATGAAGTTATGAGTGATTTATTAAAGTTCGTTAGTAGGAAACAATCCATGGGCTGTTTGTAGTGGTTCATAGACTTGGGCCCAATTCGTGACTAAAAGCTATTTTTGGTCAAGTTGGTGATGTTTCCTTTTCTAGGCAAGATGGCTATTATTCCAAACATATTTGATTACCATATTAAAGTGTTTGTGATAACTTTTAATTCCTGCCTAAGTTAAAATGTGATTTTTTCACATAAATAAATATTTGCTAATTAATTATTTATATAATTATTTATGCATAATATTTATAACTTAGGAAAGACTCCCATAATTAGGAGAGTCTTGAAAAAGGAAAATAGCTTTCCTTAGCTTCCAACCTATTGTTCACTATAAATAAAGGTTTCGTGAGTTTACACGTTTTTCATCCCCTTTGGAAAATTGGCGTAAGCTTTGAAGGTTGTTTCCATGTCTTCTGTTCTTCGTGAACAAGATTGAGATAAAAGTCTTTGTATTGGGGATCACAAAGCCAAGTTGGATTTAATCTTCGTGATTGATCATACAACTTGTAATCTAGGTTTTTCACCTCTTGTCTATTCTAAGGTTTTCTCTTCTGATATAAAACCATTCAAGAGTTGTTGATCATAAACCCTAGGTTTTGATAGATTTCAGTTTCCGATCGTATACCAACACTTTTTAGTCGAAATCGGAGACTAGAAAGAAAAACTTCTATTGAGGCATCTCGTAAAAATCCTTGAGAAGTTTTAAACAAGATATCTCTAGATTTGTTCTAGTTGTTCTTGTTGTAGAATTATTAGGGTTTTCTTAACTTGGAAATTGATCTTTGGAATCACCCAAGTTTACTTACGGAAATCAGGTTCACGGACTCCTTGTGTGTACGTATACTGATTGTAAGTTAAAACCCTAATCTACAAGTTTTTTTTGATATTACTTTTACCTAGTAATTGTTTTTGTCCAAATAAACACAAGATTTCCAAAACTTTGATTCACATCTAAAGGGAAATCAAACTGGTGTTTTGTGCAAACAAAATATCAAATCGTATCAATCGTGTTGGTGTATCTTCTAAAGAGAACCTTGGAATCTTCTAGAAGATTTGCGTGAAGAATTTCTAAAAAGAATCGGTATTCTGCTAGGAGTTCTACAAGTGCTGAAGAAGGTATTACATCTAGTCCGAATAAGTAGTAGGAAATTGGTGTAACACTTATAATCAGTGTGTGTTTATTCTGTACTAGGTCCCGGGGTTTTTCTGCTTTTGCAGTTTCCTCGTTAACAAAATTCTGGTGTCTGTGTTATTTCAATTTCCGCATTATACTGTTTTATCTTTATAATTGAAATAATACATGTTGTGCGTTAGATCAATCAATTGGAGAATCCGACCTAACGGTTGTTGATTGATATTTATTGACACTTGGATATTGGTCTTTGGTACCATCCAAGTTTTCCTTGTATTTGGTTAGTACTCGCGGTTTCTGTTTGAGGAAATCAAATCAAGAGAGAGATATAAACTCGTTGATATATTTTTAATTGATTGAGTCTTATTGATTCTCTTAAAAGTATATTTGAGTTTGTCCATACAGATTGCTAACCGAAATATTGGGTGGTGTTGTTAGACCCCCGTTTTTTCAATTGGTATCAGAGCACGCAAACACGCTAAGACCTTATAAATCTGTGTTTGTAGCAATCTGATTCTATGGACAGAGGTGCTATCTCTATAAACGTACCGCTAGTCTTCGATGGCACGAACTATTTATGGTGGAAAATTGCTATGCGTTCTTTCATTCAAGCGCGAGATTTTAAATCATGGGTTCGTATTGTTAATGGCTATGATCCTCCATCAGTTACAGTAGACGGTGTAACTGTTGAAAAGGATATTGGTGATTATGATAATATTGAGATTCTTGTTGCAAAAGAAAATTCTGAAGGATTAAATGCTATCATCCATGCTATTACCCCAGATCTTCAGCACCACGTTACTACGTGTAATAAGTCTAAAGATGCTTGGGATATCTTAGAAACCGTATTCGAAGGGAATGCCGCAGAGAAAGAAGCAAGGCTTCAAAAGCTAGCTTCTAACTGGGAAAACCTTCGCATGTCTGATGATGAAACCTTTGATGAGTTTAACCAAAGACTTTCTCAAATAGTTAACTCCTCATTTCATTAGGAAAAACTATTCCGGAGAAAGATATTGTGTGCAAAATTCTCAGGTCTCTACCATCAAGATACGAGTCTAAGAAACATGCCATTGAAGAAGGAAACGATCTTTCTACACTCTCCAGAAGTACTCTTGATGGAAAGTTAAAGATCTTTGATAATGAACACGCAAGAAAAGAGGTGATTTCTCTTAAAGCTGCAAACAATTCTGAATCCTCTAAGGATAAATCTGGTTCGCCAGATACTAAGGATGTTACTCCAAGACAATTTAGAAAATTCTTGAGAGACAGGAAAAAGAGTTTTTCTAAAAATATAACATCTCCTAAGGATGATGTACAATGCTATAATTGTCGTGGTTTCGGGCACTTGTCTTCAGTATGTCCTAGATGGAGCCGTAGACAATCGGCATATGCAGCAGATTTGCCTACTCTTGATGATGGACCTGAATATTATAATCCTCAAGAGCTCGCAGGCAAGGTTGCATTAGCATCTGGAAAAATTATTTCGGATATTGATTCTGATTCTGACGAAGAAAGGTTCCATGTTGATCCAGTTGCTAATAATATTCTTAAAGAATGTCATCGGAAACTTTCGGAAGCTGATAGTACCATTTTCAGTGAGAAAGTTAAATATGACAGACTTCGTAGTCGGAATAAAGACTTGCAAGACCAACTTGATTCTAGTGGTGCAAGAGATTATCTCAACGAAATACAAAAGCTTAAAGAAGAAATTGCCGAAGGTCGAGATCGGGAAATTATTCTTCAAGCAAAGCTAGATAACTTGGAGAACATTGAGAAGAATTTGTAACTTGATTCGGAACGAGAAGATATCAAAGTTCAATGTGAATCATCCAAGAATGATCTAGTTAGTGCACTTGAAAAGGTCAAAAGTTTGGAAGGAGAAAACTCGAGCTTAAAAGAGAGTTTGTCTAGAAATAACAGCTCAGATAAATTATCCTCGATATTGGGAGCATGTAGAGTTCATCGTGATAAACGAGGATTGAGCTATGAAGGAATAGACGCTCCTAGTATTTGCAAAGAGGTAAAATTTGTCAAAGCTAAAGATTCTTCTCAACCAAAACCTTCCACGGTTGACAAAAGTAAAGTATTTCTACCAACTACGGATAGCGAAAAGAGGAAATCCTGAAAAGATCCAAAGCAAGCACATACACATTCAGGTAATACTAAACATAACTTTTTCCATTCTACTAAACATTGTTTTTATTGTGGAAAACCAGGTCACTTACAAAGGAATTGCAGATTTCTTAAACAAGATAATACCAGATCTGATTCTGTAAGGATGACAAGATCTGATGTTCCAAACTGGAGAAAAACTGAGTCTCATAATATCAGTTCTTTCTGTATTCCCCCCAAGAAGTTTCATAATTATATTGGGGAGAAAAAGAAATATGTTGCTCCAAAAGCCGCTCAGAAATGGGTACCAAAGAAGACCAATAAAACAACGAGTACTATTAAGAAAGATCTTCCACACAAGAGTTCGAAAAGGGATAACATCTTAAAAAGGTATGGAACAGTTATTGAAAGTTTCAAGGAAGTTGTTAAATTCCTAGATTCCATGTTTGATCTTATTTTAAATACCTGTGGTGAGCAAGATTTTGTTCACCTCAACACAACCTAATTGTGTTGGAAGTGCATCCTCACCAAGAAGCCCTAGTAAATGCGGTGAGGATTGCAAAAGAATTGGGGCGCACATATTATGTTGGGAAATTTCTGAATATGTGGAACAATCTATTGATTCGAGCTGAGTTTATCTCGCTTACATATTCCTCGAAATATGCGTTGGTAAGCTTTTCGCTTCGACCAAGTTTATCTTTACCTAGTGATGAAAGTCATGATATGTTTCAATCACTTTGAAAATTGCTTTGACGAGAAATGGTGTAACAACTATATAACGTCCTCTAAGAATGTTTCAATGATTGAAAAGAGAGTTTAGATTACATAACCAATGGTGGACATAAGCATTGTTGTGGAAACACATTTATGTATAAGTCCTATTCCTTGAACCAAAGTTTGCGAACTTTGTTGATCAAGAGAACTAGAAGAATGACGTGAGCCAAGTCCGCGAACTCAGTCCGCGAACTGCCGAAGTTCTCAAACCCGAGAATTTCTACTGGAGTTGACAAACTAGTGCGTGAAGCTAAGTCCGCGAACTCAGTCCGCGAACCTGCGAAGTTCTCTTTTCCGAGAATTTTTGCTGGAGTTTGTAAAATCTGCCCGGTAACTTAAGTCCGCGAACCTAGTCTGCGAACTTGAGTGAGGTTATATCTAAAGATGATTGTTTTGAACTTATTTATAAATACTAAGGAATGCAGTTTGCAAACCGTGTCTATAAAGTTCATGAACCGATTCAAGTGAATCAAATTATCTTTGCTTCAATTGTGTCTTGTGTAGTTACATAAGATTTCCTTGCAATTGAACAACTCTCTAACTAGTTCATGTGAAGTCATTTGAACTAGTTATGGTTAAGATGAATATGGTTAGATACCACATGTATGAGTCTTAATTACCTAACTTGATTTGTGATTGGAATTCTTAAATATAACAGGTTAGAAGAAATTATCAAAGCCATGGATGTTGGTTTTTTACTGTCAAAGAATCTTTTTTTCATACTCTTATGGTAACCATTCTTGGTTTAAATCCTTATGAAAAAATTATTCTTCCTTCTAAGCATATCAATTCTTGTTCATACAAGTTTGTATCTTAGAAAAGATGATCACAATATTTGATCTTCATGATTACATATTGTGTATTATTACCATGAGTTAGTTATATTGTTCAGTAACTTGATCTCATGAGAGACTTTCAATGATTGGTTCTTAGTTTTCATCTCCTTGTGGGTTTTCTAAAATCCAATATATAAATCCTTATCTCTGGAGTAAGGTCACTCTTGTTGTTCTTTCGGAAATGACATCTTATGGGGAAGAGTTCTTAAATGAACTTGTGCTTAATTGTGATATCTTTGTAGGGAGAAGCGGGTTTGGAACATGAAGGGGTTACTTGTATCTTTATAAACTCCTTAATGAAGTCACTAAGTTTTGACTCTGTGATATCGTCTAAACAAAGTTGATATGCTTCTTTCTTTTGGTCATGAAGTGTCTCCGTGAAAATTTCATGAGGTTCCCATCAGTCTTCGTACCTTTGCCAATTTTATTGACAAAAAGGGGGAGAATTATTTTGTAGTTCACACTACATATACATATGGTTTACGGATCAATATGTAAGGAGGAGTGGTTTTCATGTTGAGATGGAGTATTGATTAAGGGGGAGTGATACATATCACCGTAGTATTATTGTCAAAGTTGTGATACAATGAAACTTTGATACTATGTAATAATACTATGATGGATCTTCAACAAGTACGGAATGAACACATGAAGAGTTGAAGAACCAAGGAAATCAATCTTGTCGATTTTGCCTTTAACAAGTACAATCCATATGTAAAATGGTTTTGTCACTAAAATTGACAAAGGGGGAGACTGTTACAGCACTTCTCGGTTGAACCCACTAGCGTTGGTATATCAAGTTAGTTGTCAATTTTAGTTGCCAAAATGCATTCTTGATTTAGCATACTAAAGATAGTTTCAGACTAGATTAGGTCTAAGAAGTTGAATCGAAGCTATCCTTAAAGGATGAAGATTGAAGATTGAAGACTACAAGAAGACATCAACAAGTACTTCATCAACAAAGGTACGTGATTGATTTCATTTGGATTCTTGTTCAATTTTACCTTTCTAATCTATCAAGATAAATGTTCACTCTATGGAACAATTCCAATGACGGTAGATGTACATTTATGTATATATACTTGAGGTTATTTGATTCATGAACTTGGAGACAATAACCTTTATCCATATAAAGAATCTCATGTTATAATGAATGAGCTTACGAATCCAACGAGCCAAAAATCACTCAATTCCGAGTTATAACGATGAAGTTATGAATGATTTATTAAAGTTCGTTAGTAGGAAACACTCCATGGGCTGTTTGTAGTGGTTCATAGACTTGGGCCCAATTCTTGACTAAAAGCTATTTTTGGTCAAGTTGGTGATGTTTCCTTGTCTAGGCAAGATGGCTATTATTCCAAACATATTTGATTATCATATTAAAGTGTTTGTGATAACTTTTAATTCCTGCCTAAGTTAAAATGTGATTTATTCACATAAATAAATATTTGCTAATTAATTATTTATATAATTATTTATGCATAATATTTATAACTTAGGAAAGACTCCCATAATTAGGAGAGTCTTGAAAAAGGAAAATAGCTTTCCTTAGCTTCCAAGCTATTGTTCACTATAAATAAAGGGTTCGTGAGTTTACACGTTTTTCATCCCCTTTGGAAAATTGGCGTAAGCTTTGCAGGTTGTTTCCATGTCTTCTGTTCTTCGCGAACAAGAGTGAGATAAAAGTCTTTGTATTGGGGATCACAAAGCCAAGTTGGATTTAATCTTCGTGATTGATCATACAACTTGTAATCTAGGTTTTTCACCTCTTGTCTATTCTAAGGTTTTCTCTTCTGATATAAAACCATTCAAGAATTGTTGATCATAACCCTAGGTTTTGATAGATTTCAGTTTCCGATCGTATACCAACACTTTTTAGTCGAAATCGGAGACTAGAAAGAAAAACTTCTATTGAGGCATCTCGTAAAAATCCTTGAGAAGTTTTAATCAAGATATCTCTAGATTTATTCTAGTTGTTCTTGTTGTAGAATTATTAGGGTTTTCTTAACTTGGAAATTGATCTTTGGAATCACCCAAGTTTACTTACGGAAATCAGGTTCACGGACTCCTTGTGTGTACGTATACTGATTGTAAGTTAAAACCCTAATCTACAAGTTTGTTTTGATATTACTCTTACCTAGTAATTGTTTTTGTCAAAATAAACACAAGATTTCCAAAACCTTGATTCACATCTAAAGGGAAATCAAATTGGTGTTTTGTGCAAACAAAATATCAAATCATATCAATCGTGTTGGTGTATCTTCTAAAGAGAACCTTGGGTTCTGCTAGAAGATTTGCGTGAAGAATTTCTAAAGAGAATCGGTATTCTGCTAGGAGTTCTACAAGTGCTGAAGAAGGTATTACATCTAGTCCGAATAGTTAGTAGGAAATTGGTGTAACAGCTTATAATCAGTGTGTATTTATTCTGGACTAGGTCCCGAGGTTTTTCTGCTTTGCAGTTTCCTCGTTAACAAAGTTCTGGTGTCTGTGTTATTTCAATTTCCGCATTATATTGTTTTATCTTTATAATTAAAATAATACAGGTTGTGTGTTAGATCAATCAATTGGAGAATCCGACCTAACGGTTGTTGATTGATATTGATTGACACTTGGATATTGGTCTTTGGTACCATCCAAGTTTTCCTTGTATTTGAGTAGTACTCGCAGTTTCTGTTTGAGGAAATCAAATCAAGAGAGAGATATAAACTCGTTGATATACTTTTAATTGATTGAGTCTTGTTGATTCTCTTAAAAGTATATTCGAGTTTGTCCATGAAGATTGCTAAGCGAAATATTGGGTGGTGTTGTTAGACCCCCGCTTTTTCACAACTAAGGACACACAGTGGAAAAGAAATGCTTACACTGCCACACTTGATTATTGTCCCAATGAGAATGATCAAGTTGATGAGATAGATCATGTTGCAACTATTTCAGAAGTCTATGACTCTGAAGTTCTTCCAACTCTAGATACTCAAGAAGAGTTTACTCCTTCGATTTTCAAAAAGAACTCACCCTCTTGTATCTGACATGATTGAAATAAAATCATCGCTTGATCAACTCAAACTGAGTCTTTTGAATGACAAAGAAAAATTTAACAAGCGATTGAAGAAAATCGAGGTTACTCAATACTCCGAAAAGGTACAAGTATTTAAACTCATTATCGATATTAAGTCTTGTCAAGATGAGATAAGGAAGTTAAAAGCCGGAAATCAGAATATGGGAGATAAACTCAATTTCTTTGATAAATCATCACCTGGTATGAATGTATCAAGAGACAAGGAGGTAAGACTAAATAAACATGTGGAATCTAGATCCAGAAAACGCAATAATTCTGGTGTATGCTTCCTGTGCAAGCAAAAAGGAATTTTCAAAGGAAATGTCCTGATACTAAACAGAGAGAGACTGTATAAAACCGGAAAATCAAGATCTAAGTGTAGATCAAAGATCTCTTCAAAAAGGGAGAATAAGTTCTTTGAACGTCATGATCTTACATCAAGATTAGAAGTTGAACCTAAAAGTTCAAACGTGATGTCTCCTCAACCATGTAAGAATGTTGAAATCTTCAAGGGAAGAAATTAAACAACCAAAAGGTGACTACCTAACTGGTTATCATGGATCCTTACTTGTTACCCTAAAAGTATACAATAAGGATATAGGTGTAAATATTTTGGATAAAAATATTTCTAAAAATTGATTTTTCGGTTAAGAATTTAATTGAAATAATATTCTCAAAGATTTTTGAGAAAAAGTTTTAGAACTTATAAGAGGGAAGACATCTTACTTCATTTTCATAGAGATTTGACAATATGTCTACCTCTAGTTGCAACTCTCGCAAAACCGAAAAAGTCTGGACTATATTGTTTCCCAACAAGAAACTTCGTCTCGATTCTTCTGATGGCGATTCTGATTCATATCCAGAACTTCAACAAGATGTTCCTAATTAGGAGATCTCTTCTCTCAATGATAATTTTCTCAAGAATCTTTCACTAAAATTAGATCTAATCTTATGTGAAGTAAGGAACATGGAAAAGGATTTGCAAAAGGAAGTTAAGGAAGTCAGTGACAATGTTGTTAGTCTTGAATCAAGACTAGTGATTATAGAAGATGATTGGAATCCGGTGAAATCTTCTGATCCGGCTTCAACTTTGAAGGATGCTCTAAAAAGCTGAAATTAGAGTTTCAAAAAGAGAATAATATACATCAATTTTTTATTTCTTTCAATGATTGTATTAGGTCTATTATGAATAAAACTATTATTATGAATAAAATTATTTGATTTATAATTTTTCTTGTGATAGTTTTTGATTTACATAGCCTGCGCTTGAATGCTTTATTGTTGCTATGTATGTGTATGGGATGTTTATTTTCGGTTTACTACCTTGGTATTCGATCTCATAATGCTGTGAACCCTTATGGTTTGGGTGACTTTTTGATTTAGCAGGATTAATTTATAGCCCATGTTGGTAGGCTTTATCAAAGGATCATGAGGGGTTCTGATAGAAACAATATGTGAAAAAGTCACAATATATTAAATCGGTTTTGGTTTAACATAAAAGCATATGTGTTTCGTGGGTTTTCAACTTTTGCTTGCAATAGTTAAAAACCGGTTTTCAACCTTTCTATGGTAAAGGTTGTGAAAAAGCGGGGGTACAACAACCACACCCAATATTTCGATTAGCAATCTGTATGGACTAACTCCAATATACTTTCAATAGAATTAACTAGACTCAATCTTAATAAAGTATATCAAAGAGTTATATATCTCTTTCTCGATTCAATTCTTACTCAAGCAAATAGAAATCCGCGAGTCTAATTGAATACAAGAGAAAACACTTCAACAGTACCAAAGACCAACGTTCAAGGATCAATCAATATCAATCAACAACCAAAGGTTGGATTTCCCAATTGATCGATTCAAACGCACAACCTGTGATATTTCAATTATATAACAAAATATAATGCGGAAAAGAAATAACACAGACACCAGAAGTTTTGTTAACGAGGAAACCGCAAATGCAGAAAAACCCCGGGACCTAGTCCATATTGAACACATACTGTATTAAGCCGCTACAAACACTAGCCTACTACAAACAAACTTCGGTCTGGACTGTAGTTGAACCCCAATCAATCTCACACTGATCCAAGGTACAGTTGCGCTCCTTACGTCTCTGATCCCAGCAGGATACTACGCACTTGATTCCCTTAGCTGATCTCACCCACAACTAAGAGTTGTTACGACCCAAAGTCGAAGACTTTAATAAACAAATTTGTATCACACAAAAAAGTCTACGGTAATAGATAAATCTGTCTCCCACAGAAACACCTATGAGTTTTGTTCCGTCTTTTAATAAATCAAGGTGAACATGAACCAATTGATAACCCAGACTTATATTCCCGAAGAACAACCTAGTATTATCAATTACCTCACAATAATCTTAATCGACGCGACGAAAGAAGATATTATGGAATCACAAACGATGAGACGAAGATGTTTGTGATTACTTTTATATCTTGCCTATAGGAGATATCAATCTCAAGCCAATCATAACGATTGTACTCAATACGATAGAAACAACAAGATCAGGTCACACAACTACAAGAAAGTAGTATCGGTATGGGTTCACAATCCCAATGATGTCTTCAAGTCGTTAACATACAGGGTCTCAGTAGAAACCTAAGGTTAAAGGAGAATCGACTCTAGCTTATACAACTAGTATCACACATGAGGTGTGAGGATTAGGTTTCCCAATTGCTAGAGTTCTCCTTTATATAGTCTTTCAAATCAGGGTTTGCAATCAATGTTAGCTTAGTAACAAAGCATTCAATATTCACCGTTAGGTGAAAACCT
Source organism: Papaver somniferum (assembly GCF_003573695.1). Classification (NCBI taxonomy): domain Eukaryota; kingdom Viridiplantae; phylum Streptophyta; class Magnoliopsida; order Ranunculales; family Papaveraceae; genus Papaver; species Papaver somniferum. The sequence continues at coordinate 1,144,232 of NW_020649304.1, forward strand.
GATTAGATTCAAGCTAATATCTTTCAACCGTTAGATTTAAAACTTAGCTTGTTACACACAAATGAAATGCACGTTTTAGGTTTGTGTAACCGTACCCAAACATGTACATTCGTTGGTTCAACAGTAGTTAACCAAATGGTTAGCCATATGAGCACTTTCATATCAACCATATTCTTCTTTACCATAATTAGTTCAAATGACTCAAATAAACTAGTTAGAGAGTTGTTCAATTACTTAGATCTTATAGAAGTATACAAGACACAATCGAAGCAATAAAGATTTGATTCACTCGAATCGATTCATGAACTTTATAGCCACGGTTTGCAAACTTGCATTCCTTAGTTAATATAAGTATAAGTTCACGAATAATCGTTTTTACAAAATAACCAACCTAAGTACGCGGACTAGGTACGCGGACTTAAGTACCCGGAATAAGTTTGTAAATAGTTCACAAACTCCAGCAGATTTTCTCGAGAAGAGAACCTCCGACAGTACGCGGACTGGGTTCACGGACTCTGTTCCGGTTTTCCTGAGCAGCAAAGTATGCATACTTTGGTTCAAGGAATAAGGACTTATACATGTATGTGTTTCCACACAATGCTTATATCCAACAATGGTTATATAATCTAAACTCTCATTTAAATCATTGAAACATTCTTAGAGGAAGTTATATAGTTGTTGTTCACAAACCATTTTTCGTCAAAGCCATTTTCAAGTGATTGAAACATAATATGACTTTCGTCACTAGGTAAAGATGAACTTGGCCAAAGCGAAATCTTACCAACACATATTTCGAGAAATAGATAAGCGACATAAACTCGGCTCGAAATAGCAAATGTGTATAATCAAAGTCTATATAGCAAAACGACTTTTGTCTCAAGATTGGAGATATAGTAGATAGACTTTTGAGTGATAGATAAGTTCAAGTATCCACATACCTTTTAGTCGATGAAGTTCCACCAGTTCCTTGAGTAGTTCTTCGTCTTGTATGATGATCGCCGTGGAGTTCTTGAGCTCAACTACACTTTTATCCTAGTCCGAGACGTAGCTATAGTAGACTAGATATCAAGACTTATAGTTTTGATCACTAACATTTACAAACATGCTTGAGATAGCAACGCATGCGAGTTCAACCGAGCAGTGCTCTAACAATCTCCCCTTTTGTCAATTTTATTGACAAAACTATCAATACATATGGAATACAAAAATAGATAAATAAACTTTTGTAGCTCTTCTTCCACATGCCTAATCTTCAACATTACTCGAAATCTTCGTCACTTCTAAGTACTACAATGATTCCAAAGGTTGTAAGTTTAGCATCATCATTGTTGAAAATCCATAGCTATAACAATGAGAAAACAAGAATTCTCAATCATTGTTATACAGTTGTTTATGGGATGAAAATCGTTTTTGCCGATTTTGGTAATTTCGGTAGGTGAGTGAGAAACAAATCTAAACCCTAAACAAATCTACTTCACGGGAGTACTTTAGATTCGAGAGATCAATCTGTACAACTCCGGCCTAAACCAAGAAATGGCCGTTTCGGAGTTGCTTCGGTCACAAAGAGGAGGAGAAGGGCTGGTTTAGGGAGGGAAGCGAAGAGAGTGTTGAGACCAGAAACGTTCTAGAAGAGTAGTACTTGACTTGTATCAGAAGATGAAAGCTTTTGGGAAAGCTAGCAGAGTTTCCTTTTTGAGTATTATATTTCTCCTGACCAAAAAATTGTTGTCTTGGTGGAAATAGGTAAGACCTATTTATACAAGTCTAAGTGAAACATACTCTGGCCTTGTAAGAAAAAGAAACGGATGAGTTAAATGGGAAGAGGTGGTAACGCCTGGTATTGATAGAATTTAATGGAATTGAGGTTCCATAATGAAAGAGTGTTTCACCATTACTTCCTGCATTTACAAACCGTTTTATTCTTAATACACTGTCTTGAAACGGGCATTTGTGTATGCCGCACGCTGTAAAACGCCAAACCAAAACCCTAAAGAACATCCCCCAGTTTGTGACATGTATTGATGTCTCGAGTGTTTTCGTGGAAAACGTGTAGCATGTCGCTGGTGTTTGATAAGTTGAGCTTGAGAGATATGCCGACTCAGTGGAGACTTTCGACGGTCGAGATTTTGCATCTTGAGAGGAATCATGGCCTTTGATGTAGGCGCGGCATGCCAAAGTGCAAGGGTTGCATGGCATGTGCTAATGGCTTGTGTGGAATGCCTTGGATGTAGGTTGCGCATCGGGTACAAGTGGTAATGCCAAAATGCAAGTGTTGCATGGCATGTGCCAATGGCGCGCGTAGCGGCTTTGGCCCTAGGTTTGCACGGCTTGGAATACTAGGTTGCAAGGGTCGCTTGGCATGTGCCAATGGCGCGTGTGGAGGCTTGGCACTAGGTTTGAACGGCTTGGCATGCTAGGTTGCAAGCGTCACTTGGCATGTGCCAATAGCGTGTGTGGCGGCTTGGCACTAGGTTTGCACGGCTTGGCATGCTAGGTTGCAAGCGTCGCTTGGCATGTGCCAATAGCGCGTGTGGTGGCTTGGTACTAGGTTTGCACGGCTTGGAATGCTAGGTTGCAAGCGTCGCTTGGCATGTGCCAATGGCGCGTGTGGCGGATTGGCCCTAGGTTTGCACGGCTTGGCATGCTAGGTCGCAAGCGTCGCTTGGCATGTGCCATATGGCGCGTGGAGGCTTGGCCCTAGGTTTGCACGGCTTGGCATGCTAGGTAGCAAGTCTCTTGGCATGTGCCAATGGCGCGTGTGGCGGCTTGCCCTAGGTTTGCACGACTTGGAATGCTAGGTCGCAAGCGTCGCTTGGCATGTGCCAATGGCGCGTGTGGCGGCTTGGCCCTAGGTTTGCACGGCTTGGAATGCTAGGTCGCAAGCGTCGCTTGGCATGTGTGAATGGCGCGTGTGGCGGCTTGGCCCTAGGTTTGCACGGCTTGGCATGCTAGGTCGCAAGCGTCGCTTTGCATGTGCCAATGACGCGTGTGGCGGATTGGCCCCAGGTTTGCACGGCTTGGCATGCTTGGTCGCAAGCGTCACTTGGCATGTGCCAATGGCGCGTGTGGCGCAATGATTTTGCAGCTCGAATTTGGCACGGTTGCCGTAAAGCGCAATGATTGTGCAGCTCGAATATGGTACGGTTGCCATGAAGCGCAATGATTGTGCGGCTTGGTTTTGGCATGGTTGCCATGATGCGCAACGATTGTGTGTCTTTGGTTTTGGCATAGTTTCCATGATGTGCAGCGATTGTGCGGCTTTGGTTTTGGCATAGTTGCCATGATTCGCAGCGATTGTGCGTCTTTGGTTTTGGCACAGTTGCCATGATGCACAGCGATTGTGCGGCTTTGGTTTTGGCATAGTTGCCATGATGCGCAACAATTTTGCGGCTTTAGTTTTGGCATAGTTGCCATGATGCGCAGCGATTGTGCGGCTTAGGGTTTTGTGTGTCGAAACCCTAGTTTAGCATTTGAAAAAAAAAAGATACCCTGGTAATTTTTTACATAAGGCATTAAATTTTCTAATAAATGTGTTTAGCGTCACTGGTGACGTCATGCTATGCGTAAGGTTTTACGATTTTACCCCTTGTCTAAAAACCACCATCAACATGAAGTCCCCTGCTTAGCTTGGAACATGGGCCTTGTTGCAAGGTAAGTATAAGATGGTGACAGACGAGGATGGAACTGAGACAGTAAGTCGTGAAATAGGGATAAGGAGACTTGTCTGACCTTTTTCGAGATATAAGTAGAATTCACAATCCTTGCATCTGGTAGCTCTGTATAAATCCCAGTCGTTTATATGTCTTTGTGGTCAGGCTTTGGAGCGCGAGGCGGAGCTGCTAGCATAGACTTGGTGTGAGAGGGACTTGTCAGCATCAAGGAGCTTGAAACGGGTGTGGGCCATCTGGATGGCATGGCGTTGGCAAAGGAGAGCATGGCTGGTGTTTGGAAAGTAGGCGCTTGGTAGAGCCGGTGTTAGCAAGGGAGATGCGTATGCTTTGGGAGTGGCGAGATTTTTCCTTGTGGGCCCGATTTCCTTCCTTCACGCACGGATTTAATCAAGACATTCTTTCATTATTCAAAATCCGGAAGCGTTACACCCGTCATTTCTTCTTTCCTTTCTTCTTTTTTAGGGTTTGTATAATATATATATACTGCCGGTGAAATTGCGTCGTCTTCATCTTTCCAGTGATTGTAGGTAGGGTAAACCCTGTTCTTCTCTTGATACCGTGATGGCGTCTCCTAGTAATGGTGGCACCACCAGGTCTTTGGAGAGATGTCATGGGGTTGATGGAGGCCGGTCCTCCTATCATGAGGAGTCGTTGGACAGGATCGGGTCACTGTTTTGCGAAATCAGAGCAATCATCCAGGATATTCCTTCCATCTACCCATGCGAGATACAAGCGAAAGCCCAGACTTCTATGGATTCCGACATGGGTGAGTCAGAGGATCTTCCTCAAAAGGATACTGAGAAAGTTTCTGAGACGTACGGCGGAAATTTTGCTGGTGATGCTGGGGAAATCATGGTGGCGCATATCAGATCAACTGCTAGAGCGGAAGCCAGGAAGGGATTGGACATCGCTGCTGCTGGGACGGTGTCCAGGTGGGACATGGAGGCAGTTGTTGTTGACACGCCTTTCTTGTGGAATCTTTGCTGCCCGATGGATTGCTGGGGAAAGTGTTTGAAGCAACTTAAATAGGGGAGCCAGGGATTCAAGTCTTTGCTGGCGAATAGTTTTTCTCTTTTGCTGTTTTTTTCTTGTCGCTTAGTTGTTTTGACGTTTTGCAATCCCCCTTTTTGTATTCATGTTGAACTTCTTGTGGCTTCATACTGAATAAAACTTATAAACCCGAGACTTATATCGGAAAGGATTGTCTTGATTTCCGTGTTGTCTTTATTGGAGCATCCAGTTGACTGAAAGTGGTCTTCTTGGTATGGTTTTGATTTCGGATTAGTTTGGATGGGTAAAAAGGATTTTTTTTTTTGAGGGAAAAGATAAGATTGCTTAGTAAAAGAAAACTGGAACCCTGCTGGATAAATGCAAGTGGTGCATTTATCTCGGAGGAATACAATTGTAATGGTGAAAAGGGAAATTGCTGAAGGAAATATCAAATAGTGGATGTCGGAAAGTGAGGTAGTGTGGCATTTCAGGTACTGAAGGGTTCGAGCCATCGTGAGTGGACCACCACACCTTCCAGTTTGTCCGTGTTGATGAGCTTGCAATAACCTCCTAGAAGGATGCCGGCCACCAGATATGGTTCGTCCTCCTTTTCTTCAGGAGGGATCTTTCGAACCGTCATATTCACTGTTATCTTTCCGACTTGAAACGAGGAAGCCCTGACCACCATATCTCCGATCTGGAACGGCTTTGGTTGTTGTGCAATCGCTCAGTTCCTGTTTTCGTCATCTTCGAGGGCAATTTTCAAGTCCTTGGAGAAACGCTTGAAGGGACCGGCGTTCCATTCACACCTTTTGACGGCATCACGCTCGGTAATCGTGCCGAGTACCCATGACGGGTTATGACGAGAAATGACTGACTGTATAAAGGGTTGTTCAGTCAGACTTACTTGAGTTTGGAGCTCGTTATATAGCGCCGGCAGGCTTCCTCCAAGCAATTGAGTTTCGTCAGTAGGTTGTTGACACAGTAACAAGTCGGACGGTTTGTTGGATACTCTTTCGGGAGTCGATACGGGCAGAGGGGATGTCCCTAGTTTTGTCTTATTGTCGAGTATCCAAGGGCGTCCCAGGACCATGTCGTAACTCAATTCTTTGACAATGTGGAACCTCCCATATGTTGCAATGTTTCCCACGCTGGCTTCAAGATTGACGTAGCCGGGTGTATTTAGGTTTCTTCCCTCAAGGTCCTTGATAAATGATGGGGAATGGACAACCTCTTGCTTTATTATTCCTGCTGCTTTCAGGGTCTTGAAAGGAACAATGTTGAATCCTGAGGCCGCGTCGATTAGTATGTTGTTGAACTCGGTGTTCTTCAAATGGACCGTAGTTAGAAGTCCCCAGTTGCGCTTCTCAGTAGCATCATTTGGGGAAGACTTGCGCCTTTGGTGCGGCTTCTGTAGCGGGAAGAAGCCGTTTGCCAGATACTACGTGGTTTAGGGCCGCGAAAATGTCTTGGCGTTGTGCCCTGGAGAAATAGAGGATTTCGCATACGTGCTGCATTATGGACTGCACAATTTCATGTACGGAGTCCCCGGAGATTTCACAATTCCTTACGGGGAGCGGGTCCCTATGTACTCCTTCGTTCCTAGACGAAGCTCTCCTGCTTCCACCTTTTCCTTGAAAATGTGCTTCAATTTGTTGCAGTTGCTGGTCAGGTGACTGACGAATCTATGGTAGTGGAAGTATTTGGGATTTGCCATTTCGGCCTTGGTTGGTGGGCATCTGAGTGGTGGCAGTCTGATGACATCATCTTGAACCCACGCTTCTAAGAGTTCGATTACTTCCTCGACTGAAAACGGGAAGTCTAGGTCGTCCTCTCTTGTTTCACGACGGGATCCGGGAGTCTTAGTCGTAGATTTCTGTGGCGGAGCTTCCCTTCGTGCCGGGGTCGCGTGTTTAGGGTGTTGGTCCATCATCGGCGCCTTCCTCATCCCTATTTCGTCCACCGCGCTTACATAGGAGGGGCCGGTGTTGTACGGCTTGTTGGGGAGGCGCGCACTTCTCCGAACTTCATGCACCTCTTCACCTCTGGATGGTCTGGTTCTTTCTAATAAAGCCGGTGCTGTCGTGGATGATTGTTTGGCAGCTTCATAGAGTTCGGAGAACGTCTGGAATCGTAGGTTCTCCAATAAGGCGCGGTAGATGGGAGTCATGCCG